>NW_011495067.1:433286-458620 GCF_000754665.1 Bison bison bison | reverse complement strand
CAGAGAGGGAGGTTCAAGAGGGAGGAGATATATGTATACCTACTGCAGATTCATGTTGAGGTTTGACAGAAAACAACAAAATTCTGTAAAGCAATTATCCTTCAATTAAAATTAAATAAAAAAAATTTAAAAAGCAGAATCCAGCTCCTATGTCAAGCGTTTAAAATGAATATCACTCTCACATTATTTTTAGTTGTATAAGTACAGTTTATGTAGGAAGAAAATGAGAAACATGAACAGAATAGTGTCACTGCTCATGTTATTTATCCAGTTCTTACTAGACCTCCATTTTCTTTCATGAGTCAGCAGCCACTTCCGTGGAGAATTCATTACTACAGAGAGATATGTTGGGGTTGAATTTACTCCTAACTAGCTGTGTGATCTTGGCAAGTTATTTCACCTCCTTCTTCCTCAGTTTCTTTATCTTCTTCCATCATATGATAAAATTTGTGCCTCCTAATCACTTAAATGGATTCTCGTCAACAATAGTTTCATGTGCTATTTATGTAGTCATATGTTCCTAAGGAGAAATATGATGGCGATGCTTTTCTAGGATAAAGGGATCTGGGCAGTGTAGTCATGGTGGGCTTTCCTGAGCTCCCAGGAATTGGCAATTTGTCACAGATCAGATCAGATCAGTCACTCAGTCATGTCCGACTCTTTGCGACCCCATAAATTGCAGCACGCCAGGCCTCCCTGTCCATCACCAACTCCCGGAGTTCACTCAGACTCACGTCCATCGAGTCAGTGATGCCATCCAGCCATCTCATCCTCTGTCGTCCCCTTCTCCTCCTGTCCCCAATCCCTCCCAGCATCAGAGTCTTTTCCAGTGAGTCAACTCTTTGCATGAGGTGGCCAAAGTACTGGAGTTTCAGCTTTAGCATCACTCCTTCCAAAGAAATCCCAGGGCTGATCTCCTTCAGAATGGATCTCCTTGCAGTCCAAGGGACTCAATTTGTCATAAGCACCCAGGAAAACAATATACAGTTTACAACACCCTCTTCTCAACAGTAGCACGTGAACATGTGGTGGGACCCTGTGGTGAGGGCATGCAGACCAGGAGAGACAAGCAAAGCCAAGGAAGAACAGAGTGCTGTAGAAAGTGCTAGAACAGAGGAGAGAGCAGGTGCATGAGGTCCAGTCAGGGGGCTTCCGATCCAGTTTGGAGGATTCAGGTATGAAAAGAATTAAACTGACAAGTCATCAGCCAAATGACCTTCATGCTTCTTTATTCTTCCCTCTCTTGGGGCAGATGTATGATGCAAAAAAGTCATGAGAGCTTCAAAAAACTGTAGGGACTTGCCTTGTTTTATTATAGTAGTGACAGTCATAATTCTAATATTTAGTATAATTATTATTTTTTGTGATTCAGGCTCTCGGAGCTCTTGTCACTGTCAGCTTATAAAGAATGTAGGTTTTTCTTTTTTCTTTTTTTCTTTTAAACTCTTGTTAAGGGAAAAGTGCACAGGTGAGAGAATGTGATAGTTTAATCCATTCCGTTCAGGATTAGAGGTGTAACACAGCCGCTGTACCCACACACCAGCACGGAGAGCTTACTCCAGCGTTCAGCACGGAAGTGCTGCGGAAGGGAAACAACCTGTTGAAGGTCGGAGGTGCAGCCCTGCCCTGTGAACACCCCCTCGGGCTGCCTCCCTGAGGGCGGAACAGAGTTCGGCCCCAGGTCTCGCTTTTGAAAGATGTTTGTAATCACCCGAGTGAACAAACAAACCAAGAATAAAACAAAACTCGAAAAAAGCAGCGGAACAGTTCTGTCCCAGGGACCGGGGAGCCTTGCGTCCTTGCCCCTCGCCAAGGTCGCCGGACTGGGAGCGGTAGGGAGGCTTGGGGACCTTCTTTAGGAGGTTCTTCGCTTTGCCGTGTAAAAGCCAAGCCACCCTTTTCAGATGAAAGACCTGACAAGCGTTTGAGTAGATCTTACCACTCCTCTCTCTGTTGAGTAGTCAGAACGCGCCCAGGCGGCTCCAAGAGTCCGCTGGCCTCTGTTTCTGGGGTGTCGGCCCCTCGCGGTCTCTGTCTCTTGAGGGCTGTCTCCCCTCACGCGGCTCAGAGACCTCGTCTTGTGGGCTTTCTCTAGAGGACGTGGGAGCCTTCCAGTCCAGCTTCGCTACTTACCATTCAAAAAACAGTGGCCTAAATCTCACTGGCCCGAGGAAGGCCTTAGTAAGACAGATTCGTCTCTCTCCATTCTCGTCCCACTCAGGCCTGACTGCTGTTTGTCGGCTTTCTGTGCTGAGTACTGCTGCTTGGAGGGGCCCCTCGCCACGATCCGAGGTTGGCGCCTAGTGAGACAAGGCCAGAGGGTCTCAGCGAATCTCGGCTTCTGGGTGCCTTGGGCTGCCAGCGGAGCGCCCTGCTTCACGTCTCTCTGTCGCTTAGTCTCCTTATTTGTTAAATGGGGAAGTAGTACACTTTCGTTTCTCCACTGGGAACAACGTGAAACAGAATTAGGCCTGACTACAAATACTACATGTTTTCATGATCCTGCCTCGACTTATTCCACAAAAGATTTCGGTTGGCTAGGAAGATATAAACATGAGGGACTGAAGATCTCTTTATGAGCTGGATGAGGGATGTGGTAAGTGAAAGTGAAAAAGTCGCTCAGTCGTGTCTGACTCTTTGTGACCCCTTGGACTATATAGTCCATGGAATTCTCCAGGCCAGAACACTGGAGTGGGTAGCCTATCCCTTCTCCAGGGGATCTTCCCAACCCAGGAATCAAACTGAGGTCTCCTGCAGTGCAGGCGGATTCTTTACCAATTAAGCTGTCAGGTGGCATGCCTCGATGACAGCCATAAGAAGAGCGCTTTATGTGCACACATTTCTTTGAAATGGATGGACAGGTGTGGCCCCTGCAGACAGACTGCCTGATTTGACTCTCAACTCTGCTGCTCTGTGCCTCAGTTTTGATATCTACAAGGTGGGAATAATAATGTTACCTATCTCATAGAATTATTATGAAGATTAAATGGGGGAAATACGTATCCTATTCTTAGAGGCACCTGGCATATCAAAAGCACCCATCTGAGCATTCATTATTATTATTGCCATGACCATTGTTGGATTTTATTTGGTCTGTGAACAGTAGAACCACTTTGCAGAGAATAACTGTTGTCTTGAAACAACATAGTAAGATTGTCACCTGCCTAGTCTTTTCTATTTTAGGAAATCTTAAAGTTTTAAAATGAGGTTTTGACAAAATTATGCCCTTTACTAAGCTTTGGACAGTTTATAGTATGAAAAGTCACATGCTATCAGTTACTTCAACATGGTTTATGAGCAGGAGGCTAATACCATGCTTCCCACTGTCCCTGATAACAGTTCTGAGACAATTCTGCTGTGTGGTCAGTTGGTTTAGGCAGACCTATGACCTGGGCAGTCGGACATGACTGAGCAACTTCACTTTCACTTTTCACTTTCATGCATTGGAGAAGGAAATGGCAACCCACTCCAGTGTTCTTGCCTAGAGAATCCCAGGGACGGGGGAGCCTGGTGGGCTGCCGTCTCGTCTCTGGGGTCACACAGAGTTGGACACAACTGAAACAACTTAGCAGCAGCAGCATGACCTGGGCAAGTCTAGAATTGACCCAGGGATTGCCAAACCAGAGTAGTCCCCCAGTCTATCAAAGGAAATCTACTGACCCCTGAGAAAATCTTTACACACTGTTTTAGGAAGAAAAAAATTTCCTATTTGTAGATACTCAGGATAAAATTGTTTTTGCCAAGTGGGTTACCTTATGACTCAAGACAGTAATAGTTCTTTTCAAACCTAACACTTCATGACCCAAGGTCTTTCTCTCTTCTTTTCTAAGCAGTTTATGGGAGAGTTAATTATTTGAACTGATGTCACATTCGAGGAAGGAGGGAGTCTCATATGTACTGAGTGCCAGCCGCACCTGTGCCAAGATTTGTGCTGAATGCACTGGATCCTGCAAAATCCCCCATGAATAGACTTTCTGTTTCTCAGTTTACAGATGAGAAGCAGAACCGTAAAGAGGTCATGGAGGATGTGCAGAGCAGGCAGAGCTGCCCTTGGAAACTGACTGCTAAGCCAAGCCCAGCCAGGGCACCGCGCTGACCTCACTGAGCCCAGAGGATGGCTGAAAGCCATCTACGTGAGGAAAAGTAATCCTGCCATTTGTTCCCTAAGCCTGGGGAGTAAACAGCTATTTGGTTTGCATCCACTGGAGCCTGCTTTACAGGAGTGGTTTAGTGCTAGAATTAAGAGCACAGGATCAGAAACCAGACTGCCTGGTCTCTTTGCCAAGCTCTGCCATTTGCCTTGTTCCCTGGGACAAGTTCTTTCTCTTCTTCTGTTTCCACATCTGTAAAATGGGGATAACATTAGTGCGTGCTTGGAGGGTTATTTTGAAGATTCTTGAGCTAAAGTATGGCCCAAAGTGCTAAGAATTGTGACTGGCATATAATGGTCCCTAAATGTTTAGCATTGCTTTTCTGAGTTGTATCAGGTGGACGAATGTGCTATCAACTTGCAATTTCTATATCACTCTAGCGCTAATATTTTTCATACAGCACACTTTACTAACAATGGTTATATTTATTTTTAAACAATGGTTATAATTACACTATTTTTGTACAGTATTTTGTATTTTTGGAAGAACTTTTTCATCTGTGTTCATCACCTACTAAATGGCTTCAACTGATGAAGGCCGTATCTTATGTCTTAAGATGTTGGAGGGATAAAATGAGATGATGTATATAAAACACTTAGCACAGTATCTGGCACTTGGTGCAGTCAGAAGACAACAGGGCAAGTGTTAATACGTTCATTTTGTATTTGAGGAAATTGAGACAGACCATCCTTGCCCAAAATCATATAGCAGGTAGTGGTACGGTAAGCAGAAAGCAGGGTACCTGACAGAATGCCTGCTATAGAAGTATTGCAATAGATCACTAAGAGAGCTTATTAGTTTTAGACTAAGAAGACTCTGCATTTTATTGTTGCATGATTTGATATATTTGGACCTGGGGGGTTATAATATGGCTTCGTTAACAAGGATCTCCATAAGCTCTATTTAAAACTTTTTTTTAATTTTTAAAATCTTTTTTAATTTTTTCTGTGTTTGTTTTGTCATAGTTATTCATTCTGTTTTTTAGGTTCCACATATAAGTGAAGCAATACCGTATTTGTCTTCGTCTGACTTATTTCACTAAACATAATACCCTCTGGGTCCATCCATGTAGTTGCAATGGCAGAATTTCATTCTTTTCAATGGTGGAATAACATTCCATTGTGTGTAAGTACCACGTCTTCTCTATCCAATCATCTGATGATGGAAACTTAGGTTGCTTCAATATCTTGGCTATTGGAAATATTGCTGCAGTGAACACTGGTGTGCAGCTCTATTTTTTGAGACATGAGAAACTTGTTTTTGTTGACTTCCCAAAGGTGTTTTAGATTTCACTGCACAGATTGAACATTTTGCATTCTCTTCTCTCTGGACCATCCAGAGAAGCTGCTTGTGACCACTTGCTTCTAGGACCCAGTTTTGTGTACTATTTCAGTTTTATAGATGTCAGTATCTACCTCCTTTTAGTGAATGTAGTCGAAGTCAACATAGTGTTGAAACAAATCTTGTAACAACACAGAAATTCTCAATGGCCACCTGAATATTCTATTTAAAAAGCAGGGTTTTTTTTTTTTTTTTTTTAATGGGACATATGATAGCCTGTGTCTCATTCCTGATCCTGATGCAGGACACACACACATGTGCATACACACAGGAGCGCACACACACCTGTGCATACACACAGACAATGGACTCCAGCATTGGGTGACATTTTAGGTTGTTCTAAGCCTCAAGATACAGGTTGTTGGGAAATGGTTTTTGAAATTGAATACAATAAGCCACTTTTTCTTCTCAATGACAGCTTTGACTTCAATCTGACTTGAAAATGTTCCACTTAAAAAATTTTATGTTGCACCACATCCAAACAATTATAAAAGATACAATTTGGACAGAAAACATAATATTTATGCCCTCTGCTGATTGCTCAAACCTCTCTTTCATTGTTTTACTTCCTAATTAATAAATAATAAAATTCTATTGATGACCATTTCATACTAGAGATTTTTAGATTTATTATTACGGCTGTGGATAATGTTCAAGAACCTCATATATTGGGAGCATAAGCTACAGAGCCCCTTTGAACACTCTTTAGCGTATTGTTGTTGTTTAGTCGCTAAGTTTTGTCTGACTCTTTTGCAACCCCGTGGACTGTAGCCCGTCAGGCCCCTCCATCCATGGGATTCTCCAGGCAAGAACACTGGAGTGGGCTGCCAGTTTCTCCTCCAGGGGGTCTTCCCAACCCAGGGATCGAACCCATGTCTCTTGCATCCCCTGCATTAGCAGGCGGGTTCTTTACCCCTGAGCCATGAGGGAAACCCCTTTAATGTATTACCCTATTTATTTTCATCATTGCACATATCAGAACCTGATACTGTCTTTTTTATGCGCCTATTTATTTAGCCTCTTCTAGAGTGTAAATAAGAACAGGGAACTAGCATATGTTTCTACCGAGCTTACCCCAGAAGTTAGATTTATATCTGGAGGAAAATAAGCACTCATTAGATAGCTGATGAATTAATGAATGAAAAGCTTATGTCTGGGCAACATGCCACTGTACATCCTGTAGTTTAAGATAACGTCTTGAAAATTTAAATTCATTTAAAATGTAAGTGATACAGTTTATATTGACTATTCTGCATGGTCTACCTAGGTCATACAATAAGAGATGCCTAGCGATGTGGGAGACTTGGGTTCGATCCCTGGACTGGGAAGATCCCCTGGAGGAGGGCATGGCAACCCACTCCAGTATTCTTGCCTGGAGAATCCCATGGACAGAGGAGCCTGGTGGGCTACAGTCCATGGGGTCACAAAGAGTTGGACATGACTGAGTGACTAAGCACAGCACACACAAAAATATACTTCTAAATTTATAAGGACATCCTACTCATTTAGCTATAAATGTTAAGACTTAAAAATGAGAGAAACTTTACAATATATTTTTTATATCTTTTATTTTCTGGAATTGCTTAATAATCACTTCCTTTGGTCTATGGAGCCATTTAATATAATGAAAACAGTGAACTTTTGAGTGATTTTATATTCAAGTTTTGCTTCTTCATAGCTATGTAACTTGTAAATTAATTGCTTCTCTTAGTCTAAATCTTATGACCTGTGCAGTAGGAATACTAGTTATTCCCAAGATCGCAAATGATCAGAAAGATAAAAATGTGCCTAGCATACAGTGGCTGCCACACAAGTATTTATTAAATGCTTTTGCAGATAGTAATTGCAGCCGTGAAATTAAAAAACACTTGCTCTTTGGAAGGAAAGCTATGACAAACCTAGATAGTGCACTAAAAAGCAGAGACATCACTTTACCCACAAAGGTCCATATAGTCAAAGCTATGGCCTTCCCGGTAGTCATGTACAGATGTGAGAATTGAACTGTAAAGAAGTTTGAGTGCTGAAGAGTTGGTGCTTTCCAAGTGTGGTGCTAGAGAAGACTCTTGAGAGTCCTTTGGACAGCAAGGAAATCAAGCCAGTCGATCCAAAAGGAATCAACCCTGAATAGTCGTTGGATTCTGAAGCTGAAGCTACAGTACTTGTGGCCTCTTAATGCGAAGAGCCGACTCATTGGAAAAGACCCTGATGCTGGGAAAGATTGAAGGCAAAAGGAGAAGGGGAAGGCTGAGGATGAGATGGTTAGTATCATCAACTCAATGGACATGAATTTGAGCAAATTCTGGGAGACAGTGGAGGACAGAGAAGTCTGGTGTGCTGCAGTCCATGGGGCTACAAAAAGTCAAACACAACTTAGTGACTGAACAAGAAAACTAAGTAAGAAGTGCTAAACCTGGCCCCTGGGAAGCCTGTCATTTCAAAGGTCTGTCCTCAGCCTCATTGGATGAAAGATTACAGAGAAAACACGTGCAACTTGTGGCTTCTGCTCTCAGTGACAGGCAGGAGAAATATATATTGAAATAGCATTTGTACTGGAATGTTAAAAATGGAAAAAATGTATGATACTTGGCAAATACATGTTGTAGACAAAAGATATTGAAATTCAGGCATTGGAATGGAGGGAGGAAAGACATCAGTTTTCCCTTAATATCTGCAATATCAGATCCTAAAAATAAATTTGCATTTATCTTGGACATCTGCAGTGGGGTGCTGGGGATGACTGGAGCATCCTGCAGAAAACCTAAAGAATAGTCACAAATGGATGGATTGTGTGCGGCTGTTGCATAACCAGACTGGAACCAAGGGGTGCTCTCCAGGGTTCATTTAACCTGTGCATGTGGAATGAAGGAACTTTTAGGATGTAAATTTCTTGTGGTGCTTGAAAGCTTGAGTGTGTCCATCTTCCTTATATATCACATTGCTGTTGTATGTTATTCAAATAGACCCTACATCGTTGCCATTAAAGCTCTTGGGAGGATGTTTTCTGGTTATTTCTGGTGCATGAAGGACTTAGCTGTTAGGGCTTCCCTGATAGCTCAGCTGGTGAAGAATCTGCCTGCAATGCAGGAGACCCTGGTTCAATTCCTGGATTGGGAAGATCCGTGGGAGAAGGTATAGGCTACCCACTCCAGTATTCATGGGTTTCCCTTGTGGCTCAGCTGGTAAAGAATCCATCTGCAATGTGGGAGACCTGGGTTCGATCCCTGAGTGGGGAAGATCCCCTGGGGAAGGGAAAGGCTACTCACTCCAGATTTCTGGCTTAGAGAATTCCATGGACTATATAGGCCATGGGGTCGCAAAGAGTTGGACATGACTGAGCACTTTCACTTCTATGTTTCTAGTTCACGGAGAGTAGATCATGATCAAAGGTGTCTTGCTCAAGACTAAGAACCCCCTAAGTATCTCAGATGTACAACTCACCAAAAAGGAACAATGCATAAAATCACTCACCCCTCTTAGACATAGGAAAGGAGTGTCTTTCATCCTGATTTGCCTGTTGGGACAAGCCTGTTGTGCCCTGCCTGAGTCTTGAATTCAGATGTATTGGCAGGCGACATTTTGAAGAGAAGTTGTCAGTCTGTGCATAGCTTCTTTTTCTGAGATAAGAAGAATGTTTAGATTACCCGAGATGCTCTCCAGAAATGTAAGAGTAGACGCCAGTATATTTTTTTCAGCCATGAAAGGACTTGCAGTCTAATGTATAACCAAAAAGACCAGAGTGCTCATTATAAAGCTGAGAAGACTTGAATCTGATTTTTCCTCATCATATCTTTATGCACCATGTTGTGTAATCAGCTTTCGCAAAGGATTTTTCCTATCATCTGTGTCTGCAGGAACATTCAAAGCAAGATTTAAAACCAGTATTTCAAAACTCAAAACTTCTGATGAGCTTTGCAAGCTTTATGTTAGCCTCTCTGTCTTCCTTGTTCTCTTTCTCTCTCACACACACACATTCCCCTTTTGTTCTTTATTTTTAAGGGTTTGTCATTTGCAATATCCAGTGTGATGTGTAAGGTTGGGCTTGGCTGAGATTTCCAAATTGCTGACCTTTGATTCAAATGAATGGAGCAAAAAAATTCATCTTTCAGCTAAGGTATAATTTATGTCTGTTGTCATTAGTGTTAACATGAATACATCAGTCGAAAATGAAGAAATGGTAACATGACATGTCTTATGACTGTGGTAACCACGTACTGAATGATTTATCTTCTTGTGAGAGTGAATGTAAAATCAGAAAGACCGAAATTCAAATCCCAGTTCCTTAATTGACAATGTGTGTCACCCAGAGAAAGTTATTAACTTTGAGGATCTCAACTTTGGTTTACAATAAATACTTATAATTGATTTTTCCTATTTTGAACGGATTAACTTAGTGTAGATAGTGTTCCTCTTGAATTTTTCTGTCTTTACACTAATCAGTGCTTGTAACAAGCACTTGGTAAAAGAGACACGGCACACAATTACTCCTTTTCCACTTGCCGTTTTGTTTTACAGTTTCATTTGTGAAATATCTGTATCATTCTGCCATCAACTCCTAAGCCATGGCAT
Organism: Bison bison bison; assembly: GCF_000754665.1. Taxonomy (NCBI): domain Eukaryota; kingdom Metazoa; phylum Chordata; class Mammalia; order Artiodactyla; family Bovidae; genus Bison; species Bison bison. Next base: position 448,562 of record NW_011495067.1, on the reverse strand, counting down.
TTCAATCGTAGGTGTGTATCACGTTTTCTTCATCCATTCACCCATTGGTGGGCACTCAGGTGCTTTACATACCTTGGCTACTGTAAATAATGATAAGATAAATGTAGGGGTGTATGTTTGTTTTTGAATTAGAGTGTTCATGCTCTTCAGATAAATACCCAGAAGTGAAATTGCTTGGATCATTGTGGTTGTTCAGTCACTTAGTTGTGCCCGACTCTTGTGGACCCCATGGGCTGCACCACGCCAGGCTTCCCTGTCCTTCACTCTCTCCCAGAGTCTGCTCAAACTCATGTCCATTGAGTTGATGATGCCATCCAACCATCTCATCCTCTGTCACCCCTGTCTTCCCACCCTCAGTCTTCCCCAGCATCGGGGTCTTTTCCAATGAGTTGGCTCTTTGAATCAGGTGACCAAAGTATTGGAGATTCAGCTTCAGCATCAGTCTTTCCAATAAATATTTGGGGTTGATTTTCTTTAGGATTGACTGGTTTGATCTCTTTGTAGTCCAAGGGACTCTAAGGAATCTTCTCCAGCACCACAATTTGAAAGCATCAGTTATTTGGTCTCAGCCTTCTTTATGGTCCAACTCTCACATCCATACATGACTACTGGAAAAACCATAGCTTTGACTATACAGACCTTTGTTGGCAAAGTCTTGTCTCTGCTTTTTAATATGCTGTCTAGGTGTCATAGCTTTCTTTCCAAGGAGCAAGTGTCTTAATTTCATGGCTGCAGTCACCATCCATAGTGATTTTGGAGCCCAAGAAAATAAAATATGTCACTGTTTCCACTTTTCCCCCTTCTATTTGCCATGAAGTGATGGGATTGGATGCCAGGATCTTATTTCTTTGAATGTTAAGTTTTAAGTCAGCTTTTTCACTCTCCTCTTTCACCCTCATCAAAGAGCTCATTAGTTCCTCTTCACTTTCTGCCATTAGAGTGGTATCATCTGCATATGTGAGGTTGTTGATATTTCTCCTACTCATCTTGATTCCAGCTTGTGATTCATCCAGCCTGGCATTGCACATGATGTACTCTGCATATAAGTTCATAAACATTGTATGGTAGTTCTATTCATAATTTTTTGAGGAATAGTCTTACTGTTTTCCATAGTGGCTATACCAATTTACATTCTTACCAACAGTGTGTAAGAGTTCCCTTTTCTTCACATCGGTCTCAACACTTGCTATTTCTTGCCTTTTTGATGATAACCAGTCTGACAGGTGTGAGGTGATGTCTCATTGTGGTTTTGATTTGCATTTCCCTGATGATTAGGGATGCTGAGCATCTTGTTATGTGCCTGTTGGCCATCTGTATGTCTTCTTTAGAAAAACATCAATCCAGCTCCTCTAAAAATTGGTTTTTCTTTTGTTATTGTTGTTGAGTTATGAGTTTTATACATATTTTGGATATTAACTTCTTATCTAATTTATTATTTGCAAAGTATCTTCTCACAGCAGGTTTAGATTTAGTGAGCAATTGTGTCTTCTAGTTTACATGGGAAAAAGTCATATATTTCACAAGTATTTCTTAGGCAATATTTGAAAGGGAAATCATATTTAACATTTAGTACCATATTTTTAAACTCCCATTGATAAAATATTGTATGTTTTAATCTACTGAAAATAGAGTGTGCAAACATAATGTGATGTGATGGAAAGCATGTTAGATGAGATATCTCGTCATCTCAGCTTGTAGGTCTTAAATACAACATAGGGATTTTCCTGGTTGTCCAGTGGTTAAGACTCTGTATTCCCAATGCAGGAGGCATGGGTTTCCATCCCTGGCTAGGGAACTAAGATCACACATGCTATGCGATGTGATCAAAATGGTTAAAAAAAAAAAAAAGACATTTAAAAATTAAATTAAAAAAAAATCTAGAAAACAGAGAATTGCCAATTCTTAGGGTTCATGGAAGTATATTTTCAAATTCATAAGGTTAATACAATAATGACAACTATGTTTCTTTTTCTTTTTGAAACAGTTTTGAATTACTTGTTTGTTCAAAAGATTTGGTTTAAATGAAAACAAGACTTTAAAAAATAATTCTAAACACACCAATCAGCCCCAGAAACTCACCTGCCCTCAAACAGGGGAGAAGGAATTAAGGTGTTTAATGGGTCAGAATTTCCCTTTTGGAAGGTGAAAAAGTTTTTGAGATGGATGCTGATGGTGGTTGTATAACAGCATGAATGTACTTAATGCCATGGAACTGTCCACTTAAATAGGGTTAAAATGGTGCATTTTATATCTATTTTACTACATTAAAAAAATTAATCTGCACTCTCTAAGAAGTGATTGCCATAAGGAAGCTGTGTGCATGCTTGTTTCTCCTCATAAGAGGCTTTTTAGCCTGGACTAGAGGTGCTTCTTTGTATATTTGAAAAATTGGTATAAATTGCTAATGTTTTCTTTTAAAGATTTGTGCATGAAAAAGTCTACTTCAGACAAAAATGTTGATCATTATAGGAATCTATTGCTCTGTTGCAAAGTTTCCAGAAGGGAAATAAGTTACAGTAACTTTTCCATCTACCTTTGCCCAGTGAAGATTTCTTACAGTTTTCTTTTTGTCTCCCTTCCACATCTTTCCCTTGGTTCACATGGTGAAACTGTGGACTGAGTCTGACTTGTGAAGGTGCCGAGGACACTCACGAGGGGATAAAGCTGCCGTGGCTCAGAGCATTAGATGAGGAATTGCTGACATGGAATCTCAGACTTCCTTGGTTGTTTACTGGTCCAGTCCCTGGGTCTCCCTGAGTCTAAGTTTTTTCCAACATAAAATGGGGAGAAGACAGCACTTTCCCTCTCTGTTTTGCAAATGGGTTAATGCATGTGCGTTGTGGATTGTAAAGAGCTCTGAAAATTTCAGGTGGCATTATTCTTTCTACTGCTGTTACTCTTAATGATTTGTTTCACTGATGATTCCTGTGGTATTAAATGAATAGAGAATATTAATGAGAAGTGATGCTTCATTCTGTTTTGACTATTCGCCAGGTTATGTCAGCCTGGGGACAAGTGGAAGCAGGGATGCTGCTCTGATTTGCCTCTTTGATTTCCCTCATGATTTCCTTCTTTCAGTCCGTGCCCTGAGCAAGCAGCTCTCTCATGAACCCTTGAATACAAATTGAAACCTATTTGGAGGAGATGAGTTTTTGATTTATTTGAATTATATTTACCTTTAGGTTAAAATTATTTGACTAGAGAAAATAAATAGCGAATGATCGTAGAAGTGAGAAGGCTAAACATTCTTTTAGGAGAAATAATGAGAAATAAAGTGAAATGTTGTATGAGAATTGCTTTTCTGTTCAAGAGTGGCTTTTGTCATGGTTTTGAGGGTGGTATGGAACATATTACTGACCCACTTTAAATAATGTATGTTAAATATGTGTTGTAATATGAGAAACATATACTGTGGATGGTTAGGAGGCAAATTATTTTTCATGAAAGGTAAGGAATTAGTTGTGTGTGTGCACATATGTGTGCGTCTCTGTGTGCTTGCTTATTAAAAGATGTAGACGGAGACAAGGCTTCTTCCTCCCTTTATCTTCTAGGAAGGTTTATGCCCCCTAGAAAGGGGTACTGTTTATTTTCTTCCTCTACTTTTTGTGAAGTATTGAGACTGGTGGATCGTGCCCTGTCACTCACTAGACTGAAGTACAAATGCTAATTTATTGCCAGACTGCAGCACTGTGATTTGCATTCCAAACCAGACTGCAGAATCCCATTATAAATTGCTTATTCAGTCGTTCCTTATCTAGAATTTGTTCCTTCTGCTTCCCCAATGACGACCCTCTGAAGCAATTCTCTTTCAAGAGATTCCCATTTCAAATCAGTTTTTGTGGGCGAAAATCCTCACGATAGATTACAAAGTCATCCATCGATTTCTTTCTACAGACATTTCAGTTTCTGTCCCTTCCCTTTAAGAGTCTCATGGCTCTGAAGTGAAATAATGACTTAAACATATCTTTCAGGCTTAAAGGTTTATACTCCTTATTTTGAAAACCATACTTCTCTATCTTTTTAAATCTGAGAGCTGTGAGCTTGCAAGTCCTCTCTCCATCATAACCTCTTAGAGATAAACCCTGAGATGGTATAATTGCATCCTGTCTTGGCACTTTTAAATCAAATTAACCAGATACTTGGGGAGGAGAGAACAGGAAAACGCAGTTTCGCAAGGTATCTGACTGGGTGAGGAGCAAGCTTGCAGCATAAAGAACCCACGGGGAGCTGGGCTTTCCCACTCTGGTGGCAGAGAGGGGGAATTGTGGGTTGGTGGTCTGCTTCCTGTTAGGAGGACACCCCTCCATCTGTTCCCAGCTCAGCCTGCTTCCCATTTAAAGCCCAGATTTCAATACAAACCTCAATTTCTTTTCCCCATTTGAAATGCAAAGCAAGCCTTTCGAGTCCTAGAGTCTCTGCCACTGGGATTCAGACCAGATTTCCCCCCAAAATTCTCAGGCTCTTTGCTTTGAATACCTGCTTACAGTGGTACACAATGGGCAGCTTTGAGAAGAAAAATTGATAATCTTCACGGAAGAGTAATTTGAATGAAATTGCACTTGACAGCCTGTCTCCAAGCAAACAAGAGGCGCGAGGGAGCCTGAGCTAAGCTCCGAGGACTTACCCAAGCCACTGCTGGGGGAGCTTCCCAAGGGAAAAAAAAAAAGAAATCACTTGCTTTTCCTCCATCTAATTGAGCTTTTGATTAATTCCGTGTACCAGATTCTACTGAAGAAAGGTAGCCATGGAAGAGAATATGGAAGAGGGGCAGACACAAAAAGGTACTGTGCTCGAAAGGGTTTATTTGTAACGAAGGCATTATTTTGCAGTTTCCTTGTTTGCTTTAGACACTTGCCAGGGAGGCTAATGAATGTTTCTCTCTTGGAAGGCATTTCTTTTTATTTCCCCTTCAGCCTGTTCCCCACTTGCAGTCATGTCTGGCGTGAACATTGTCAGTATTTGCAAATCTTTCAGATATAAGTACCCCAATGCAGAGTCGAGTATTAGTGATGAGGGCATTGCGGTATTGGTGCAAGCTGTCCCTTAGACCTGTCTTTGTTAATCTTCATTTATTTCATGTTTTCACGCTTGTCGAGCTGGGTCAAGGGATTCCTGGTGTGAGCCACAAATGCAATATTGGGAGCTAGATGTAGTTAAAAATCTGGCAATGTGACCGTAATCACGACCTTTGGATGGACATCTGATAGAACAAAGACAGAGAGGGTATTTATTTTCATTGGTGTACCTTTGTAAAAAAAAAAAAAATCCATTTTTTCTTTGCATGGATGCAGTTGAAATTTAATAAAGATGGAGCAAAGGTTCATAAATTTTCAGAGCGTACGCTGATGTTAAGGTTTTCATTTCTGTAGAGTTGATTGTCACCAACTTCTGCATAATAATTGTCAAGGATATCGTCAGATGCATTTTCTATGCCTGTTAGGTATATCTGGCTGTTTAAGTGAAATTGTCATTTTTTTAAGGTTGAAATGGCCAAATATCAGCAATTTTAAATGATTCCAACACTCTAGAATTTGTGTATGTCTCAAGGGTAGCTTTGGAGGGAACTGTGGCTTTTACCCCAGGATTGGCAGCGTTTTCTCTCCTGTCTCTTCAAGGCTTATGTAATGTTATAGCAAATACTCTTGTGTTCTTAGGATGCAAACAGGTAAAACTACTTAAAGGCTATATTTAAGAGCAGTATGGAAAAGATTCAGCTCTCAAATTTGATTTCGATTGTACACAAATGCATTATTTTAGTTTACATGATAAAATAGAGTGGAAATACAGTGATTTTTTTTTCATTATTTTGAACCTTTCAGCTTTAATGGTTTTTTTTTTACACACACATACACGTACTCACATATATATAACCAGAGACATTCTATAAATGAAGGTTTTATAGACACAGTAGAGAAAGGCAATAAACCAGTACCCAAATTTTAGACATTAGCACACTTGATAATGATACTCTGTAACAGAAACACAATAATCTATATAGGTATCATATGATATGTTTTTAAATTAAAAAAAAATCCTCAACTACCTTTACTATGTGAACTAATAGAATAAGTGTTCATCAGTGATATGAAATGGCGAATTTTCCTGGTAATTTTCATCCTTAAAAGGCTTCTCAATTGATTACCTTATTTTAGGAATAAAATGCCTTATGTTAATACCTTGTTATAGCACATGAGAAGATTGCTTCTTGGCCAGTCATTCCATTTAAGGAAATAGAAGTTTATCATTTTAAATAGAGAAATTATATTCATTACACTAAGTGAAATCTTGAGAGAAACCATGGATTGTGGTAACAGGTTGAGTATGTCTGAGCATGTTTGAGCATGCCTTGGTGGATGTAGGAACCAAGAGAAATGATGTAATTAGTTGTGATGTTTTTTTCTCCAGTAACACTGCTGAAAATCATTCCTTCATTGAGGTCGGGGTAGTGGTGATGTGACGAGCACCTGCTCCTGTCTCAGTGGGTTCTTTTTACCATAGATGTGCATGTTTTGTTTAGGAACAGCAGTGGAAAACAATAAAATTAAATGTCGTGTAGTGATCTATAAGTATACTGAGATACAGAAGTAAATATCTGTGGTTAAGCTTTTTTTTTTCCCTCTTACTGAAGGAAGAGAGGTTTAATTTTCTTCATTCCTGATCTTCCTTTCCTTTCAGTTATGCTTATGACACCTTTCCTATATAAGTTTGTTGTTAGACTGTTATAGTTGAATATAAATGTTCTTTCTACTTGTGTGGGAGCAGGAGGCAATGTGATGAAATCTAAGTTGCAGTTCCTTGACAAGCAGATAAAAATCGTTAGAGATTTTTCAAGAGTTCAGGTAGACAGATTTAGTGATCCATCCCCTTAAACTATGGCAACACTTTACCGTAACTGTTATCCTGTTTCCCATTAATTGGATTTTTTAAATAATGATTCAGATATCAGAGAATTCTCTTGGATTTGAAAGAGGCCTTTCTGTCCTTTCTTAACTATTTAAAATCTGTTCTTTCCTGTTACATTCTTAAAGGACTTACATTCATGTCAATGTTTAGTCATGTCGTCTTCCAAATGCAACTTCCATGTGAAGTGGAAGTTGGTGGTTTCATAAACATGTTTGGAAAAAGAATAGAGTTGATACTTAAGGACTTAAAACAATCTTCCATAAGAAAGGTATTTTTCTTCTAAATGAGACCTCCCTTTCTCACTTACTCTATAAAAGGCACTGAAAACAGTCCTATGACACTTCCACTGATTTAACTCTATATGTTCAGTTCGGGAGGAGAACAGTAATAAGGGGGTGACTTCACCAGCCGTTCTGCTCAGTGAGTCCCTGTCTTGGTGTGAAACTGAAATGTGGGTCATTAATCTGTTGCTCCATCCATGTCTGCCAACCTCCCAAAGGTGAGTGTCTTATTGTGCTGAGAGTGAGTCTACTGTTTTAAGTAAATATTAATATGTTTTTTTGTAAAACATGCCCTCTAAATGAAATCAGTTATTTTATCTCAAGTTCAATCAAAGCAACAGTGTTCTGGTATCAGAGGGAAAAAAAACAAGAAAGAAAACAAAAGAGGCTTCTTTGAACTTGGCCCTTACATGCAGCCATCATAAGCCCAGCATCACTGTCAGCAAACGTCGAGATACATGGTCACCAGATCTAGCAACAAGGGCTTCAGTTACCATGGACAGTTGAACGAAGTGCATGAAGACCTGTGTTTTTCTTTTTACAAAGATTTAAAAGGTAAACATTTATAACTTGTAGATATTTAACTATGTCTGGAACATTTTGTCCAGTCCTCTGGTAAGAGAAGTAAATGATTTGAGGGTGTCTGATCATTAGTGTATTAGCGAGAATGTGTGGCCCACCAAGTGACTAACCATGGCTTTGTCGATAACCTCACTGAACACATTATGAATTAGGAGAGGTCACAGAGAATGTCAGGGCTGCCCAGGTGGCGCTAGTGGTAAAGAACCCATCTGCCAATGCAGGAGACATAAGAGATGAGAGTTTGATCCCTGAGTCAGGAAGATCCCCTGGAGGGGGACATGGCCACCCACTCCAGTGTTCTTGCCTGGAGAACCCCATGGATAGGAGAGCCTGGAGGGCTACCATCCATAGGGTCGCAGAGTCGGACACAACTGAAGTGACTTATCACGCACACACAGAGATCGTCATTGATAAATCAATGATTAGAACAAGTGAGTGGTTATATAGAGATAAAAAGAAAGGAGCAATGAACAGGAAGAGCAAGCAAGTTGGAATCTTCATTAATTGGCAGGACTGTTCCAAACAGCCAAAACCTGATTGATTTCCTTTTGGAACAGGAACATCATATGAAACAAAGCCTTAAAATTACATGTACCAGGAATGTTTGATCAGCCCAAAAGGTAACAGCCTCAGTGTTATTCACCATGTTTTTCTAGCATAATTAACCAGCAGCATGTTAATACCTGTCAACTTCTCTGGTTGAACAGAGTCCACCACTGACTTCCTCTGAGAATCAATCCTTGGTGACCCTGAAAGACTGGGTCACTTGAGGACACAGAAGATCAAACCCCGTGGGAACAGCCCGGCTTCCTTATCTCAACACCCGTCACATGGCCACTGCTTAATGATCCTTATTCATCCTTGGCCTGGCACCACTGACACACGGCATCAGCATCTCCTTAACTTACTAAAACCAGCAGGAGTATCTCAGTGAAAGGACAGCGCACAGATCTTTTTTTTTTCTTCCAGTTTAGTTGTAATGTCTATCTCATAATTAACAACATTGTACAATTATATTTGACATATCTGCTCATAATTATACACTTTACATGGACATGTATACACACATATCCCATTAAAGTATACACATCAGAAAAGCGTGTATACTCTATTTATGGGCTGATAAAATCTTTTCAAACCTTAAAAAAAATGTTTTTTGAGGTAAGAGTCACATAATATCTAAAACATACTGTTTTAACTATATTTAACTGTACGTTGCAGTGGCACTAAGTACATTATTATTGTGCAGCTCTCACCATCATCCATCTTCCAAATTCTTAACTTTGGTAAACTGAAACTCTGTACCCATTAAAAACTAAGTCACCATTCCCCTTCCCCACCACTTACCCGCTGGCATCTACTAGTATCCTTTCTAACTCTATGAATTTAACTATTCTAAGGCTTCCCTAATAGCTCAGTTGGTAAAAAATCTTGCCTGCAATGCAGGAGATCCCAGTTCAATTCCTGGGTCGGGAAGATCCTCTGGAGAAGGGATAGGCTACCCACTCCAGTATTCTTGGGCTTCCCTTATGGCTCAGCTGGTAAAGAATCCATCTGCAATGCGGAGGCCTAGCTTTGATCCGTGGGTTGGAAAGATCCCCTGGAGAAGGGAAAGGCTACCCACTCCAGTATAATGGCCTGGAGAATTCCATGGACTGTATAGTCCATGGGGTCACAAGGAGTTGGACACGCCTGAGCGACTCTCACTTTCACTTCACTTTCAGGTACCTCCTACCTAGAGTCAAACAGTATTTGTCTGCAGCTACTGTATCAGACCTTTTCTTGACTAGGGTTATTTTTGTCTTGCCGGATGACTTTGGGGCCGAACCCTTCCTTAGACAGATGTCTTCCTGGAGAAGAGACACCACTGTAATGAATGAGGAGAGAGTCGGCTTCAAGCTGTGAAACTGGATGATATTGGTCAACTTAAATTACCCTGCGATTTCAGTGCCAGACAGTGGCCTAGGGACTTTAGCATAGATTACCTCATCGACTCGTCACCATGACCTTTGTTGGTACTAATATTGAGAAAACTAAAAATCAAATAGGTTAATTAACTGGACCAAAGTCTCAGAGTAGCATGTAGAAAGAGCTGGGGTTCGATACAGTCAGACAGAGGAGGCCAGGGTCTGACTTTCAAATGCACCCCGAATCGCATTAGATCTCAAAATGACCTGCCTGCCACACCCCCTTCTTAGTGATTCCACTTAAGATGCACCCAATGCCTCACAAATCAACCAAGCGCAGCAATCATGGCTGTTCCCTATCACCAGCTTTGGCTTTTTTTGCCCAGATGTGAAACAGCTTCACCAAGGGCATCTAGTCCCCGGTGAGCCAGCAACCTATGACCTAGAAGTTTTGACTCCAGAAAGAGGGGCTGGGTCAATGAGACTCCTCTCCCGAGATCAGGAGATGATTCTCCGTGTGTGCAGAGTCTCTTTATCCCTCCATGTGTCTGTGCAGTGACTGTGCTGCCCAGCCCCCAGCTAATCTGAGTGAATTTCTGTTGGCCATCAAAAGACCTCTAAATAAAACAGATGTCTAGATCCTTTTAGGAATCTGATATAGAGGGACTTAATGTTAAGAACTGTTTCCCAAGTTTAACCTGCTAAGTGGCAAATGAACCAAATGTACACTCATTGTATACTTAACCATCAACTTGCCGCTACTGTCGAACACATGCTGGGCAATTCTGAGTTTTTCCCTCATCATTTTATTTTTATAATTTTATTAATTCAATTCAGTTCAGTTCAGTCGCTCAGTCGTGTCCGACTCTTTGCAACCCCATGAATTGCAGCACGCCAGGCCTCCCTGTCCATTACCAACTTCCAGAGTTCACTCAAACTCACGTCCATCGAGTCGGTGATGCCATCCAGCCATCTTATCCTCTGTCATCCCCTTCTCCTCCTGCCCCCAATCCCTCCCAGCATCACAGTCTTTTCCAATGAGTCAACTCTTCGCATGAGGTGAAGAGTAGCAAAGTACTGGAGTTTCAGCTTTAGCATCATTACTTCCAAAGAACACCCAGGACCCATCTCCTCTAGAATGGACTGGTTGGATCTCCTTGCAGTCCAAGGGACTCTCAAGAGTCTTCTCCAACACCACAGTTCAAAAGCATCAATTCTGTGGCATTCAGCTTTCTTCACAGTCCATCTCTCACATCCATACATGACCACTGGAAAAACCATAGCCTTGACTAGACGGACCTTTGTTGGCAAAGTTATGTCTCTGTTTTTGAATATGCTATCTAGGTTGGTCATAACTTTCCTTCCAAGGAGTAAGCGTCTTTTAATTTCATGGCTGCAGTCACCATCTGCAGTGATTTTGGAGCCCCAAAAAATAAAGTCTGACACTGTTTCCCCATCTATTTGCCATGAAGTGATGGAACCAGATGCCATGACCTTCGTTTTCTGAATGTTGAGCTTTAAGCCAACTTTTTCACTCTCCTCTTTCACTTTCATCAAGATGCTCTTTAGTTCCTCTTCATTTTCTGCCATAAGGGTGGTGTCATCTGCATATCTGAGGTTACTGATATTTCTCCCCGCAGTCTTGATTCCAGCTTGTGCTTCTTCCAGCCCAACGTTTCTCATGATGTACTCTGCATAGAAGTTAAATAAGCAGGGTGACAATATACAGCCTTGACATACTCCTTTTCCTATTTGGAACCAGTCTGTTGTTCCATGTCCAGTTCTAACTGTTGCTTCCTGACCTGCATATAGGTTTCTTAAGAGACAGGTCAGGTGGTCTGGTATTCCCATCTCTTTCAAAATTTTCCACAGTTGATTGTGATCCACACAGTCAAAGGCTTTGGCATAGTCAATAAAGCAGAAATAGATGTTTTTCTGGAACTCTCTTGCTTTTTCCATGATCCAGTGGATGTTGGCAATTTGATTAGTTCACCCTAAAACTTACCAAGTAAACATTGGTAGTAAAATAATTTTAGAACCATTGCAAGAGAAATTAAAGAACCAGCATGAGTCAAAAATGTCTGCTTTATTAATAGAATTGGAATCTTCAATGGTTTGACATTGAAATCCATAGACCTGAGACTAGGAAAATAATAACATCATCAAAAAGCTTTAAACAGTCATGGAAATGAAGGAATTAATTAGCCCCCTTTTGCTTTTTGGATGTCAGCTCCTTGTAGACCCTTGAAAACAGGAGTTTGCCTTGCATAGACAGTAGTACCAAGTGGACAAAATTCTCAACAAGCATCAGCAGATGCCATCTTTGCCTTTGGACAAAAGCTAGAAGTTTAGAGATTCAGATTTTATAAAGAACATAAGAAAACTGTGTTCTGTGATTTGACAGCTGTGCTTTACTGGTGTTTGCTGCACTTTCAGAAGTTAACTTCATGTTGTTATCAAATGTGGTTCTAAGATGCCTGTCAGGGGGAAAAATTATGTATATATCTCATAAAATTTAGTAAATATTCCCAGAACTTATGCATTTCCCTGGGTATTGTGACTTCTGTAGTTTAGATTTAATGTTTTAGAACAGAATGTAAATAGAATTGTCATCTTCTATTTCCACTGATTCTGCAGCTAATTATGTTTTTTCTAACTGTGGTGCTACTTATCTTTGAGACCTGCATGCTCAGTAACACAAGCAACACCATCACGTTAGGACAGAGGATATATGTCAGTTTTTTACCATATCATCCAGTTCGGTTCAATTCAGTCACTCAGTTGTGTCCTACTTTTTGCGACCCCATGAACCGCAGCACGCCACGCCTCCCTGTCCATCACCAACTCCCAGAGTTTACACAAACTCATGTCCATTGAGTCAGTGATGCCATCCAGCCATCTCATCCTCTGTCGTCCCCTTCTCCTCCTGCCCTCAATCTTTCCCAGCATCAGGGTCTTTTCACATGAGTCAGCTCTTCACATCAGGGGGCCACAGTATTGGAGTTTCAGCTTCAACATCAGTCCTTCCAATGAATATTCAGGACTGATCTCCTTTAGGATGGACTGGTTGGATTGCCTTTCAATCCAAGGGACTGTCAAGAGTCTTCTCCTACACCACAGTTCAAAAGCACCAGTTGTTCGGCACTCAGCTTTCTTTATAGTCCAACCATATCATTAGAGTGAGTGTATTCATCTTTTAAAATGGGGGGAAAAAGTTAGTCACTCAGTCATGTCCTACTTGTTGCAATCCCATGTACTGTAGCCTGCCAGGCTCGTCTGTCCATGGAATACTCCAGGCAAGAATACTGGAGTGGGTTGCCAATTCCTTCTCTAGGGGATCTTCCCTACCCAGGGCTTGAACCCGAGTCTCCTGCATTGTAAGCAGATTCTTTACCATTTGAGCCACCAGGGAAGACCTCACTTTAAAATGAAAGTGCTTAATATAGTTATGTCATTAACTCATTGAACTGAAACTTGATCTTAAATATTTAAGGAAACTGAGAACAGTATGGTGGACCGAGATATGGGTATGGTATGCTGATGCAGAATGTAGGTAGAGTGATGACTTCAAAATGGTTCTTGGAGGGAGCTTCCTTGGTGGTCCAGCGGTTAAGACTTCACCTTCCAATGCAGGGGATGCAGGTTTAATCCCTGGTCAGGAAGCTAAGATCCCGTGTGCCTCATGGCCAAAAAATTATAACATAAGCAATATTATAATATTCAATAAAGACTTTTAAAATGTTCACATCAAAAAAAATCTTAAAGTTTGTTTCTTAGAAATTAATTATTCTTGAGTCTCAAAGGCAGTGGTACATGTGGGATTCCTAGGATACAGGAAATGTCTCCATTTTGTCAGTTTTGGCCTCCATTGTCCACTACACTTAGCATCCTCCCTGCCTCCCCCACCCCCCACTGCCACAAGTATGCAAAATGCTTGGCAGTTTTCTTTTTCATCCATCGAAGGCAGACTGCCTGGCTTATTTTCAGAATCCCTTTGGACGGCATCCATATTAACAGGTGGCACAGCTGTGGATGAGCTGACATTATAAAAATAATTCATGTTTTCCAATGTGTTCTCTGCTCAAATGGTGTCCATTGTCTTAGATTTTCTTAATCTGAAAGAAACTTACTTTTTTGCTCTGTGAAAATAAAAGGAAAGAAAAACAAGATAGCCATTTCTCTTCACTTGTGAGTGGAAAATTTACCTTTGGTCGCAGATGAAAGTCTGTTTATTAGGGCCTGAGTATATAGTCACTGGGGAATTAAATTACAATGTGAGCAAGTCTGAGATCAGAGAGTAAAGGAAAAAATCCTGTTGTTTTAAATGATGTGTGTTCCTAAAGTATTAAGACATGTCAACACATCAGAACATTACTATTGTGTGTAACCAGAATTCCCAAAAGAAAGACATTTGAGCACATTGTTTAAGTTGCTTAATGTTTTTGGACTTAAATTTCTATCACCAGAGAAGTAATAATCTTATAGTACACTTACCTCTACAAAAGTGAGCCATTTTGTGGAATCGATCCCTGGGAATGATTTTAGGAAGATAAAACATGTTGTTCACATTGCCTCCTATTATGGAGCATGTGTGTTTTTACTTTATTCTCAAGTAAAGGTGAAAGAATTAAAAAATTTTGCTAGTTATTATTTCCCACTAATTAATAATAGAAATTTCAGTGTTTTGGTAAATATTTTCTCTTTTAAATGCAATTTATTTTCTCCATTAGAGAGATCCTTTGAAAGATGAATGAGCTGTTTTTTCTTAATAATGTAAAATGTGGAAGAAAAACCTCATAATTGTTTATATTCTTTCATTGTTATTTGATGAGAAGAAGTTCTGGTAAAGAATTCAAATAAAGAAATAGTATCTGATCAAATCTCTTTCCTTGAAAGCTTAGTCATTTTTTCGCATTTTTGAGACATCTTTCCACATTTCCTGTATCAGTGGATATACATTTTCATTTGTAGTAGTCTGTACCATGCCAATTTGCACTTCAATTTGTGACTGAACGTCTGAAACATAGCTCACTGCCTGTATTAATGTGATTTACTTTTTGTGGAAAAATAGTAAAGAGTACTGGAGTGGGAGAAGGCAATGGCACCCCACTCCATTACTCTTGCCTGGAAAATCCCATGGACGGAGGAGCCTGGTGGGCTGCAGTCCATGGGGTTGCTACAAGTCAGACATGACTGAGTGACTTCACTTTCATTTTTCACTTTCATGCACTGAGGAAACGGCAACCCACTCCAGAATTCTTGCCTGGAGAATCCCAGGGATGGGGCAGCCTGGTGGGCTGCCGTCTGTGGGGTCGCACAGAGTCGGACACGACTGAAGCGACTTAGCAGCTAGCAGCAGTAAATATAATAGCTAATATTTAATTTTCTAGGCACTGTTCTTAGCATTTCATATCAAGTATCTAATGTGAACATGTATATGTTAATTAATAATTTCAAAGATTCTCTGATTTTATGGACACTATTAGTCAATGATTATTTCATTCAAGCTAAACTCTAAAAGGAGCTAGAAGAAAATCTTATATAAATATCCAGAGAACAAGGAGGATTTTAACTTAATGAAATGAGATAGTCTTCATTTCAAA
>NW_011495067.1:398267-433186 GCF_000754665.1 Bison bison bison | reverse complement strand
CCACCCCCCCACCCCCCCGTAATAAAAGCATTCAAATACAAATTTTGGAATTTTAGACTGGAAATTTCTTTTTCAGTGCTAAGTTAAAAAAATAAAATAAAAATAAAAAATAAAAGTAAAAAAAATTGTTTATATTTTTGATAAAACATCTTTCAGTATTTTGCTACTAGAATCAATGTTCAAAAAGATAGGATTGAGCATTGTCTGAGCTGTGGAACTCTCAGATATAACACTGAATATAATTTATCCACTAAAAGCAAACAGACTTTGAGATGTTCTGAAGGTCTTCAGTAGAGCCTGTATGTTATTAAACCCAGATTCATTTAATACTTTAGATATTTTATTATAATTTTTCATCAATTAAAAGAACTTATCCTTTTACAGTAAGATAGATGACTTTTGAATGTTTCTCATACAATAACTGAACATAAAACATTTTCAATCCCTTTACTCCACCATCCATAATAGAAAGTTGTAAGTAAACTGTAAGATCTGGAATTCAGAGACCATATACTTGGAGTCTCTTCATAAACTTTAAGCATGTAGAGAACTGAGTCATTTTTGTAGTCAACTGTCATAACCTCAATAACTTGTGGGTTTCCAGAACAGATGACGTTTGCTGCAGGCTCTTTTCCTTCCCTGTAAGTCACTTTCTGTATAATTTTACCTATACTTTTTAATCCTAGTTTTCTCAAGCCCCTTATTTATTTATTTTTTTTATTTTTTGGCCTCTGTCCCATGCACAATTTTTAAAATAGATTAAAAACACACAGTGTATTTTTTTTCTTCTAATATGCTCTACTAAAAAAAATTAGATTCACTGGCCACTTCATTCCATTTGTATCAGATTATTGGCACATTTCCTCCTATTTATTGATGTATGTTCATTTTCCTTCAGTCTTTAAGTGTCAAAAGAATTATTTTAAGTGTCTCCTGGGTGATTTATGACTTATTTGACTATATTATAGATGTATTAAGTTGGTCATGTTGAATCTCTAATACTAGACAATTTTTTCTAAAAAACGACACTTTAATATGTCTGTACTATCAGTGTGTTAACTTTAATGAAATTTTTAAATGTGTTCATCATTCCTATATAGAAAATAGAAAAATAATATGTGATACGACATGATTAAGGTTTGCCTGTCTACATGGAGTATACAGTAAGCTTATCAAATAGTTTTTTCTCCAAAATCATTGTGAGCTCATTAATTTGTTATGCTCTTTTTACCTTTTTAAGCAAAAACTGGCAAAGCTTTAAAACTTGATTGTTTTATTCATATGTAACTCAAAGCTAACCTTTTCTCACTTTTGAGGTTGTGTGAGCTTGGTACTTTAGGGGCTTGTTCAACACACTGCCTTTGGATCTGTGGTTTACTCTGCCTGCCTCAGAGTAGATGGTATGTCCTTTCCTCTAAAGAGTGGGTAGAATATCTGCTGTGTTTTTCTTTGGATTAAATGAAACTCCAAAGATCATTTTCCATACACGTGGCATGACCAATGGAGTCTCAGCTCCCACAAATTGAGAATGCCATTTTTAAGAGTTTTTTTTTTTAATATCATCTAAGATAAGTTTATAGGACTGTTTGTGGTCCCTCAGGGATAAAGAATGGTGTACCATTTCAATATCGAATGTAACTCAGAATGTTGTGTGGAAATACTCCTCACTTACCATGACTAGAGCTTATTGTGGAAGAAACAGAATCTTCCGATGAAGAGGTCTTACTATCTGTGCATTAGAAATATAAGAAAGCAGTAATTTTGAATAATAATTTTTTAAAAAGTTTAGGCTTCAGGTGCACGATAATGCAGGACAGCACTGGAAAAAAATGGAATGCCCTTTAGTTTCTGTAGATACAGAATTTTATCTGTAATTTTTTAAATGTGGTTGTGAGAAAAAGTGAGAATGGATGGAAAAGACTTGGAAGCCTCTGATCTTACTACAGGATGCCCATGGTTTCAGAGCAGTTTTGGCCCAGATGTTGGAGAGTCCCATCCCTAAGTTAGGTGATTTACATTCAGTATGCTGCTGCTAAGTCACTTCAGTTGTGTCCGACTCTGTGTGACCCCATAGACGGCAGCTCACCAGGCTCCCCTGTCCCTGGGATTCTCCAGGCAAGAACACTGGAGTGGGTTGCCATTTCCTTCTCCAATGCATGAAAGTGAAAAGTGAAAGTAAAGTCTCTCAGTCGTGTCCGATCCTCAGCGACCCCATGGACCTCAGCCTTCCAGGCTCCTCTGTCCATGGGATTCTCTGGGCAGTAATACCAGAGTGGGGTGCCATTGCCTTCTCCATACATTCAGTATAATTAATATTAAAAATCATGTTATGAAATTGAGCTCAGGTTAGTATGTATTGATTGAAAGTGATAATGTTAGTCATCAATCAAGTCTAACTCTTTGCAACCCCATGGACTGTAGCCCTCCAGGCTCCTTTGTCCATGGAATTCTCCAGGCAAGTGGGTAGCCATACTGGAGTGGGTTGTCATTCCCTTCTCCAGGGGTTCTTTCCAACCCAGAGATCAAACCCAGGTCTCCTGCATTGCAGGTGGATTCTTTACCATCTGAGCCACTAGGGAAGCCCGTATATACATTGATTAAATAAAGCAATTTATTTCTCTAACCAATGTTTTGGTACAAGTATGATTTATTTCTAAATTTTATTTTATTTTATAAATTTAAATTCTATTTTATATTTTTAATATTCTTTTTAGCTATTGATGTTTTTATTTTGTAAAATTTGAAATTCCTCTTAAGTCTCTGAAAATGTTGAATTATTTACCACAAGTTATACAGTTGTATAACTTGCTCATTCACTCAGTTGTGTCCAACTCTTTGCAGCCCCATGGACTGTAGGCCACAAGGCCCCTCTGTCCATGGAATTTTCCAAGCAAGAATCCTGGAGTGGGTTGCCACATCCTACTGCAGGGGTTCTTCCCCACCCAGGGACTGAACCCCTGTCTATTGTGTCTCCTGCATTGGCAAGTGGGTTCTCTTACCACTAATGCCACCTAGAAAGCCCCAAGTTATACAGTTACTGGAATTATTTAACCACCTCTTGACCACTTAGAAATCTATAAAGCTTAACATTTTGTAGTCTCAGGATTACATTATTTGAGGCAAAATTTTCTTAATCTTTTTAGAATTTATTATTAAAAAAAAAATCCATCTCACTTGAAAGGCCATGCCATAACAAGCTGAGTTAAAAAAGAACTAAACCTGAAAATGTATTTGAATCCTATCCTTATGGAAAGGGCATTTCATCATGTCTTTCAACTAAGGGTTGCTTGTGTATTTTTGAAAATGTTCTGTTTCTAAGGTGACGCCTTAGATGTCACCTTTCACAGGTGTCCGTGGTACTCTGCCTACCCTGTCACTCACTACATTATTTAAAATTCTACTTTTATTTATAAAAATGTCAATATTATCTCTGTACTCTATGTACTTTCACTTTGTTGCACTAACATCAGTCTTTAGTATAAGTTGAGGTTCCAAAGTTGAGTTCAGCTGATTCTTAGGTTTGTGGCAATTTCTAGTAGTTTATAGGGTGACAGGGGAACATTTAAGGACCATCAACTGAGCGTCTGATGTTTTGGAAGAGACTGTTGAGTGCTACTGCCAAGGAATGACAGTGGTTCAAACATTAAAGAAATGGGTATATGTTTGTGCCAAAAAAGAAATGATGTATATTTCAGAGGAGAACTGATGCCTATAAGAGTCAAGAGAAGCGAGCTGGCTAGAGGCCCCTAGGAACTAAGGAAAGAGAAGTATGGACTCTGTCTTAAGGTCTCCAGGGGCTGGCAGTGAGCCTGATGGAGCTATTTAGAGGGCATGGTTGGGAAAGCATAATGTTGTTTCCCATTTTGCAAAATGAGAAAGAAAAAAAAATGCGACTACGTATGAGGCCATTGAAATCTTTGAACTTTCAGCTTATAAGTAGCCTCTGGCAATGATTTCCAATTTCCTTCATTTTCTTTTATGTGGAATACAGCTGAGGATTTGCCAGACAAAAAAATTGAATACCTCTTTTGGAGCAGCATAAAAATTACATTCTATATTTCCCTTGGTAAAACTTCTTTTCTGAGGAAATGCACTGATTGTTAATCCACTGTGCTCTTCAAGTTTCCTTCTTTCCAGAACCAAGGGCTTCTGTCTTGCTGGTTAATGCAGTGGCACTGAAAGAAAATGTTTACCCACCCCCATGTAACTATATTATAAATCTCATAAACAGAATTTTATTTACCTTGAAGTGGTGAACTGAGCACAACTATAGAACATTTGGTTTAAAGATAATCTCAAGTTGAAACAACTGAGCTTCCTTAAAAATTGTTAAATGATACATAGCAGCCTTTGGGAGAGATAAGGTGATAATTTTGCCTAAAGCTATTAGGAATGAATAACTTGTAAGAGAAGAATCATTATTAACTGTACTTTGCAATGGATGTACTATCTGGGGGCCTCTGGGATTTATGTGTCTTTATTATGTTATGTGTTATGTGTCTTTGTAAGTGTAGCAGGACCATAGTCTAGCAGAGTAGTTCTCTCAGTCTTATTTTGCTTGATGCTCACCTATTTTGGGGTGTATTAAAACATAGGTTGCTGGTCCTCCTCTCTTGACCTCAAGTTTATGATTCAGTAAGCCTGGGGCGAGGCCCAAGAATCTGCATTTCCAACAATTTCCAAGCGATCTTGTAGGGGCTAGTCATGGAACCACACATAGAGAGCCATTGGTCTAGTATATTATTTCTACTGGGTAAAACTCGTGGTGAATTTCCCAACAGAGATTTATAATTTATATATATCCAAATAAAGATATCATGAAGTCTGAAGCAAAAAATATAAAAATAGCAGTCATTTAAATAACTTTCTGGGTAACTACATAAAAACGTAGAAATGGCAGTCATTAAAAATTAGAACTTTCTGGGTAACTAATTCAAACATTTTGCTTTTGAAAATCAAACAGATTTTTGAAATCTGTGATCATCTGCATAAATTCTTGCTATGCAAGGCTTCAAAAAGTTTTGTGAAATGTGTGATGATATACAGCTTTCCATCTGGATTGTTCAGTAACTGTAGGAGAAAATTATAATCATGGGTTGGTGGGCAAAATTGACTGAGATAGAAAACCTACAGTTACTGAAAATGCTATGAGTGTACCAATAAAACAGTTGTCTTGTATTCAGTGGGCATGAGAGTTCAATCATTTAGGAGAATGATTCTGTGTCGCACCTGACTGCCAAGACCTGTTGCTGGTATTAATGGTATTGTCATTCTCACTAGCTAATTAACAAATATAAATGAAATTTTGCATCAGTGATCATGAAAGATCCCATGAAGATCAGCTCTAAACTTAGTTGGGTCAGTTGGTTATCACTGTTGATAAATATTGGTTATGACTAAGATCACAAGTTATGTTTTACTTACAAAATAAAGGCAAAAAGTGTGACTTGAAATCTCAGTTATTACCGTGTGTTATGGAGTTATTTATTTGTGTGTTGTTTTGCATTTTCTTATTAAATGTACATACATTACCTTAAAGAAATGAAATGATTGCAATTCTTACTCATTGTTATGGAATATGAAATCAAACTTAGGTAATTTCTCAGAAAACTGAATGTTTAAGAACCTAAGGTAATTGTTTTACTATAAAATAATGAAGACATAGGCTTAACATACACAAAACATAGTTCAGAAGCTTATAGAAATTCTTGAAATTCTTGTTTTGGATCAGAACGGCTTTCAGGGTGAGTGCAGTATGCTCTGAGGAAGGAAATGCCTGTGGGAACTTGTTACAGGTTCATTGGCTTAAAAACAAGCCAGCAAACAGCTTGCATAGATGGAAGGCTTGAAGACTGCGTCTTCCATCAGTACTACCCCTAGGAATTATGTTTCTCCTCTTCCAGAATTCCCAGATGTGAATAGCTCTGCTGAATTATGATCTGTTTTTGGTAAACATGACCTAATAGCTTTGCTCATGCAATAGAATGGGGCAAATGGCTTACACTTCTAGCTTTTACATGTTTGTAATGAAAAACTCTCAACTGTCAGAAGGGAGGTGGTGGAAATCACTGAGTCGCTCAGACAGGGATTTGAATCTTAACTTGTTCACATACTGGCTTTGTTTTTGGTCCAGTGACGTAGCTTCTGATCAAGAGTCTTAATTTTATCATTCGTAAAGTAGGAAAATACAATCTCTGTGTGAAAGTGAAAGTGTTAGTTGCTCAGTCATGTCCAACTCTCTGCGATCCCATGGCCTCTACCCCACCAGGTTCCTCTGTCCATGGAATTCTCCTGGCGAGAATACTGGAGTGGGTAGCCAGTCCCTTCTCCAGGGGATCTTCTGGATCCAGGAATCGAACCCAGGTCTCTCACATTGCAGGCAGATTCTTTACCATTTGAGTTACTAGGGAACTTGATAAATTATTTAATGCGATAACTTTTATAAATCATCTAAATGATTGGCACTACTTGATAAATCGTAAGTGATCAAAGTGGATTTTTATTAATCTCTTAGGATATGTTACTTTTTCTTTCCTTTATGTTATAGGGCTTCCCTGTCCTTGCTAAAAGTCATCTCAAATCTGCAGATTTTGTGACTGTACATAGATAGTTATATTAGAATAACTACATGGTACCAACTGCTCTTCTAAGTCTCACTGAACAAGGCAAACTACATTATGGAGATTTTGATGTGGAAGTGGATACAGACTATAACTAAAACAATATCCACACATAAAATAGCCATGAGAATATCAACAACATACCCATGAGAAAAACAGGGCAGGATTTAGAATTGAGAGGCTTGCAGTCCAGCTGTTGGCCAATGGCTGCAGTCTCATCTGAAGGCTCGACTTGTCAGAGCACACTTGTTTTGTGGCCCACAAGTCACCTTGCTGCAGCCTTCTCAGTATAGGTCTGCTTCCTGACAGGGTAGCTGGTTCTTCTGAATGAAGGATGTAAAAGATACAGGAAGAGAACATGCAAGGTGAGAGCCACAGTGCTTTTATAATGTAATCTTTGAAACAACATTCCACCACATGTGCCGTATTCTATTCGTTAGAAGCAAGTCAGTAAATGTAGCCAATCAATGAATGAAGGAATGTAGCCCTTACTCAAGTGAGGAGATTTCAGAAAGATGTGAATGCTATGGGGCTGGATCTCTGAGTACCATATAAAAGGCCACGCCATAGATCGTGCCTCAAACGCAGTGTGTCCCAAGTGAAAGGAATCCGTTTACTTCTGAATCTACTCTGAGTCCTTTGTTCTTGACTCCCATTACTCTGGGGTGTCAGAACCTGAAAGCCAAAGGGTCACTGCTAAGCCCTTCCACATTTTCTTTGGCATCATATTGGTCGCCATATGCTTTTTCCTCATAAATGTCTTTTAATTCTGATGTCTCATCTGTATCTGTTCAGTTGTAGTCTTGAGGCTTCGTCAGTTCTGGCCTTAAGTTCTTGCAGTTGTCTTCACTACGCTTTTCTTCATCTAATTTCTATCTGCTTTACTTAGAATTGTTTTTCTCACACTAAATATACCCATGGATTCTGTGTCTTCAAGACTTGCATTATTTTCACTTCCTGTAAGAATAAATCCATTATCCTTATTTTGGCATATCAGACTGTTTATAACACTGGGGAAACCGACCCACTAGCCTTGTTTTTGGATTTCATCCTTCACACACAGAAATCCTTACTGTTTCATCATAGCATGCCCTGTTGTGATGTGTTCTGGCCCGTCCTGATTTCCTGCTTTATGCTCTTTCTCACCTGCTAATCTCATTCACCATTCAAGTCACAGCTCAACCAGTGTTTCTCAGGAAGCTTTGCCAGACGCCCATATTCATCACAAGCCATGAACTTAAGGTCCAGTAAGTTTCTGTCATGTCACTCAGCTCACTAAGTTATACTTCCTAGACTTCCCTTTCAAATAAAATCCACAAATTATTAATTTTGAATTCAAAATTCTGAGTACAGTGGTACAACAATTGATACTCAATAAATACTGATTGAATATGTGAATTCTCATTTAAGTTATTGTGTGTAATTGCAGTGTTTAAAAAAAAAATACTTGTAGAAGTTCCAAAGAAGGTCTATGACCAAGATAAATGTTTGATTTTAGTTCCTATTAGGGACTAAATGTAAATCTAAAAGAAATTATAACAAAATTTAACATTTATTAGGGTCACACTATTTGCTAGGCACTGTTTCCAGTGCTTTATGTTTAATTTACTGAATCCTGTCAACTCTGTCAATTAGATATTATGATTCTCTCTTTAAAGATAAGAAACCCAAGGGACAGAGATGTTTAGTGATTTTCCCACGGTCACCCAGCTAAGAAGTTGTGAAGCTGGGTCTTAAACCAAGGCAATCTAGCCCCAAATACTCCAGAAAGTAATTCGTATCCAAAGATAGCCAAATTGAGATAGCGTAAATCAGAGAGGGATAAAGAAATAAAAACTATAAGATGAAGGCTAATTGGATGAAAGGCTAAATGGATGAAAATTGTGAATGAATAGAATCAAGTTTATATTATCATAAAAAAAGTATTTTCAAAGTTTCTTCTGTGTGTTTGAGACAGTGGCATGGGGTGAATGGCCTGTGGCAAACCATTTCACCTCTATGACCTTAAATTTCCTATTTTCAATATTAAGGAAATGCACTAGAATTCCATATCTATTCTTCTATGAATTTTAGACATGCTCTTTAAACCTGATAATGTCAAAGGTAATGTAAGAACATTGTTAGATTGTTGCTTTACTAGAAGTAGAATATATTTTCTACTGATGCATTTTATTTATCTTTACTTATTTCTTATAAAATAAGTGCATTTTTCATCTGATGTTTTATGTAGGAGAAACTCATCTGAGTGTCAGTATTCTGTTAGGTACTAGATAGAGTCTACACATAGAATGATTATATTAAAGTATAATTTCTTGTCCAAAACATACAGAAGTGTTTACCAGAAAATAGGAACATTCATATTTTAATAATTTATTTTCTCCCTTCTTCTTTATTTCTCTCTCAGACACAGATACAGATAGATGCACACACATAAACACACACAACAAAAGCAAACTATCATAAATATAATAAATTGTCAAGTGAAAGTAAAATATTTTGAATGTTTTACATCTAAAAGATTAGTCTGAATATTTCTTTTTTTCAACCCAGGGTTTACCTTTATGCTTGTCTTCTTTTCCTCCACAAGAAGGAATAATATGTCTTTTTTTGCAATTAATGACTTCATCATTCTGCAAAGTCCTCCAGTCCTTTGGATTTGCTGTTCTTGCTTTTGAACTAAAGACTTCCTTAAACAACAGTTAACAAGGTTATATAGCATAACACATGTCTTCATAAATTTTCATTTTATGATACAGAATTGAGGTAATTTTGCTATTCAGTGATTTCCTATTTTGAGAATATGGTATCTTTACATCGAGGATAACCAAATGTCAAAAGGCATTTGCTTTTGTCGTAAAAGAGAAGCTAAATATATACTGACTTCAGGCATTTTTTTAATAGAAAAACTCATGAAGACAATAACCAAGGCAAAGGATTAAAAGGATCATAGTTGTGATATTTACAGCATTCTGATTATTTTTTAAAATGTTGACAGTCTTATTGCAAACAACTCTATAGTTCAGATTTAGGAAATAAATCTTACTAATGTGTTGGTCCCTTTATTTTGCTGGTGAATTTGTTGACAGATAGTAATTAGGTCACTGTATTGAAGTACCCCATGTAAGCTCAGAATTCTCTGTGTTGGTTGGCATGACAACCATAGTGGTCGATTAAACATGCTCAGAAATGGAGAAACTGTGCTCCTCAGACGTTAACTTGGTGGGAAGAGAGCCCTGCTCAGAGGATGGCGAAAGGGACAGAGGAGCCCAAGGATGGCTCTGCTATTCCGTATTCATTTATATGGTATGGATAAGATCAACTTATAATATGTACAAAAAACTAGATCTTTAAAAAAACATTTAGATGTTTACCAAAAATATTTTTGATTTTATATGGATTTTAAAAAGAAATGGTTGAAATAGCCTTAAAACACAAAGTCCTCTTTTAGAGAAAATACTTATTATTCTTTAGAACAAGTATAATTGCTGTAAATGATCATTTCTATCTAGCTCTTTCCCTTTCAAGCCATTCCAAGAAGCACATGGCAGATGACATGTACAGATGGCGTAGATTGGCACTGCCTTTTGCTGGCCAGTATTACCATAGCCAAATTTAGGGACTGAGGAGATGGTGAAAGGATAAATCATTAATGAGAGAGACAGAGCACTGGACAAAGACGGATGGTATGGCTCACTATCATTTTTTTCTCATCTATTTTTCAACTCCACCCCTTTGGCTAATACATAGCTATTAACCTAAAAGAAATTTGGAGGTAGTCAATGAAAGCAAGTTGTTATGCCTTCTAAGACACTTCATATTGTTTGCCATTTATTTTCTTTTATATCTAATACAGACAACATTTAGAGTGGTAGGAGGAGAAGGAATTGACTGTCTAGCAAGAATTTTTTAAAAAATTAGTTTGCTCTGATCTGGCTAATAAGGTTTAAAAGACAAGATAAAATGGACAGCACAGATTTAAACTGTTTCTGTAACTCAGTTTTGACAATCAATATGCGAGGTAAGGAAGGTTGTATGTTTTAATATGATTTTTTATTAGGATGCTTATATAAAAATTCAAGTATGGATGTTTTGATTAATCAATGGAAAATATGAATATCAGATATAAATATAAATAATTTATAATAGGCCATGATAAAAATATATTGTTGAAGAAAATTTTTAAAAATCACTATTCATTATAATTTTTTTGAGAGGACGAGATTTACAGATCATCCTCACTCTACAAGCGGAAATTAACTGTGTGGGATTAAGGAGCTAATTAATGATAGATAGAACTAGGCCTAAAACCCTGCTGGCCTCATTCAAATGCAGGCTCTTTTTATAGCACCGTGATGCCTGCTAATCCCCCTACCATCCATGTTGTGGTCAAACATAATGACTTCCTGGTTGCATGAGATGTCCATTTAGTTCAAGAGAAGGCAACACTCTTTTATTTTGAAACTCCTTACTTTCTTTCTTTGTCATAGCTCCTTTTTTAGAGCTAAGGGCTCTAATTTATTACTTTATGTGTAATTGTTTGCTTCTTTTTAATTTTGACTTGAGAGAGGCATATTCATATTTTCATTATATTTAAATGTCTAATTTGCTCATGAAGAATTATTGAAGGATGGACGGGGCTAAACATCCATCATTGGTATTTAGATATTAACTCTGAAAAACAATATAAACTCTTGAAATTACCCTGATAGATACACACTTCTGTAAAGTTTTAATTTTCTGCTAGCCAATGATTGATAATAAATTCTAGCTTCAGTTTGTTTTAGAATTGGCACTTTCCTTAAGTTTTTTAGTTTTGAGGGCAAGTGTTTTCTTTCTTGTATTATCTTCATGAGGTTTTGGTTAGATCTTTCCAAGTACTGGGACCCAAAAATATTGTGTTTTTAAAAACTCAGTGATCTGTGTGTTTCTATTTTATATTTCTGTGATTTCATTAAAAATATGAACTGAATATATCTTAACAAATTTAAAGATATTTCTTTGAGAAAAACATTGACCATTTTCCTTAATTTCAGGGTTGAAAATACATGTGTCTTGCCTTTTCTTGTCTTTTTTTTCCTGACACATCAGTTGACCTTTGTTTTCATTCTCCTTTGTTTCTTCTTTTCAGTCTGTGCTCAGACCTTTCTCTTCTTCCTTATAGAAGTCTCTCCCTGTCTTGTCCTTCCCTTTCAGACCCATCCTCTCTCCCTGCTTCCAGTTACTTTGACTAGATCAGCTCACATTAAGGAACATCTTCAAAAGAACAAAAAAAGTGGTTGGAGGAGGAGGGTGAGATGGAGAAATGATGAGCAGGAAAGTAAAAGCTGAAGTGAAAGATGAGAAGATCATGAATAGAAAAACTAGGGAGAAAAGGATAAACCAGTGGGCAGGAACATTAAGTTTGTCAGTTAAAACTTCGCAGCTAATATTTGTATTTTTTCATCCTCTATTAGATGATTCATTCGTCACTTAATAAACATATAATGAGCACCCACTTTTGCCAGCTCTAACTGAATCGCTCAGGTTGTAGCAATCAGAACGTCACACACACTCCAAGACACCGAGTCCTCATCTTCCTGGCGCCTATAGACCAGTGAATAAAAACGTAGCTTAGAAAATGGTGCTTTATATTGTTGATAAGTATCTTTCTTTCAGAAGAACAAAAGGAAAAGATTTTTCACAGAAAGTTGTGTCTTGAATAACTTAAATGTATTTGCCTGATGTGATAAGTGATGTCCAGTAAGCAGTTTGATGCATGAACTCAGATTTGGGAGAAAAATCTGTGTTGAAATTTTGCACTTGTAAGTCATAAACACGTATGTGATCATTGATGATAGTGTTATTGATTAAACCAACCTAAAGGTATTTGTGGCCCTAGAAGGGACTAGAATAGAGACTGCAGGAAGGCATCATAGAAAGAGGCTGAGAACAGGAAAGAGAATGCTAAGTGGGCACAAAACATGTGTTGGGGCCCTTGACGGAAGGCAAAGAGAAGTCATGAACAAGAAGCGGCCAGCAACTGCCCATGCTTGTGAAGGCCAGATAAGGTCAAGGGTAACTTTGGAGAGAACATTGTCAGTCAGACCCTTGAGTAAACCTTTTCTGCTGTATATCTTTGTAGCTCGTACCATGTTAAGTATATTATTAAAGCTTTAAGATATATTTGATATCTGGTATGTCATATCTTTGGAGAAGGCAATGGCACCCCATTCCAGTACTCTTGCCAGGAAAATCCCATGGATGGAGGAGCCTGGTAGGCTGCAGTCCATGGGGTCGCAAAGAGTTGGACACGACTGAGCAACTTCACTTTTACTTTTCACTTTCATGCATTGGAGAAGGAAATGGCAACCCACTCTAGTATTCTTGCCTGGAGAATTCTGTGGACAGAGAAGCATGGAGGGCTATGGACCATGGGGTTGCAAAGAGTCAGACACAACTGAAGTGACTTAGCATGCATGCATGCATGCTTGTCATATCTTATGAAAGAGATGTCATTTATTTCCTGTGCTGTTTGACCTTTGATATGGTAGGGATGTGAATATACATTTGAAGAGTGAAGAATCAGGATAGTGGGAGAAATAGAAAATAAAATAAAACAAGAAGGAGGTCAGTTGTAAGAGGTGCTAAAATCTAGAGTGTAGCTGGAAACATTCATAACAAACCCTGAAAGACAACCACGGATTCTTTTCCCCATCTCTATTTAAAGAATGAAGTTTTGTTTTGTTTCTTGAACACAAAGAAAGAAGATGTATGGGTATCATGTTTTGTGTGTTTGGTTTTACATATTTCTGTTGGAAAAGCACAGTTTGGTGAAATTAGTTTGAGGTTGTGGTGAAATGAGTCTGGTATTGTGCAGGACAGATGGGAGAATATTAGACTATAGATTGGAGCTCATGGAGGCTGGACCAAGAAAAGGCTGCACATTGGAAAGACTCCATTAATTCAAGGGAAAAATATGAGGAAAAACTCATGAAACATGTAGTGTTTCTAGGCTGAAAGAAATATTTTGCACAATATGTATTAAATAGTTATCTTACTAATGGTAGTCCAACAGGGTCCAAAAGATGTCATGGTATTTTCAGTTGACAATTTTAAATATCCACTGGTATCCTGTGAGTTTGCTCAGTGGTGTGGGTGCCTTGGGCCACAGGCTGGAAGCCATATGTTCATAATGTACTTTCTCATACTTGTTCTTCGTGTTGTGTCAGAATATATATTCCACTCGATCATAATTGCTTGTGTGATTTTTTCCCCCATCCTTTTTGCTGAACTGAGTCTCAAACTTCACAAAGAGAGGACCATGTTTATCTTGTTCATGGCTGTATCCTTGTTCATGGCTGTATCCTTTCCAACCAGCACTGGCTCATGGCAGGTCTTCAATAACTAGTTGTTGAAGTAATCCAAATTATGAATGGGTTAATTATATACAATGCTAATTTGTCTGCATGCATTTTCAAACTCCAAGGTTAATTTCTAGAATATTTCTTTTAGTAGAGTCATATTAACAGTCTATGTGAAATCTATTAACAATAACTGAATAGGATGAATGCAAGTGCTAAAAAAAGAATTGCTTTTTTCCTTCTGCATAAGAGAAGGTGAATCACATGAATCGCCAGTCTGGGTACACTTTTGGGAGAATTGTGGTAGACATAAGAATAATAACTGTAACAATAGTTAAAATTCTATAAAGTGCACCTAACTCCTTTAACTCCAAATAGTGGTAGGAAGTATGATGGTTAACACACTACCCAGAGAGTTAGTGGTTTAAGACAGTATTATTCTTTTCTCTTTCACAGTTGCATGGGTTGTCTGATTTACTCTTCTGCTCCATGTTGTATTGGCTGCAAGATAATCTGCTGTCATCTGGGGTCTTGACTGGGCTGGAATGTCCGAGGGTGCTCAATTGATGTTGGCTGTCGGTTGAGAGTTTAGCTGAGACTCGGGGCCAACGTATACACATATGGCCTCTGCATGTGGCTTGGACGTCTCACAGTGTGGCGGCTAGATTCTGAGAGGGAGCACCTCAGGACCAAGTACTGTTAGAGATCCAGGCAGTAGTCACAAGGATTCTTAGACTCTAGCCTCAGAAACCTGAGAACGTCTCCGCCACATTGTATGTGGGAAGGGGGATTAGTAAAGCTCACCCAGGTTCACGGTGGGCTGGGGGGAGTTAGATCCCACTCATCAATGTGAGAAGCAGCATAAAAGGAGAGGGAACGAATCAAGAGTGGCCATCGTTGGCTCTCCACTTCTTGTGGGTGCTACTAGTTTTTTTTTTTTTTTTAATTTTAGAAGTGGGGAGATAGATTCATGAAGAAGTGGTAACTTCGATTTATAGATGATAAATGCAGCAACCAGGACTCAGAGTCCCAGAGTATATGTTCTTCATCACAACCTGTTACTGCTTCACCTCTAGCAATATTGATCATTCTCATATGTGATTACACACACACACATATATATATATTACACATTCAGTAAATTTAGAGATCATGATAACAGTGATGATAACAGTAGGGATTTGAATATGCATGTATTCTGTGAATGTTATTCACTGCTGCTACTTAATAGTCATATAGTCATATAATGCTTTGTTTTTGCATAGTTTATTACAGTTCACATTGATTATTTTATTCACTCATAGAATACGTTCTTTCTTCAGTGTTTTGATATAATTTTCAATGTACCAAAGCATTGCAGAGATAGTGCAGAAAGTTTCAGTGCAGGTCCACCCAGCTTACCTGACTGTCCCATAACCTAGCAAAAGTTAGAAATGAACACTGATACAATACATCTAACTAACTACAGACTTTATTTGGATATCTGAATGTCACTCACACTTGCTGTTTAATGTTCCAGGATCTGATCCAGCAAACTCAGTTTAGTCCTGTCTCTTTAGTTTTCTCCAGTGGGTGAATATTTCTCCATCTTTCCTTGTTTCCTGTGACCTTGATGTTTTCAAACAGTACTGGTAGAGTATTTTTAAAAATTCCCTCATTTTGTGTTTGTCCAATGTCTTCTTATTTCGAGGAAGAAAGCCACAGAGTTGGTATTCTTAGTTTACCAAATGGCATCCTTGGTCACTTGGTTAAGTCACTGTACTGTCTGCCACTTCCCTTTCTGACAGTTTTTGTTAGAAGCGACTCATTAAGTCCATCCTATCTTCAAGGAGCTCAACTCAGGCTTTCCCCCTCAGAGGAAGTGCTGTCAAAAAATGTGTGAACATGCTGAAACCACCCAACCAGCATTAATAAATATTTCAAAGGCTTATGCGTTTGATTCCATTCACAGAATGAATCTGAACCTCCCCAGAAAATCCTGATTTTTCTCCTCAGATTTGAACTTTTAGTCCACAGAATTTATTTAAATAATAATTCAGTATTTTTTGTCTGTAAATTCTATGGGATAATGTGGCAAAATGAAGGACCATAATACAGTGCAAATAATTCTTATCAACATACGTAATTCCTAATGTAATTCATTTAGAAGTTAAAATGCAAAACATATTAAACATATGTAGTTCACAAAATTTTATCCATCTCCACATGTTTCATTTACTAGATCTGCCTTAATGATCAAAATATGCATTCATCTTCTGTAGTTATATCAAAGCATATAATTTGATACAAATCAGAATTAGGCCTTAATGTGCTTTAATAGACTGTGCATCCTTTCAAGTTTTCTTTCTGTGTTGTTAAATTTGGTCTTTTACAGATATCAAATTTCTTTGTTTGTTTGTTTGTTTTTTACTTTACAATATTGTATTGGTTTTGCCATACATCAACATGCATCTGCCACGGGTGTACACAATTGTTCAGTTCCTTTATCAACTCTTAAAAATTTTTTTCACTGGTGAAATTGATATGACTTAATCTAAAACAAATTTTACTTCAAGGAAGGCTTCTTATGCAGATGATAATGGGAATGTCAAGGCAATGCCTAATTATTTAATAATTTGTGGTTGTTTTTTTACATTACTAGTATAGTAAAGGAAGGAAAGAAAAGTATTACTTTGCAAGGAGACAAAGTTAATTCAAAACAGTTTTCATTTTAATAAGTAAAAAAGGGCACAAGCAAGTTTAATAAATGATTTTTAAACTAGGAAAGTTTTGAAAATAACCTAAAATTAGTATTACCTTTTTGAATTTTGTTTCATTGTTGCTGATAGTTTAGGACAGTGTATTTTTTTTTCAAATATGCATTACAAACGCAAAGTATTACCAGTTATGCCCTGAATTTACTCAGTGAATTCAGAACAAAATGAATGTTTATTTTAGACTGATAATCATTAAACATTCCTTTGTGAATGTAAATAGTATTTTAGTAATTCAAAGGAGATCACCATATCTTAAAAGAAGAAAGGAGAATAGCATAATTATTTAATCCTTACAAACTATTTAATTTTGAAAACTATTTATTAATTGACTCTGTTCCTTATGGTATATGCAAATAATGGAGTAGAAATTATTAATACTAAGTTGTATAATGTAATTTACACAACTTACCTGTGATTTCCATAATTGCAAGTATTTGGGATAATAAAGTGCTGTTTCTTGTTTACTTGTTCTTCTGCTGGTTAATCAAATGTAATGAATTTATGTAGACTGCAGAGTATAACTGCATTTGAGTTGTATTAATTTGCTAAGTTGTTTGGCAAAGGATCATCAAGAATGCAACAGTAAACAAAGCATTATTTCTGTCTCTGAAGAACATGTGTTTAGTGGCAGGGGTTAGGAGGAGGCGATGGTCATAAAAGTGAAATTTTACCTGACAAGGCTGGATATGACTTTCCTGATATCCCTTCTGTTTGGGATTTCTATGTAAAGGTGATTGTTTTTTGTGAACCCTTTAAAGATGGTTAAGACTTTGAAAGGTGGAAATGGGTGAGATGATATTCCACAAAGAGAAACAGTCTTAACAAAAGCTCGGGGTTGGTAAGGAAAAAGAGTTTTGAGAAATTCAAAATGTTTTCTTTGTTGTCCCAGGGTATGTGGAAGAATGGTCTGTGAAATCAAATTAAGGCCAGATGATGGGACGATGTTAGCCTAAACATTTTGGTCTCTAAACAGTGGCATTTGGTAACGAAAGTGATAATGCTTATTCTGTCCGGCACTTCGTGAGCCTTCTTGTTTTCCAGGCCTTGCAACAAACCAATGAGTTAGATAGTGCCACTTTTTAACGTTTTATAGTTGAGAAACTTGAGGTTAGGTATGTGACTTCTTGCCCCTTTGCTTAAGTTCGTTTTACAACACAACCTTTGAATCTTTAGAGAAGTGGGAGTCATATTGTAAGCTTGAAACTGAATAGTCACCTTTAACAGAGAAAATTAAACTCTGTTAGAAATTAAGTATACAGTGAAACTAAATATTATTTAGAGGGGGAATTTTTACTCCACCTATTCATGGAATTAATTTTCCAGGGCAGCTTCTTCCTCTTGCCAACCAAGACTTTGTCTTTTTGTCGTGCTTCCAAGATCAGTGTTTGAATACATCAGAGACTAAGTTAAAAGATGCTCAGAGACCCCTTACACACCTGACTTTTTTGGCAGCTGCTCACGTTTTTGACATCATGAATCAGCACAGTTTGCTCTTTCAGAGTCTGGGTTTCTGTTGCTTTTCTAGATTCTCGTCCTCTCTTCAAGGCTTGGCTGGGTCTTTGTTTGGAAGCCAAGTGCAAAGATACATTTGCTCTTACTGTCAGTTACATGAAAAAGGCACATTAACCTAATTCTCCATAGAATTTACATATAAATTGACTTAACACAGGGGGTAAGTCAGTAAAAAAATGGGAGACACTTTCAGGAGAGACACTTGGTATAATGATTAGTATAATATTGAATTGAAATTTTTATCTAAGAAAGTTTTTGTAAGGTTCCTGCCACAGATCTCTTTTTGAAGAAGCCTTTCCTCAGTGTTATTGCCTTTACTGTCCCTTTAAAAAAAAACTCTCCTGTCTTAACTTCTTGCCATTTTATGCTGATTCTCACACCACACATTAATAGTGATGCCAGGCATATTGTGTCCTTGGGTTTTTTTTTTTTAATAATCTGAAGATTTCCTCAAATTTAGCGTCAATAGATAACTGTCTCTTGACATTTCTACTTTTTTCCTCAAGGTTTCCTCTTTGGCATTCTAGTTCAATGTCATCCTGTATGAAACAAAGTATAACCTCTCTTTTGGGGCTTTCATCCCAATGGGCTGATTTATAGATTTATAACTTAGATTTTCACATCATGCTAATCCAAGGTGGTAGGAAAAAGCAGCTCCATTTCCATGAGGTTTTAAATCACTTTTCTGAAGACATGTTTTGGCATGTATTTCACACAAGACTTGCTTTATAACAATTTGTATAGTTTTTGACCATCAGAAGTGTTTCTCCGTTTTAATTTGATTGTTTTGAATTTCACCAGGTAGTCCTTTATATGTCCTTTAAATGGTAGTGAAGGCAAGACTGTGGAAAGAAAGGGGTCATTTTTTTCCTCTGCACTTTCAGATATTTTTCACTTGAGTTTGAAATACAGCATACTTGGTAGTGGGTGGGAGAGGATTAAAAATTACTAGCAGGCTGAAATAACATTTGGGTTAATGGAAAAATCCAGAGATTTTAATAAAATTTTGAATACATTTCTAAGCGTCAGATTTCCTCACTTTCTTTTTGGGGCCACAACTTTGGAGAAACACCATTATAGAAATAGTTGTTATTTTACATTCATTTTTTAAAGTAGGAATCTTAGAGAAAATACTTTGTTTCTTTCTCATTTGTGTTTTTTATTGGCCACAAAATGTCTGGGATCCTTCTCAGATGTGTTTTCTATACATGATTGAGGTTAGATTCTTCAACTTTTGAAATTTTGTGAGGTTGATACTGTATTTGACACAGATATTTCTCTCAACTGCAAATATTTTGGTGATACTAATTTTATATGGTCTTGCAGATTTCTAGACTGACTGTAATTGCTTCTATTGGTTTTAGCCTAACATCTATGTGTGTGAAACTTCTCAGCCTGGTAGATTTTACACATTCACATACAAAACAGTCAATACAAATTTTGCACTACATAAATCTGCTCACTTTATATCCTGATTTTATTTTGTATCTACATTGAAATGGTGTTTGATCACAACTTTGGGATCAGCAGGTTACCTTAAAAATAAAAACTATTTTATGAACATTCTTAATTAAAACAATGAATAAATGAATAAAATTCAACCTATTACTAACTCAGCCTATTTGAGAACATAGTTTTTTATACATCATCATTTTATAATTTCAGAGATATAAAATATATTTTGCAATCTTTTTTAGTGATTTATCAGTTGTTGTTTTGGTGTTTAGTCACTAAGTTATGTCAAACTCTATTGCAACCCTATGGACTATAGCCCACCAGGCTCCTCTGTCCATGGGATTTCCCAGGCAAGAATACTGGAGTGGGGTTGCCATTTCCTTCTCCACAGGATCTTCCTGACCCAGGGATCGAACCTGTGGCTTCTGCATTGGCAACTGGATTCTTTACCACTGACCCACCAGGAAAGCTCGATCTGTCAGTTATATCCTCTTTAAAAATGCTCTTTATTAGACAGTCACAATTGTAACATGAGTTGTTTTTTTTGTTTTCTTAACTAATTTCTTGTAGTTTGATGATACAGTGTTGATGTAAACAATTATCCTTTGCTCTATTATTTAGTTGTTACAAGGATCTTATCATTATTTGTAATACTCTTCATTGTATAAAATTCTTGTGAAGTTCACTCGTGACTTAAATTACTTTATCTAAAAAGTTCAGTGCCTGATTGCTTTCATTTTCTTCTTGGAACGTGTGTATTGTTGGATTCTATGCCAAAATAAAATACTTTGGTTTTTTCTTTTTTTAAAATTAGATTGGCTTTCTTATTTGACTGTATTAATATCCCCATTTTGTGAATACATATGTCAAATTCTTCAGTATTAGTATTATAGATTGGGTGGGCAGGGGAATCGAATGACGTATTGTTTGAAGAATTTAGATTTGATATGAAAAAATGAACGTTTATTAATACTTCTAATTAATTACCAGGTAGAGTTATATTAGATACTGTGTTATTAACCCAGTGGTTATTTGCTGACCTTTTCAGGGACTTTGGTAAAGCAGAAGACATAAACAAATGCAAATTTCTTCCTCCCATGTCTTCATACACACTCGTTAGTTACTCAATCATGTCCGAATCTCGACTCTTTGCGACCCTGTGGACTGTAGACGGCCAAGCTCCTCTGTCCATGAAATTCTCTAGGCAAGACTACTGAAGTGGCTAACCATTCCCTTCTCCAGGGGATCTTTCCAACCCAGGGATCAAGCTCAGGTCTCCTGCATGGCAGGCAGATTCTTCACTGTGAGACCCACCAGGGAAGCCCTCATACACGCTAATGGGATCATATTTTATTAAGCAAATATCTAAATTAAAAACAGTGGTATTGATAGAACTCTGTCTACAGACCTTGATTATCCTTGATGGACATTAGACAACTGAGATTTTCAATTTTGCTCATAAACTTCAAGCCATGTTGGCAACAAACTTGATAGAGCTGGGTTTCATTATTTTGATATAGGATCAAAGAAAAAATTAAGGGAATTTTGTTTATTCCAGTTAATTTATGTTGAAGAATTTATTTTTAAAGATATTTATGAAGTGTCATTTGAGTTTTGACATTTAGCATAATAAAATTTTCCTTTCTATTTTTAAAGATAAAGGCTTCTTTTCTTAAGATTTTGATGCAGTGAAATGAAAGCTCAGGCAAGTCTTTTGTCTAGAGATAACTATTGCTCTTACACTAGCCTCTGCCCTGTTTCTATGGAAACTGCAGGAATCTGAGGTATAGACACTTTAGCCCAACAGTGCGCAGTGATAGCCAATCAGAGTTTCCTTCCCTTCAATTCATTAACATAAAATTGTGGTTTCAGTTCTTTCATATGGAGTCCAGAATACAATGGAATCCTAATACAATTCCATTATGATACAATTCCATTCATTTTTCCCACAAGTGTTATAATTTACATATAATCTTTTGTATCAAATTAGTTTTACTTAGGATTAGTATTACTATTATTTGAAAAGACAATATGATATATACAAAATCAATCTTTACCTTGAGAGTTGTCTTCTTTATTATCAGATAAAAATAGTTTAAAAAAAATTTAAACGTTAAGATTTTGTTTCTTTTCTAATTGGCATTCGTTCTATGCCAAACAGGCTCTCCTATTTTCTATATTTATTGTGAAGATGCAACATTGAGTCTGATACTAATTTCAGTGCAAGGCTTTTGTTCTTTTTAAAGCCTTGAGTATATGAGAACAAAGATTTTTTTTTCCCACTAATCCTGAAAGGCATATGCTGATCTTATCCCTTGACATGATGCAATGATGGTAGTGATTAATAAGCCTTGAATGTAGAAAACTGATCTCTTGAAAACCCATTCAAATGTTTTTCAGTGTGTGAGATGGCTGGTAAATACTTGCTTATATGAGCTGATAGAGAATGTCTATAGGGATGTATGGGATCTCCACCAAAAGGACGAGGGGCTTTGAATGAAGATGTACAAACAGAAGGGCATCAGTTGATTAAATAACCATATAAAAAAGCTTTTAGTATGCTGATTTATTCCAGTGACCTCGTCAAGACCTAGGATGACTTATTGATCAATGGGGTTCAGAGGAAATTCAAGATGCCTTCATCTGTAAGCACATTATTTTAGAGTAATTGGACTTTCCCTGCTTCCATTTGATTTTGAAATACTAGATAATTGTGTTTTCTCCTAAATGATGAATCTCTTCATCTCTTTCTTTTTCAGTATATAACAGTAGGAAAGGAAGATGGATGCTAACCCCAAGAAAATGTGAAACTGCAGTCTGTTCTGTACTATTTCCCTTTCCTTTATCTCTACTTTTCTTTTG
Source organism: Bison bison bison (assembly GCF_000754665.1). Taxonomy (NCBI): domain Eukaryota; kingdom Metazoa; phylum Chordata; class Mammalia; order Artiodactyla; family Bovidae; genus Bison; species Bison bison. Next base: position 410,641 of record NW_011495067.1, on the reverse strand, counting down.
CCTTTTTCCTCTTTCCCCCAGAGGGAGTGGAGAGAAGCCAGTGAGGAATATTGTGGTGTGCTTAACCTTAGCACAATGATAGGAAGGAAAGTTAGCCCATCTAAGCAGGGGTGATTTAGATTAGGGTCAGCAGAAGTTTCTTCTTCTATAACCTCCTTGTCTCATTTCTGGGTAAGACGCTGGTGATAGGATTGTTGTTGTTCAGTCACTAAGTCATATCCGACTCTGTGACCCCATGGACTGTAGCCTGCCGTGGACGGTAGACTGCCAGGCTCCTCTGTCCCTGGGATTTTCCAGGCAAGAATACTGGTTTAGTTCAGTTCAGTTCAGTTGTGTCCAACTTTTTGTGACTCCATGGATGGCAGCACACCAGGCTTCCCTGTCCTTCACCATCTCCCATAGATTGCTCAAACTCACATCCATTGAGTCGGTGATGCCATCCAACCATCTCATCCTGTGTCATCCCCTTCTCCTATCTTCAGTCTTTCCCAGCATCAGGGTCTTTTCCAATGAGTCAGTTATTTGCATCAGGTAGCCAAAGTACTGGAGCTTCAGCTTCAGCATCTGTCTTTCCAATGAATATTCAGGACTGATTTCCTTTAGGATTGACTGGTTGGATCTCCTTTCAGTCCAAGGGACTCTCAAGAGTCTTCTCCAACACCACAGTTCAGAAGCATCAATTCTTCGGTGCTCAGCCTTCTTCATAGTCCAACTCTCACATCCATACATGACTACTGGAAAAACCATAGCTTTGACTAGATGGACTTTTGTTGGCAAAGTAATGTCTCTACTTTTTAATATGCTGTCTAGGTTGGTTATAACTTTTCTTCCAGGGAGCAAGTGTCTTTTAATTTCATGGCTGCAGTCACCATCTGCAGTGATTTTGGAGCCCCCCCAAAATAAAGTCTGTCACTGTTTCCATTGTTTTCCCATCTCTGTGCCATGAAGTGATGCAACTGGATGCCATGATCTTAGTTTTCTGAATGTCGAGTTTTAAGACAATTTTTCACTCTCCTGTTTCACTTTCATCAAGAGGCTCTTTAGTTCTTCTTTGCTTTCTGCCATAAGGATGGTGTCATCTGCATATCTGAGGTTATTGCTGTTTTTCCCAGCAATCTTGATTGCAGCTTGTGCTTCATTCAGCCCAGCATTTCTCATGATGTACTCTGCATATAAGTTAAATAAGCAGCGTGACAATATTCAGCCTTGACGTACTCCTTTCCTGATTTGGAACCAGTCTGTTGTTCCATGTCCAGTTCTAATTGTTGCTTCTGACCTACATACAGATTTCGCAGGAGACAGGTCAGGTAGTCTGGTCTTCTCATCTCCTTAAGAATTTTATACAGTTTATTGTGACCCACGCAGGCAAAGGTTTTGGCATAGTCAGTAAAGCAGAAGTAGATGTTTTTCTGGAACTCTCTTGCTTTTTCAATGATCCAGTGGATGCTGGCAATTTGGTCTCTGGTTCCTCTGCCTTTTCTAAAACCAGCTTGAACATCTGGAAGTTCATGGTTCACATGCTGTTGAAGCCTGCTGCTGCTGCTAAGTTGCTTCAGTCGTGTCCGACTCTGTGTGACCGCATAGACAGCAACCCACCAGGCTCCCCGTCCCTGGGATTCTCCAGGCAAGAACACTGTAGTGGCTTGCCATTTCCTTCTCCAATGCATGAAAGTGAAAAGTGAAAGTGAAGGCGCTCAGTCCTGTCTGACTGTTAGCTACCCCATGGACTGCAGCCCACCAGGCTCCTCCATCTATGGGATTTTCCAGGCAAGAGTACTGGAGTGGGGTGCCGTTGCCTTCTCTGGTTGAAGCCTGGCCTGGAGAATTTTGAGCATTACTTTAATAGCGTGTGAGATGAGTGCAACAGTTCAAGAGTTTGAGCATTCTTTGGATTGGAATGAAAACTGACCTTTTCCGGTCCTGTGGTCACTGCTGACTTTTCCAAATTTGCTGGCATATAGTGTGGCACTTTCACAACATCATCTTTTGGGATTTGAAATAGCTCAGCTGGAATTCCATCACTTCCATTAGCTTTGTTTGTAGTGATGCTTCTTAAGGCCCACTCAACTTCTCACTCTGGGATGTCTGTCTCTAGGTGAGTGATCACACCATCATGATTATTTGGGTCATGAAGATCTTTTTTGTATAGGTCTTCTGTATATTCTTGCCACCTCTTCTTAATATCTTATGCTTCTGATAGGTCCATACCATTTCTGTCCTTTATTGTGCCCACCTTTGCATGAAATGTTCCCTTGATATCTCTAATTTTCTTGAAGAGATCTCTAGTCTTTCCTATTCTATTGTTTTCCTCTATTTCTTTGCACTGATCACTGAGGAAGGCTTTCTTATCTGTCTTGCTATTCTTTGGAACTCTGCATTCAAATGGATATATCTTTCCTTTTCTTCTTTGCCTTTCACTTCTCTTCTTTCACAGCTATTTGCAAGGCCTCCTCAGACAACCATTTCGCCTTTTTGCATTTCTTTTTCTTGGGGATGGTCTTGATTACTGCCTTCTATACAATGTCAGGAACCTCCATTCTAGTTCATCAGTCACTCTATCAGATCTAGTCCCTTTCTCACTTCCACTATATAATCATAAGGGATTTGATTTAGGTCATACCTGAATGGTCTAGTGGTTTTCCCTACTTTCTTCAATATAAGTCTGAGTTTGTCAATAATGAGTTCATGATCTGAGCCACAGTCAGCTCCCAGTCTTGTTTTTGCTGTCTGTATAGAGCTTCTCCATCTTTGGCTGCAAAGAATATAATCAATCTGATTTTGGTATTGAGCATCTGGTGATGTCCATGTGTAGAGTCTTCTCTTGTGTTTTTGGAAGAGGGTGTTTGTTATGACCAGTGTGTTCTCTTGGCAAAACTCTGTTAGCCTTTGCCCTGCTTCATTCTGTACTCCAAGGCCAAATTTGCTTGTTACTCCAGATATTTCTTGACTTCCTATTTTTGCTTTTTAGTCCTCTATAATGAAAAGGACATCTTTTTGGGTGTTAGTTCTAGAAGGTGTTGTAGGTCTTCATAGAACCATTCAACTTCAGCTTCTTCAGCATTACTGGTCAGAGCATAGACTTGGTTTACTGTGATATTGAATGGTTTGCCTTGGAAACGAACGGAGATCATTCTGTTGTTTTTGAGATTGCATTCAAGTACTGCATTTTGATCTCTTTTGTTGACTATAATGCTACTCCATTTCTTCGAAGGGATTCTTTCCACAGTGTTAGATGTAATGTTCATCTGGAGAAGGGAATGGCAAACCACTTCAGTATTCTTGCCTTGAGAATCCCATGAACAGTATGAAAAGAATGCTGGAGTGATTGCCATTTCCTTCTCCAGGGGATCTTCCCAATGGAGGGATGGAACCTGCATCTCCTACATTGGCAGGCAGATTCTTTACCACTGAGCTTCAGGGAAGCTGGTGACAGGATACAAAAGAGCACTGTATCCCTGATATACAGTTGTAAGCACGCAGCATTCTTGTTCTTCATCCTTTGTAACCCCCAGTGCTTTAACCTTTCCTAGTGATTTGATTTGGAGAAGGCAATGGCACCCCACTCCAGTACTCTTGCCTGGGAAATCCCATGGATGGAGGAGCCTGGTAGGCTGTAGTCCATGGGGTCGCTAAGAGTCGGACACGACTGAGTGACTTCACTTTCACTTTTCACTTTGCTGCATTGGAGAAGGAAATGGCAACCCACTCCAATGTTCTTGCCTGGAGAATCCCAGGGACGGGGGAGCCTGGTGGGCTTCTGTCTATGGGGTTGCACAGAGTCGGACACGACTGAAGCAACTTAGCAGCAGCAGCAGCAGTGATTTGATTTCCACCAAAGCCTCTTTCAAAGTGGTTTTTGCTCAACATTCATCCCTGTCTTCCCAGTTAAAAGCTGGCATTTAGCGAGGAACAGTGCAGGAGCAGTGTCCTACTTGGAGTAACTTATAATAGGTTGTGATGGGCAGATATGCTGATCACATATGAGGGGAGTCGTGTCTACAGCCCCAGGAAGGTGTGTGGAAATGTTCATGAGTCAAATATCCTTGCCTTTCCTCTTGTGGTTAACCTGGGAGGAGCAACGCATGTGTACTGAACAGAAGCATAAGAGGAGGGGTGATCCTTGTGCAGAGATTAAAAACAGTCTACACAGGTCATACTTGAGCAGGTCTGGAGATGATGGCCAAGGAACCAGTATGAAGAGCGGTATTAAAGACGCAGCAGTGGGGACTGTGGTGTGAGCGCTCAGGGGGTGGGAAGGACCAGGACTTGGCAGGGATGCCAAAACTCAGTCTTCAGAGTCAGGACCTGCAGAGGAAAATGTTGAAGGGAAGAGTTTTCCCAGCACCAGTATAGCACACATAAAATCCTGACGAAAGAGAATTTAAAGTAACTCAGTATTATGAGTATCAAGTGCAAAGAAGCAAGTTTGAGAGATGAGGCTGGACAGTTAAGCAAGTGCCTCGTCAGAATGGAGGTTATAAGCCATTCTGAGATGCTTGAAATTCATTTCAAGGCATGGAAAACCTCTTAGAAAATGCCTTAATACCGTAAGTGATATGGGAAAGTTAGCATTTTGGAAATGTCATGCTGGAGAGATGCAGAGAGATGAGATTAAGAGCTAAGAGATTAAAGGCTGGCAAGACTGGCAGCTGTAGGACTATGAAAAAGATTTTCCTTTCTTGTTCACAGTACCTGAGAGTAAGGTTACAGGCCAAAGGTGTTAAAATCTTATAGCATCTACCATACCATTCTTCTGCTCGAGTCTTCTCGCTGGTTGTTACTTAGAAATAAAATTCAGCCTTTTGCCGAGATGGCTAACCTGTGGAGACGGTATAAGATTTTTCTTAATTTTTAATATATAAATTTGACTTTTTTCCTGGACATTAATTTTATACTGGAAGGAAAACTAAAAATATAAAATATCATAGAATGAAACAATTAGCAGGCAAGTTCAGCATTGACTCTTAAGTATGTGATCCATGGCCTGGCCTTTTTAGATCCAATGATCAAATGTGAAATAAGATAAGGGAATATAGAATTTATTTAGTAAATGAGGTACCCTCAAATGCTGCCCTGACCCCTCTTATAACTGATGGTTTAAAAGCTGGCCACCATGCCATGCTGGGCTTCCCAGACCTGGCTGAGCTTTCACTCTGAGCTGGGTGAATCGCCAACCATGGAGTGTACCCTCAGGAGGCTAAGAGAGGTTCTGGGGAGAAGTTTCCATCCATCTGTATCTGTGAACTCACCTTTGTCTTTTATGCACCTTATGCTCCATGTCAACTTCAAACCCAGGCTGCCCTTTATGTTTAATTGAAATAAATACTACAAGAAGAGTTTTTATGTATTATCTCATTTGACTCTTTAAGGTAAGGAAAATTATCCCATTTTTAAATGTTTTTATTTCTTTATTTTTTAGTGGGGTATAGTTGCTTTACACTGCTGTACAGCACATTGAATCAGCCACATGTATACAAATATCCCCTCTTTTTTGGATTTCCTTCCCACTTAAGTCACCATAGAGCATCGGGTAGAGCTCCCTGTGCTGGACAGTAGGTTCCCATTGGTTGTCTATTTTATCCGTAGTAGTGCTTATGTGTCAGTCCCAATCTCCCAAGTCCCTCTCTCCCACCTTGGTGTTCGTATCCTGTTTTTTTAGACAAAGCTTAGAAAGATGATGTGGTTTATCCAAATTCACACCATTACTCATTTGAACACTTTCATTGGAAAGTCTAGATTTAGCCCTAAGATTTTTTAAAATAAGATCATACACAATCCAAGTTAGGAAACTACCTTTTAATTAACTTTCTATTATTTAGAAATATAGTGAATATTCCCAAAAACTACCTTTAAAATAGCACCTTAGTTTCTTCTTTTGCATTACACACAAATGTCTGTTTTTACTTCTAAATGTTTATATTCAAGATGATAAATGATGCCCACATATTTAAATTCAACTTTTGTAATAAATGTAAAATAGAGTATATTGTATAATAATAATTAAAAATCCACAAACTACTTTTATTGGGTCACAAATTAAGTCTGTAGGCAATGGATCATTTTCCCTTTTTTTTTTATTTTGCATTACCTTCACTGTATCTTCCTCATCTTCTTTGAGTTTAGTCACTGTATAGAACTAAAGTTTTTTGTTTCTTTCCTGTCCTCCTGTTCTGGTAACTCCTAAATCACCAAGAAATGGAGTAGCCACTTGAATCTCCCCAACAGACTGCCTCTTTTTCCTGTATTTGCAATATATGACATCTATTACATCTATAGAGTTTATGTCTGCTTCCAGGAGAAGAAATCTGGAAGTTGCAATGTATTTAATCAGTGACACAAAGTTGATACAATACTTCCTTTATAGAATACTTGTACTCTTTTATACAACGTTCAATCTAAAAATAGCGTCTTTTTAAAAAAGCACTTCAAAGCATTTCATGTCATTTCTTAATCAGGTAAAAGCTTTTTCTTAGAATTGTACTTGTCAAATTGAGCACCATTATGTTGTAATCAAGCAGTAATTCAAAATCAGATGATAATTAAACTACAGATTTTCACTTTCAAGACAAACATGAAGCATGCTGTTGTTTATAATGGAAGTGCCTATTGAGTTGTATTTTTATCTCAGTTGTAGGGGTGAATATAAAAATAGCGTTCATTTTGGAAAATGCCAAACTAAGTGTTGTAATCTTAAACTTTTGAAAATTGTGATATCCACTCGAATCTCAAAGCAGACGCCTCAGTTTTTCTGTATCTGTAGTGTATGACATCTTAGACATCATCTGTGTGTCTATATTTTCTCCCAGTGGTAGAAACTTGGAGACCTTTGAATGTTCTAGAGTGAACCATTCACTCTATATCAATATTACACATCTAAATTCATGGGTGTCAAGCCTATGTCTCATGTATATACATACCTCAGCACACTCAAACTTTCAAGCTAGTCTGTGTCATGAACAAAATAGAAAATTACAAACTCCTCAAATGTGTCATTCAATGGCTGAAGCCATGGCTGTAGCCCCATATTTGATTTGAGAGTGTACAATATGAAAAATCTCCTATAAAAAAAGAAATTAACAAATGTGAAAAATATTCTGAGACAGTGTATTTTTTAAAACTATGTTTTTCTTCTGCTTTGTGAGCCCAGACAGTGAATTGGGTAAAGGATCTTTTCAGGTCCTCATTGTGAAGCAGCACAGTCAGGGGTTTATGGTTTGGGCAAAGCTTTGCTGTACATAGTGAACACACATTTTCTTTGGCTGGGTTGCAAGACATCTTCAAGTACAGAGAAGTCCTCTTCCTGCCCCCTACAGGAGTGTTACCTCGACACAACATATGTAGCCTTCTGTTGCCAAAAGAGGGGCAGATTATGAATCTTGGCTTTCAAAAACCTGTTCCATCTGTAGCTCTTGATCATGTCTATAAATTCTCTGACTTCTTTTAGAAGAATGGTATGTATCTTCAGGAGAACTGATGTGCCTGCAGAATATTTAAACAGTTCTGATAGATTTTATTTCAAGAAACTGTGTTATACTCATTCATTATGAAAAGAAAGGAGAACAGCATCTTTCCCTCTGACTGCGTCTTCTTTTCATTCCCTGAAAGGTAATGGCTGAAAGCCAAGAAGTTTGGTTCATTAACTGCAGAGAAATTTTGTGATTGGAAGGGCAGACTCAGAGGTAAAGAGAGAGTGGACACACTGATATTCTAACACTCCTTTGGAAATCATAATGTGAGATGAGAACTGTGTCAACAATAGATGTACCTGATTAATTTAACTCTATTAAACTTATCAATTGATGTAGTAAAGACAATCAAATACAACTGAGTGGAAGGGAAAAGGAAAAATGAAGTGACCAAAAGTCCACTGCTTAGTGTAAATTGGATTTGCTTTAATTGAAGTCACTCATGTAATTTGAGTGGAATCCCTTCAGATTATTTTTTCCAAATAGAGACTTATTTTAATGAGCAATTTTTTTAAAACAAAGTTCAACCTGCTGTGCTTCAGAATCCTTACCTTGGCAAGGATTTTATTTTCTTCATCTATAAATCTATGAAAAAGGGGGTAAAAGCACTAATTTCTAACATTTTTGAAACATCTTAAATAAATGACCTATTTTAGAAACCCAAAGAATAACGTACTTAGCTGACTTATGATTATTTTACTTAAAAGAGAGATATTTTTCTTACTATATAAAACCCCAATAACTTTATAGCCTACTGTGGGAACTGGAAATTAAACAAACAGCCAGATAAATGTACAATAAAAAAAATAAAACATATTAGACACTAGGAAAAAATACTGAGTTTATTTCAAAGGAAGAACATCAAGGCACTCTTATTTTGACTGGGGTGTTGGAAGGTGGTGTGGAGAACATGACATCCGAGTAGAGCCTAAAAGGTGATTAGGAATTGTTGGGTGAGGAGTGAGATTTGGTGATGGCGGGAGAATTAAAACAGCATTAGGCAAAGTTACCGAACAGTATGGTGCAGGAGGATGCTGACAAAAGCCTGGTGTTGATGTGGTATAATAAGAAATGGGGAGAGTGCTATTAGATCACTTTATGGTCAGAATCCAAGCTATAGAGATGAACAGGTTGTACTAAAGATCGGGTTTTTTTTAGAGGTAACAGAAAGTTTCCAAAGGGTTCAAAGCAGTGGAGTGATGTAATTTAGTTAAATTCTTAGGAGCATCCCTCCAATCTTTTTGGTTAAGAATAAATTTGAGATGGTCAAGGGAAGAGGGAACAGCCCAGATGGCAAGTGATGGTGACTAATTCTAGTTAATGGCAGTGGAAACAAAGAAAAGTGAAAGAGTTCAAGCCATTTTGTACTCCAAATATACAGGATTTGGAGGCAGAATTTACACTGGTAATGAGAGAAGAGTGTGCTAAGGATGGCCACCAGGCTTTGGGCTGTGTCACTAGCTGAGTGGAGTTGCCATTTCATAGAAATGAAGATGGCCAAAGAAAATTTAATGTGGAGATGAAATAATTCAGTCATGTATATATGTATACAAGATGTATACAAGATATCCAGGTGTTAAAAATGGGTTCTTGGCTATCAGTCTCAGCATTTTATTATATCCTTAAAATTCAGCAGGTTTCATCCTTCATTGAAAGTACCCATGTTCTGTTTGATATGTGACGGATGAGGTCATTAATGGACAAAAGTTTTTCTTCTTTAGAGAAAAAATACGTTTCCCTACATTGTATATTCATGTTTTCTTAATTTGTATTGGAGAAAGAAATATATCACATGGTATTTATATATTCTATAAAAGCAAACAAAACGAAGTGGTAAAATAGTAGCCAAAAGGTAGAAACAATCCAAATACCATAGGCTGTTGAATGGACAAACAAAATATGATATATACACACAGTGGAATACTATGCAGCCATACAAAGGAATGAAGTACTGACTCGTGCTACACTGTGGATGAATCTTGAAAACATTATACTAAGGGACAGGAGGCAAACACAAAGGCACATGTTGTGTGGCTTTATTTATGTGATACAAATGGCAAATCCATAGAGACAGAAAGCAGATAAGTCATTGTCAGGTCCTGGAGGTAAGAAGGAGAGAGCTATTGTTTAATGGGTATAGAGGTTCTTTTAGGGATCATGGAAAATTCTGGAACTAGACAGTGGTGATGGTTGCACAACATTATGAATATGCTAAATACATAGAATTGTGTACTTTAAAATATCTTAAGTGTTATATGCATTTTATCACAGTCATAAAGAGATCAAATAAACTATTGATTAAAAGAGCATTTCCCAAATTATACAAAGTGTTAATTGGAGATTACTTCTAATAAAGAAGGCTTAGTGCCAAAGAATTGATGCTTTCTAATTGTGGTGCTGGAGAAGACTTTTGAGAGTCCCTTGGACTGCAAGGAGATCAAACCAGTCAATCCTAAAGGAAATCAACACTGAATATTCATTGGAAGGACTGATGCTGAAACTGAAACTCTAATACGCTGGTCACCTGATGCTAAGAGCCAACTGATTGGAAAACACCCTGGTGCTGGGAAAGATTGAAGGCAACAGGAGAAAGGGGTGACAGAAGATGAGATGGTCAGATAGCATTCCTGACTCAGTGGACATGAATTTGAGCAAACTCCAGGAGATAGTGGAGATTGCAGGAGCCTGCCATTCTGTAGTCCATGGGGTCACCAAGAGCCAGATGTGACTTAGCGACTGCACAAAAACAACAATTCTAATAATTCTCACTACAGAACTTCATGTGGATATTGATTATATTGTTAAGATTAACAGGATCTTAGGATGTTTTAAATTAAAAATTTTCTGTCAGAGAAGAAAAATTCTAATGGAGTTATTTTCTTTGGATTTATAGAATATTTAGCAAAAAAACTACCTTTTTTTTCTGAGAATACCTATTTCCATAAGAAATCAGCATTATTACCTAAAAATTATCACTGAGACATGTAGAATATTCTGTTTCACTGTTAAATAAAGAGTTTATAGTTAAGCAATCTGGGGCTATTCTGCATCATTACGTTTTATTCGCTAGATAAACTACATTTAATGAGACCACATTGCAAATATTAAGAATTTGACACATCATTAAGTGGAAAGTAAAATTAAGTTTCATAGGTCATTGAGTAACTCAGGCTGTATTTAAAACCTAAAACTTATAATAACATTAGTCAAAATAATTGGTTATTAAAAATAGCATGTATTTAAAAGAAAAAAAGACTTGGTGGCAATCAAAGGAAGGAAACTGACTGTGTAAGAGTCAACTGATGATCATCCAGAAGGAAAGATTCCTTTTTACAACACATATTTTTGGAAGTAGAAACAGCTCTGAAATAAATTTCAAAAATACTGCAAAATAAATGGTAAGACATTGGATTGTTTATGAAAACACTTGTAGCAGCATCTATTTTTTACAGATTTATTGAGATGTAATTCACATATCATTTATTGAGATGCAACTCACATAGGCAGAGTTTTGAAAGCATCAACACAGTCTAATTTTAGCACCTTTTCATTACCCTGGAAAGCAGCCTCCTACCCATCAGGGGTCCGTACCCACCTTCCCTCCCACTAGCCAAATCCTAGGTAATTACTAGTAAATCTTTCTCTTTCATTATATGGGCAGCTCTGTTTTAAAGTGGTAATCTATTTTGCTTTTATTTCTAGTGTTCTTACTATTTGATTCAGGTAACACTCTGGAGGTTGTGGGGAAAGAAAAAACAATCTGCACCATTTATGCACAATTTATAAATAAGAAACAATCGCATTTATTTCTGGCTAACTATAGGATGTTCATATAGTCTCTTTTTGTTTTCCCCAGCTGGAGTTCCTTCCCCCAGAATCCTTTAGTTTTTTAAATCTACCAGCTTTTTACAGTATGTTTGATTACCATTTTATCTGCCAGAAATATATACTTTGATTTGGACATTGAATCCTTTGTTACATTTTTGTCTTATGAATGTACTGTATTGATTTCAATGAGAGTTTTAAAATATCTCATAAAGAATAGAAAAATAATAAAAGAGGAGCAAAATGGCACAAGAAATAATGAGTTTACACCATCGCTATTAATACATGAAATAGAGGGGATGATAGTGATATAGTAAACATTTTTGAGTGACTGAATGAAAGGTAAAAACGAGTAAATAAAAACATGGTAAACTGATCATATATTAGCAAAATATCATATATTATTAATACCAGCTATAGATGCTTGTGGCTATATTTCTTTGGTAGTGTTAATAATGGAGAAGGCAGTGGCACCCCACTCCAGCACTCTTGCCTGGAAAATCCCATGGACAGAGGAGCCTGGTGGGCTGCAGTCCATGGGGTTGCTAAGAGTTGGACACGACTGAGCAACTTCCCTTTCACTTTTCACTTTCCTGCATTGGAGAGGGAAATGGCAACCCACTCCAGTGTTCTTGCCTGGAGAATCCCAGGGATGGTGGAGCCTGGTGGGCTACTGTCTATGGGGTCGCACAGAGTCGGACACGACTGAAGCGACTTAGCAGCAGTAACAGTGTTAATAATATCAAATGGAATGAGTTTAAAACTAGCAAACTGATTAAATGCACTAGATGTCTGGTGAGCCAAGATGCATGAGAAATTCAAAGCACACTGAGAGAACACTAGACTCCATGAAGCAGAAATTCTGGATGATATTTATCAGGTTCAGTTCAGTTCAGTTCAGCCGCTCAGTCATGTCCAACTCTTTGCGACCCCATGAATCGCAGCTCGCCAGGCATCCCTGTCCATCACCAACTTCCAGAGTTCACTCAGACTCACATCCATCGAGTCAGTGATGCCATCCAGCCATCTCATCCTCTGTCGTCCCCTTCTCCTCCTGCCCCCAATCCCTCCCAGCATCAGAGT
>NW_011495067.1:385682-398167 GCF_000754665.1 Bison bison bison | reverse complement strand
TCCCCTTCTCCTCCTGCCCCCAATCCCTCCCAGCATCAGAGTCTTTTCCAATGAGTCAACTCTTCGCATGAGGTGGCCGAAGTACTGGAGTTTCAGCTTTAGCATCATTCCTTCCAAAGAAATCCCAGGGCTGATCTCCTTCAGAATGGACTGGTTGGATCTCCTTGCAGTCCAAGGGACTCTCAAGAGTCTTCTCCAACACCACAGTTCAAAAGCATCAATTCTTCGGCACTCAGCCTTCTTCACAGTCTAACTCTCACATCCATACATGACCACAGGAAAAACCATAGCCTTGACTAGACGGACCTTTGTTGGCAAAGTAATGTCTCTGCTTTTGAATATGCTATCTAGGTTGGTTACAACTTTTCTTCCAAGGAGTAAGCGTCTTTTAATTTCATGGCTGCAGTCACCATCTGCAGTGATTTTGGAGCCCCCCAAAAATAAAGTCTGACACTGTTTCCACTGTTTCTCCATCTGTTTCCCATGAAGTGATGGGACCAGATGCCATGATCTTCGTTTTCTGAATGTTGAGCTTTAAGCCAACTTTTTCACTCTCCACTTTCACTTTCATCAAGAGGCTTTTTAGTTCCTATTCACTTTCTGCCATAAGGATGGTGTCATCTGCATATCTGAGGTTATTGATATTTCTCCTGGCAATCTTGATTCCAGCTTGTGCTTCTTCCAGTCCAGCGTTTCTCTTAATGTACTCTGCATATAAGTTAAATAAGCAGGGTGACAACAGACAGCCTTGACGTGCTCCTTTTCCTATTTGGAACCAGTCTGTTGTTCCATGTCCAGTTCTAACTGTTGCTTCCTGACCTGCATATAAATTTCTCAAGAGGCAGGTCAGGTAGTCTGGTATTCCCATCTCTTTCAGAATTTTCCACAGTTTATTGTGATCCACACAGTCAAAGGCTTTGGCATAGTCAATAAAGCAGAAATAGATGTTTTTCTGGAACTCTCTTGCTTTTTCCATGATCCAGCGGATGTTGGCAATTTGATCTCTGGTTCCTCTGCCTTTTCTAGGTTAATACAGTACAAATGTTAAATTAATGTAAGGAACATAATCCTTATCTTTAAACTTCTGCAGAGAGATGGAAACATATTGTTCCAGTATTGCAGTTATGTAAAAAATTATCACTATGTTATTAATTGTAGAATAATATCTTGCCAGGTTATTTAATCCAAAGTCTGAACTCTAGCATTGACTTAATGATCCAACATAAATATAAAAATTGAATAGAAGTGTGAAGGTTTTTTTTTGACAGAACTCTCCTTCTTTTTATCAGATTTTCCTCTGAAATGTGCTTTCTGTCAGAAATCTTTCCATCAGAAGTCGCCTTTCTATCAGAATGCTGCTCCTTCTGTGTGTCAGGTTTCCCTCAGAAATCTTCTGATTTCCTTCAGGAATCTTCTTCTTTCTGTCAGATTTCCCTCCAAAATCTCCTTCTTTTTGTCAGATTTCCCTCCGAAATCTCCTTTATGTCAGGTTTCCCTCAGAAATTTTCTTTCTGTCAGGTTTCCTTCAGAAAGCTCCTTCTCTCTGTCAGAAGTCAGAAATATCCTTCTTTATGTTAGGTTTTCCTTAAACATCTCCTTTTTTTCTGTCAGATATTTCCTTCTTTCTGTCAGGTTTCCCTCAGAAATCTTATTTCTGTCAAAAATCTCCTTTATGTCAGGTTTCCCTTGAAAATCTCCTGCTTTCTTAGAATTAAAATAAAATTGTTTGTAAGTTTTACCAATTAATGCCTATCTGAAATATACACTGAAGGTCTTATGTCTTAGTGAAGTGAAAGTTGCTCGATCGTGTCCAATTCTTTGCGACCCCATGGACTATACAGTCCATGGAATTCTCCAGGCCAGAATGCTGGAGTGGATAGCCTTTCCCCTCTCCAGGGTATCTTCCCAACCCAGGGATCTAACCCAGGTCTCCTGCATTGCAGGTGGATTCTTTACCAGAGCCACCAGGGAAGCCCAAGAATACTGGTGTGGGTAGCCTATCCCTTCTCCAGAGGATCTTCCTGACCCAGGAATCGAACCGGGGTCTCCTGCATTGCAGGCGGATTCTTTACGAGCTGAGCTACCAGGGAAGCCCCCAAGAACAGTAATCATATTTCTTTCATTCAACACATAATTACCGAGCTGATGCTGTCCGCAAGCTCGTTAGTGTTTGTAATAATGGACCCTTAGGTGATTTTTTTGATTTTAGTGTCTAACCATATTCAGTGTGGGATTTGTTGAATTGTTGAATAGTTGTTTACTTCTTTCCTTGAGGTATTTTGTCATTGAATTCAGTATGACAGGATGAATACTTCCTAATATGTTTTTGCTAGAGTTTATGCATATAAAGGACAGGGATGAGGATGGACATTGAGCTGTGGCTTCTGCAGTCCATGGGTTCACAAAGATTTGGACATGACTTAAGGACTGACAAAAGAACAATGCATATAAGTTGTCTTAATGCAGGACCCTGCTATAAAATAAGCTTTTAATATCTTTAATGCTCATATATATTTTGATCTTCCATCATTACTGTTTATGTTCCCAACATACCTAGATGAGCACCTCCCAGTTTAAGAGTAGTATTTTTTAGTATTTCATCCTCAAGCAAGTATCTTGATATATATCTCTATCTCTGTCATGTTCTATCCATTCATGTTCATTTATTGACTAAATTATTCACTACTTCTGAAACCATTTTACAAATATTCTGTATGTGATTAATTTGTATAGAGAATATATGTCCTTTTTCTATAATCGTCCTCTAGTTTTTAATCTATCTTTGAATCTTAACTTTAATCTTAAAACTTTTATCACATTTCATCAACCTCAGAGTCTTTAAATTTGCTTTTGTAAAGCACTCCAGAGTTCTATAATATGAAAAAGTGCAAGAGAGAGAACAATTTCCCAAGGAATGCTCCGTTACTAGTTTGTGCTTTTCTCAGATATCTTATAGATATGTCTGGGTTGAGTTGAGCAATTCCAGTTGAGCTATTTCAAATCCTAAACGATGATGATGTGGAAGTGCTGCATTCAATATGCCAGCAAATTTGGAAAACTCAGCAGTGGCCACAGGACTGGAAAAGGTCAGTTTTCATTCCAGTCCCAATGAAAGGCAATGCCAAAGAATGCTCAAACTAACGCACAATTGCACTCATTTCACATGCTAGCAAACTAATGCTCAAATTCTGCAAGCCAGGCTTCAACAGTATGGAACCATGAATTTGCAGATGTTTAAGCTGGATTTAGAAAAGGCAGAGAAACCAGAGATCTAGTTGCCAACATCTGTTGGATCATGGAAAAGCAAGAGAGCTCCAGAACAACATCTACTTCTGTTTTATTGACACTGCCAAAGCCTTTGACAGTGTGGATCACAGCAAGCTGTGGGAAATTCTTAAAGAGATGGGAATACCAGACCACCTGACCTGCCTCGTGAGAAATCTGTATGCAAGTCAAGAAGCAACCATTAGAACTGGACATGGAACAACAGACTGGTTCCAGATTGGGAAAGGAGTATGTCAAAGCTGTATATTGTCACCCTCCTTATTTAACTTAAATGCAGAGTACATCATGTGAAATGCTGGGCTGGATGAAGCACAAGCTGCAATCAAGATTGCTGGGAGAAATATCAATAACCTCAGATATGCAGATGACACCACCCTAATGGCAGGAAGCAAAGAGGAACTAAAAAGCCTCTTGATGAAAGTGAAAGAGGAGAGTGAAAAAGGTGGCTTAAAACTCAGCATTCAAAACAGTAAGATCATGGCATCCAGTCCCATCACTTCATGGCAAATGGATGGGGAAACAATGGATACAGTGACACTTTATTTTCTTGGACTCCAAAATCACTGCAGATGATGACTGCAGCCACGAAATTAAAAGACACTTGCTTCTTGGAAGAAAAGCTGTGAGAAACCACACAGTATATTAAAAAGCAGAGATATCACTTTGCCAACAAAGGTCTGTCTAGTCAAAGATACGGTTTTTCCAGTAGTCATGTATGGATGTGAGAGTTCAACTATAAAGAAAGCTGAGCACTGAAGAATTTATGCTTTTGATCTGTGGTGTTGGAGAAGACTCTTGAGAGTTCCTTGGACTGCAAGGAGATCCAACCAATCCATCCTAAAGGAGATCAGTCCTGGGTGTTCATTGGAAGGACTGATGTTGAAGCTGAAACCCCAATCCTTTGGCCACCTGATGCAAAGAACTGAGTCATTGGAAAAGACCCTGATGCTGGGAAAGATTGAAGGCAGGAGGAGAAGGGGATGACAAAGGATGAGATGGTTGGATGGCATCACTGACTCGATGGACATGAGTTTCAGTAAGCTTCCGGAGTTGGTGATGGACAGGGAAGCCTGGCGTGCTGCAGTCCATAGAGTTGCAAAGAGTTGGACATGACTGAGCGACTGAACCGAACTGAACTGTGTTGAGTATCCTCAACCTGTTATTCAGTATCAGTAATTTGCTCTTGGGAATTACTTATGAAACTGTCAAAAGGTATAAAAATAGACACATGGGTCAATTTGATTAGTGAAAAAGCGCTTTAGATTTAGATAAAATAAAGCATATTTGTAGCTGTATTCCAAATGAATACAATTCTTTCCTTCTGAGAGAACTGCTATCTCCCTCCATTCAAATTCTTCATATTTTAGGGATAATAAAATTTGTATTACACAGTAATGCACAATCATGTTAAAATATCAAAAGCTATAAAAAAGATATCAGACAAAATTCAACAGTCTCATTTTTATTCTCCCCAATACCCAAGGTTCATTTCTCAGATAACAATCGTTAATAGATTCATGTATGTCTATACATTTTCAAACAAATAGCAGTTTATACTCATAATCTGTCAGTAAGTAAACTTAGTTGTTTTTTAAAGTGGCATAAGTAGACTGCCAGGGTACATTTGAAGTCTTTTTCAAGAAAGAATAAAAGACCCTCAAAATTCACAACAAAAATTATTTGTCCATCTATTTTCAAAAAGGAGAAGATGGATACAGAGAGGGTTTGACATTTTTTATTTAAAAGATCTGATATCTTATCATCTTGATCTTTTATCTTTAGTGCTAGGTTTTCTTGAAGAATTATCTACTTATGATTAAGTCGTTATCTTGTCTTCCTCTTGTATTCCTTTATCTTCTATTTTGTTTGCTTCCATGCATCAAAGTCACAAAATCACTCCTTTTCTAGAGGAAATGATTGTCAAGAAGCAGATAACCAGTTCCAGGAAATCCATGTAGCCACAAGAATTAAATAACTGGGTATTTTCTTCAGACACTTAACAGCAAGACCCACCTACCTTGAAGAGCCTGCAGAACCACCGCACTCTTGCTGTGCTGGTATCTGACGGATACTGTGAGTGACCTAGAGATATCATTTTGGCCAACACTATTTTTATAGTATAACTGTCTGTTTTGTGTCATACGTTACAAACAAAACCCATTTCCTACTGTCAAAGAGTCTAGCCGTTTTTGTGCCTTTGATCAGCTTATAAATGGAAGAGATGAACCGCCTTGTATAAATTCACATGAAAGAGAACTTTGTGTCTTAGTGGCTTTTAAAGGCTGAAGTAAAAAGCCGGCTGCCTCCTACAGGCTGGAGGTAAACTGAATGTTTCCTGTGTGTGGAGTTTGCATTGCCTGCTGTGCCCCAGCGGAGCACCAGGAAGGTGTGCTCATTATCTCATATTTATTTTTATAAACCAGGATTTTCATCCTGTTCCAAGCCTGGGAGCTATCACTGAAAAATGCTCCTTGTTTTTATACATTTCCTTGTTTATAAAAGAACATTCTCAATGTTCTTTTTAGCATCTACAAAAATGGTTATTTCTAGATGTAATTTGCCATATCCTCCCTAGTGTCTTAGCTGATGGCCTTTGCCAGTTGCTCTTAAGTAGCAATTCACATGTACACAGTGCTGTCCAGTTTGATATTTCATGTGTATAATAATCACATGCTTGAACTTAAACTATTAAAGCTAGCTGATTTGACTGATTCTAGCGTTTTCTAAAGACTTTTTTCATATAATGTATTACTGCGTACTGACTTCTCACAAATTGTTATTCATTTTCAGAAAGATGTTACTGATGAGAAAGCAAAATGCTTCTGTTTTCTTATGCTTTTCCAGTTTTTAAAAAGGAAAGTAAAATATATTTGCTAAGCACTTTGTCTTTTATGTCTCAGGCTTGTGCTGGGTGTTCTAAAATAAGTAATATGTATCTTAAACCTGACAGTAGCTCTTGTATATTATCCTGATCTAACAATTTACAACAAAGGTGTCTGGAGAGGGCAGATTTGTTGCCTCAGGTCACTCCAGTGGCTAGAAGTGAAGACTGCCTTGATCAGACTGACAGCTTTCCACCTCCCTCCCCCGCCTCCCGTCCTCCCCGAGGACAGCACTTCTTCCATGGAGAGGCTACACTGCTCATTTCCCCATGCTTGAAGATTATGTAATGCATTTGCAATTTTTATCCTTTCAAATTCAGTGAATGGTTCTTCCATAGCCTAGTGGCTCAAGACAAACATTGTCAATCATTTGAGATTCTTGTCTTCAAACTCAACATGAAGCCAGTCTCAGTGTTTCATGGAGTCTAACTTCTCAGTATCTTTTAAGATGGCCATGTTTCCCTTCCCAATTGCCATGGTCATAAGTCAGATCTTGTCGTCTCTGACTGGACTATATTGTTAATCTCTTAAATGTTCACCCTTGTTTCTATGTCTCATGGCACATCCATCCATAGAATTCTTGCAAAGCATCCTTCAGTGACTTCTCATTATCTTGTAACATAACTCTACACTCTGTTCTTTCTTTGACTGATCCCTTCATCACCCCATCCAACTCCCATGTCTTCCAGAACATGCTAGACCCCTAATCATCTGAATAACTTGAATTCCTAATGCATCCAACCTTGGTTCCCATGGTGACGCACTCCACCCTGAAGCCTTTTCTCCTCTTACTCTCTGTCACCTATAAAACACCAACTCATCTTTCAAGGCTCAGTGCAAAGTTTGCCTGTTCTAGAAAAGCTTTCCTTAATCTTACCTTCTAACCAACACCTTCCTGTATTCTTATAATCTAGTTGATGTCAAGGATTATGACTAATTCTACTTTCCAGATCTTCTGAGCTCATAGTGACTGATACACAGAAGACATCAAGAAAAATGCTAATGAATGAAAACAGAAATTCATTAATGTGACCTGGGTAGATGGATTACTAGACTCCTTGACTCAATCAGGAGCACTGCAGAATCACCTACAATGTAATTGGTTGTGTATGTCAATAGTATTTCCAAGAAATCATTTATTGGGCCAACAGAGAAGTAAGTTACAAACAGATGTACTTTGGATAAATGTCCGTAGACATTTTTAACAGGAGTGTAGTTATGGGATCTGACCTTTTCACACATACTAAAATGGCTAAGGCTGTGAAAACTTCACCTGCCTGCCACGTGTTAAATGGCAGGTCCCAGAGAATAGTTAGACCAGAAGGAGGTGGAGGGAATAAACTGTACTGGAGCAACTGTCTCCTTCTTATAGCTCATATTGCCCATTAGTTGGGGGGAAATTGTCTTAATATAGTTTCAGAAGAATGTTTTAAAAA
Organism: Bison bison bison; assembly: GCF_000754665.1. Lineage (NCBI taxonomy): Eukaryota > Metazoa > Chordata > Mammalia > Artiodactyla > Bovidae > Bison > Bison bison. The sequence continues at coordinate 390,564 of NW_011495067.1, read as the reverse complement.
GAGGAACTCCTTTGCAGATAACCATAATGTTTTACTTAAAGATGCAAAAGAAAAAAAAAAACAGAACTGTGATTTGGTGATACTCATCACTTTTTACATATGTGTTTATCATAAGTAGTTGTGTCATGTAGAACTCTGCTGTTGGGGAGTCAAGACATAATGTTCTTCTCTCTGTTCATTATTTGAGCAGAGGAAGGAAACTTTTTCTAGACATGAATTATTAAAGACAGGATCTAAAGAACACAGTACTATATGTTTGAAAGCTGTTGGCTTAACATAACGATCATCATCCCACTTCATAGTCCCTGATTTGGTGCTTTAATATTTAGTTTAGTCTAATACTATAAAAGGCATGACAAATACACTATGTTCTAGGTTTCTTTCTTTCTATTTAAAAAATATGTTTAAGTATTGCAGTCTACATGACAAGAGATGATCCAGACTATTTTAATGAATTATGCATGCATGTGTGCTAAGTTGCTTCAGTCGTGTCAGACTCTTTGTAACCCATGGACTGTAGCCCGCCAGGCTCCTCTGTCCATGGGATTCTCCAGGCAAGAATACTGGGGTGCATTGCCATTCCCTTCTCCAGGGGATCTTCCCAACCCAAGGATCGAACCCTCATCTCTTTGTCTCCTGCATTGGCAGGGAGGTGCTTTCCCACTAGTGCACGTAGCAGTTTGCCGAATGACTTGATTGGTATCGGGCAAAAGAATAAGGTTGGCTTTCTGATTTTGTTTCAGTTAGTGTATTGATAATCTACATATCTCTAGATATCTCTAGATATTGGTATATTGTGTAATCTAGATATATATCAATAGTTTATAGGCCTAGTCTTAAATCAGTTTGTAAAGCTTCAGCTCTTCTGATGTGTAATATTTAAGGTTTCGAAAGATATGCTTATCATCTAGCGAATCTTAGAAACTCTACCTTTTCAGACCAAATATAATCTGGCATAGGTTTAGGAATATAAACATAAAGTCCTTAAGGGAAAAAAATGAGTGTGAAAAGGGTTCATGCTCCAAATGGAATCATGTTTCTGACATGTCTGTTCTGAGCATCGGAAGTTTGATTCTAATTATGATAGGTTTCACATTTCAGAAACTTATCTGTAAGAATATAAATCTTTAATTCTGATCTTTCAAGAGGCCACACCAGGTTGGTTGAGAGTGATTAGGTCATAGTATTGTCTGACATATTCAGGTTAACACATAGGCGACTTGCAAAGACAGACATAAGAAATTAACAAAACAACTTCAGATACTTTCTCACTAAGGAATCAAAAAAAAAAAAAAAAACCCAGTCAAAGATGATTACAGAAATAATGGTCTTGTTTAGATTCCCTTCCTTGTTTTTCTTAGTAGTTTCCCCATCAGATACTAATTTTCTCTCGTTAATGAATCTAGATCTTGTACATGTCCGAACCTGAATGAAAGCTTTTGGGGAGGGAAGCTGATGTGGACATTTAATTATATGAAAAATTTAGCCTGTCTGTCTAGAACTGCTCAAAACGTACATTGTTAACTCAGCAGGTGATAAATCCACTCCCAGTTTCCTTTTTCCTTCTACAGTTTCTACTATCCTAACAAGAACCCGATTGGAGAAGGAAATGGCAACCCACTCCAGTACTCTTGCCTGGAAAATCCTGTGGATGGAGGAGCCTGGTGGGCTGCAGTCCATGGGGTCGCTAAGAGTCGGATACGACTGAGCGACTTCACTTTCACTTTTCACTTTCATGCGTTGGAGAAGGAAATTCATGAACAAGAACCCGATTGGAGAAGGAAATGGCAACCCACTCCAGTGTTCTTGCCTGGAGAATCCCAGGGACGGGGGAGCCTGGCGGGCTGCCGTCTGTGGGGTCGCACAGAGTCGGACGCGACTGAAGCGACTTAACAGCAGCAGCAGCAGCAGGAACCCTAGTAGTCTCTCATTCAGGCTGTTAAAGCTGACACCCAATTTCTGTGCCTCAGGCCTGGCCCCGACTTAAATTCACCATCCACACAGCAGTCAGTGGGATCCCTCTCCAGTGTAAACCTCACCATGTCACTCTCTGAATAAAGAGCATGAAGAAGCCCTCCCTGCCCCCACGTGACGCACGTCTCCAGACTCGGATTCTGTTTTCCCTCACTTTGCATCCAGTGCGCCCTTTGCTTATATCGACAGTGACGGCATTTGTCTCTACATATCGTGATGTTTCTTAAGTATTTTATGCGCTCTCTGCCAATCTTTTCTTCCTTTACTTGAATAATTCCTATGTGTCATGCAATAACAATAATGCAGGCATTCCCTCTTTAAGAAGATTTTGTGAACTACACAGTCATATCATCTTAGAGGGAAGACTACCTTCTCCCTGCCAGCTACCCCAGGTCCATCAAGGCAGGGACTTTTCTTCACAATGGTACTTCTAGCTATGGTACCTGGCTGACTGCTTGGTACACAGTAGGCATCGACTCAGACAAAGCTCATGTTCTTCCTCTTTGTCATTTGCTAATTTGCACATTAAACATACCCAGTACAAGGACAGCTGCAGCTTGACACACAGTATGGAGGAACTGACCCAAGAAAACCCTCTTCATATGCTTCATTTTTCAATGAAATTCATTAGCTGAATAATGAATAATTGCCATGGGTATCCTAGATAAATGCATTGCCTATAGTCTCAAGTTATGCTGTTTCAAAAAGCCAGACACTTAATGTATGTCAGGATAGCAGATTTAGCACATGAAGACTTTGTGTATGTGGCAAAGAATCTGATGTTTCATGCCTTTTCTGATGTTTCATGCCTTTTCTGATGTTTCATCAAAATTCATGGGTGATTAATTTCTTGTCTTCATCTTTGTAGTGTGGGAAAAGCTTTTGGCTTTACCTTAGAGAAAAGGAATAGTGAAAGGAGACATTGAGGCGCTGGCAAACTTTCTTATTTTTCCTTCTTTTTCTGTTCACACTGCTGAACAATTTAGAGCTCTTTGCAATAAAAATGAACAGTCATGGACTTGAGAACTTTTTTATTTTAAAATGTATGTATTTTTGACCATAAATTCCCTGTAACAGAGATTTAGTGCATACCAGAGGTTTTGAGATATGCCCTGTTTCCATTATTATTTATTTCAGAATACCATTCTAATTTTTTAAAATTTCTCCTTTGGCATAAGTGATTTGGAAAATATTGCTTAAAATTGACATATTTAGAAATTTTCCCTAGTTTAAAAAATATTCATTTGTAACAATTTCACTTTGGTGAGAGAACACAATATACTTGTATTTTTTTGACATCTGGTGAAACTTTAACGCTCCCTTTGTGGCCTGTTTTGGTAAATGTGCCATATGCACTTGATAATAATGTATATCCTACAGCATGTGCTGGTACTATTAAGTGTATGTCAATTTGGTTATTCATTTGTTAATCATTTTGTTAATCTCTTGTGCACTGTTCTTGGCTTTTTTGTTATTATTCATTCAGTTACTAACATATGTCTGCTATACTCTTCAACTCTCATTTTATACTTATTTATTTCTCCTTTTTAACTCAATTAGTTATTGCATTCAATATTTAATGCTGTTTAATTGGGTATCTAGAAATTTAGGATATTTTACATTCCTTTTGAATTAAATCTCTAATCAGGTGAAATGTCCCTCCTTGTCTTTAATGATAACTGTTACCTTAACATTTACTTTGTCTGATATCAGGATTATCATATGACTTTTTTGTTTAGTATTTGCATATTATATCTTTTTTTTTTGCCCTTTTATTTTTCATCTTTCTGTGTCCTTATATTTAAAGGATATTTTTTAACTGTAAGAAGCATATCATTTTCTTTTCTGAGCTTTGTCTTTTAGTTATGGTACTTAGTTCACTTTTGTTTATGTGAATTAATAATATATTTATATCTGGTCTAAATCTACCATTTTTTCCATTCTATTTGTCTTTACTTCTCTTTGTTCATTCTTTTCTCCTTTTGCCTTATTTTATATTAATAATATTTCTTAAAATTTCCCCCTTATTACTTTTTTAACATTAACTCCTTTTTTAAATTCTTTTATTGGTTCCCCTAGAAATTACAACATGCCATTCTTAAGTTATCTGAGTCTACCTTAAAGAAAACATATACAGATTTTCAGACTTGTACTGTTTGTTTCTACATACCTCACTCCTTTTGTAGTTTAATTGACATTTAAAAGTACTTTAATTTTTAAAAATCATTTAATATCCATTTAGATTTACCCCCAACTTTAACCTTGCCCTCTCTCTGCCTTGATTCTATCTGGCATCATTTTCCTTCTAGGTTTTTGTGACTATAAAAAGAAAAAAAAAAAAACCTATAGTTTGTTTTCCCCTTTTCTGTTTTTGAAAAAATTTTCTTTTTCGTCTTTAATTCTTTAAATAGATCTGTCTTCCGCTTCTATCATTTGTGTTGTGAAATCAACACATTTAGGGCTTTTCTTGATACACTTTTCTCTAGGACTTGGCCCTTACATCTTCAGATCAGATCATATCAGTCGCTCAGTCGTGTCCGATTCTTTTCGACCCTGTGAATCGCAGCACACCAGGCCTCCCTGTCCATCACCAACTCCCAGAGTTCACTCAGACTCACTTCCATCGAGTCAGTGATGCCATCGGCCATCTCATCCTCTGTCATCCCCTTCTTCTCTTGCCCCCAATCCCTCCCAGCATCAGAGTCTTTTCCAATGAGTCAACTCTTCGCATGAGGTGGCCGAAGTACTGGAGTTTCAGCTTTAGCATCATTCCTTCCAAAGAAATCCCAGGGCTGATCTCCTTCAGAATGGACTGGTTGGATCTCCTTGCAGTCCAAGGGACTCTCAAGAATCTTCTCCAACACCACAGTTCAAAAGCATCAATTCTTCAGCGCTCAGCCTCCTTCAC
>NW_011495067.1:384485-385310 GCF_000754665.1 Bison bison bison | reverse complement strand
TACCAAGAGGCAGGTCAGGTGGTCTGGTATTCCCATCTCTTTCAGAATTTCCCACAGTTGATTGTGATCCACACAGTCAAAGGCTTTGGCATAGTCAATAAAGCAGAAATAGATGATTTTCTGGAACTCTCTTGCTTTTTCCATGATCCAGCGGATGTTGGCAATTTGATCTCTGGTTCCTCTGCCTTTTCTGAAACCAGCTTGAACATCAGGAAGTTCACCGTTCACATATTGCTGAAGCCTGGCTTGGAGAATTTTGAGCATTACTTTACTAGCGTGTGAGATGAGTGCAATTGTGTGGTAGTTTGAGCATTCTTTGGCATTGCCCTTCTTTGGGATTGGAATGAAAACTGACCTTTTCCAGTCCTGTGGCCACAGCTGAGTTTTCCAAATTTGCTGTCATATTGAGTGCAGCACTTCCAGAACATCATCTTTAAGGATTTGGAACAGCTCAACTGGAATTCTCTCACCTCCACTAGCTTTGTTCGTAGTGATGCTTTCTAAGGCCCACTTGACTTCACATTCCAGGATGTCTGGCTCTAGGTGAGTGATCACACCATCGTGATTATCTGGGTCGTGAAGATCTTTTTTGTACAGTTCTTCTGTGTATTCTTGCCATCTCTTCTTAATATCTTCCACTTCTGTTAGGTCCATACCATTTCTGTCCTTTATCGAGCCCATCTTTGCATGAAATGTTCCTTTGGTATCTCTGATTTTGTTGAAGAGATCTCTAGTCTTTCCCATTCTGTTGTTTTTCTCTATTTCTTTGCATTGATCGCTGAAGAAGGCTTTCTTATCTCTTCTTGCTGTTCTTTGGAACTCTGC
>NW_011495067.1:376083-384253 GCF_000754665.1 Bison bison bison | reverse complement strand
CCTGTCTCCGGTACAATGTCACGAACCTCATTCCATAGTTCATCAGGCACTCTATCAGATCTAGGCCCTTAAATCTATATCTCACTTCCACTGTATAATCATAAGGGATTTGATTTAAGTCATACCTGAATAGGTCTAGTGGTTTTCCCTGCTTTCTTCAATTTAAGTCTGAATTTGGTGATAATGAGTTCATGATCTGAGCCATAGTCAGCTCCCAGTCTTGTTTTTGCTGTCTGTATAGAGCTTCTTCATCTTTGGCTGCAAAGAATATAATCAATCTGATTTCAGTGTTGACCATCTGGTGATGTCTATGTATAGAGTCTTCTCTTGTGTTGTTGGAAGACAGTGTTTGTTATGACCAGTGCATTTTCTTGGCAAAACTCTATTAGTCTTTGCCCTGCTTCATTCTGTATTCTAAGGCCACATTTGCCTGTTACTCCAGGTGTTTCTTGACTTCCTACTTTTGCATTCCAGTCCCCTATAATGAAAAGGACATCTTTTTTGGATGTAAGTTCTAAAAGGTCTTGTAGGTCTTCATAGAACCATTCAACTTCAGCTTCTTCAGCATTACTGGTTGGGGCATAGACTTGGATTACTGTGATATTGAATGGTTTGCCTTGGAAACGAACAGAGATCATTCTGTTGTTTTTGAGATTGCATCCAAGTACTGCATTTCAGACTCTTTTTTTTGACCATGATGGCCACTCCATTTCTTCTGAGGGATTTCTGCCCGCAGCAGTAGATATAATGGTCATCTGAGTTAAATTCACCCATTCCAGTCTATTTCAGTTCGCTGATTCCTAGAATGTCGACATTCACTCTTGCCATCTCTTGTTTGACCACTTCCTATTTGCCTTGATTCATGGACCTGACATTCCAGGTTCCTATGCAATATTGCTGTTTACAGCATTAGACCTTGCTTCTATCACCAGTCACATCCACAGCTGGGTATTCTTTATGCTTTGGCTCCATCCCTTCATTCTTTCTGGAGTTATTTCTCCACTGATCTCCAGTAGCATATTGGGCACCTACTGACCTGGGGAGTTTCTCTTTCAGTATCCTATCATTTTGCCTTTTCATACTGTTCATGGGGTTCTCAAGGCAAGTATACTGAAGTGGTTTGCCATTCCCTTTCTCCAGTGGACCACATTCTGTCAGATCTCTCCATGACCCACTGCTTCGATTACTTGTAGAGGCTTTCATATCTGCTTTTGCTACAGCTTTTATATTTATCTAGCTTTCAGACTGTTTTCTACAGAAAGATTATTCCAAAAAACATTTTGTAACTGGAACTGAGCATCCAGTAATTCAGTCCTAAATATATTTAACTGTCTATTTTCCGGTGTCTGCTTTTGTAATCAAAATAATGAACTTTGTGAATGTAGCTATTCAATACAAAGAGGATCAAATAATGTAGAGAAAAGTAGACAGCTTAACTCAGTTTTGGGAAATGAATATTTAAAAAGTCACCGATAAACCATGTATTATTGATGTATTCTGTGTATCAGTTTCATAAATGCTTCTGGGTATTTAATTTGCATCTTAAGCAAGTGAGACATTGCACAAATTTATCTAATTCATGATACATAGAGCATTTACAGCTCCTCTGGAACAGACCAACCCACCCAGAAGGAGTAGAGGGAATTATTTTTATATTGCGGATGTACACCATTCAGACATCAAAGCACGTGAGGAAATCTCCCAATGAGGGAACTGAAAAAAATGCTTCCCTGGTGGCTCAGTTGGTAAACTATATGCCTGCAATGCAGGAGACCCAGGTTCAGCCCCTGGATCCCTAAGATCCGTTGGAGAAAGAAATAGCAACCCACTCCAGTAATCTTGCCTGGGAAATCTCATGGAAAGAGGAGCCTGGTGGGCTACAGTCCATGAGTTTGCAGAGTTTGACACGACTTAGCAACTACACCACCCCCACTTAGATCTGTATGATAACTGGCTACTGGCCTGTTGGAGAGACATTTCAGTGAAATGATCAGGTGACCTCCAACTGTAGAGTTAAAATTGTATTCAAATTTGAGGATTGGGGGAAGAAAAGGAGTAGAAGTAGCAAGTGACAGTTCGATAGTATTTATTAAGCAGTTGAATTCTTGAAGGTGAAAACTAGAATAAACTTACAGTCTGGGTCTTTATGCATTTATCTGAGCATGCTTTCATATTTGCTGGTGACACTTAGGAGGCTGCTTCTAAAATGCCTGACTTGGGTCTCTAGCACTACTTAGAATGCCACCCTTCCAGCTTATTTTGGAAGCCCTTTATATTTGACAGTTTTTGAAAGAAACATGAACATGAAATAAACTCTTTAAAAACTAAAACAGTAAAATCAATGACAATAAAATAAAAATGAAGCATTTTTTCCTAATCTAATAGCTGCTTATCTCTCTGCCTAGATATATATATATGAAGCAAAATTCATCCACCTCCAAATGTTTCCAGGGCCCAGACTATACTAATACTGAGATATTTTGATTTTTTCTTTTTATTCAGAGGCATTCACAGGGAAAACAAAGTTAGTGTTGTTTTTCTGCTGAAGAAGTTGGCAGTAACACTTGCTGGTCTTTGACACTAGATTCCACCAAGGAACTCATTTAATGGTTTTAACTGAAATTTATAAATTATCTGAAGTCTGTTCATAATTTACATGTAATGCTTATTCTACACAATTTTTAATAGGTTCCGGGTATCATCTAAAAATGTGTAGTAGTAGAGTGTCTTAAGACGCTCATCTCCCCATGTACATTATGATTATTTATAATTAAAGATTTTAATAGGATTCCTACTTTAAATATATTACCCAACAAAGTATGTTTCCAGCAGTCATTTGGTAATTTTTGAGTGCTTGTTTAGATAAGATGAACCCAAATATGTTTGATATGATAATGTAAGCTTACTAAACTGTTCCTTCCTTACTCCCTAAAATTTAACTAAATTAACCCAAAAGAAAAAAAATTGTTGTTTTAGAGACAATATTTTTTATATATTTATCTTAGCAAGCTATCAGTTAAACATTATTTACTACTTTTAAAGGTATTTTTGAAGAACTTTGCTTTGTATCTTATTTTCTGTAATAGTTTTAGATAATTCTCACATTCATTTGAAGACTAAAATGATCAATAGCAAAATTCTTTTTGTGAAAACAAAATATGAAGAGTTTGATAATTTCTAAAAATTCACTTCATATTTACAGCTGGATTAACATGTTAAATAAATACTGGAGTGCAAACAAAGTTAATGGAGGTGATGAAATTTCAGCTAAGCTATTTCATATCCTAAAAGATGATGCTGTAAAAGTGCTGCAGTCAATATGCCAGCAAATTTGGAAAGCTCACCAATGGCCACAGGACTGGAAAAGATCAGTTTTCATTCCAATCCCAAAGAAAGGCAGTGCCAAAGAATATTCAAACTACCTCACAATTGCACTCATCTCACATGCTAGCCAAGTAATGCTGAAAATTCTCCAAGCTAGGCTTCAACAGTACATGAAACAAGAAATTCCAGATTTTCAAGCTGGATTTAGAAAAGAAAGAAGAACCAGAGATCAAATTGCCAAATCTGTTGTATCATAGAAAAAGCAAGAGAATTCCAGAAAAACATCTGTTTTGCTTCACTGACTACCCTAAAGCCTTTGACCCTGTGAATAAGTGAGTGAAAGTCATTCAGTCTTTGCAACCTCATGGTCTTTACAGTCCATGGAATTCTCCAACCAGAATACTGGAGTGGGTAGCCTTTCCCTTCTCCGGGGGATCTTCCCAACCCAGGGTCAAACTCAGGTCTCCCACATTGCAGGCAGATTCTTTACCAGTGTGGATCACGACAAACTGTGAAAAATTCTTAAACAAATGGGAATACCAGACCACCTTACCTGTCTCCTACAAAGCCTGTATGCAGGTCAAGAAGCAACAATTAGAACTGGACATGGAAAAATAGACTGGTTCCAAATTGGGAAAGGAGTATGTTAAGGCTGTATATTGTCACCCTGCTTAATTTCTATGCAGAGTACATCATGTGAAATGCTGGGCTGGATGAAGCACAAGCTGGAATCAAGAATGCTAGGAGAAATATCAGTAACCTCAGATATGCAGATTACACCCTTATGACAGAAAGTGAAGAAGAGCTAAAGAGCTTCTTGATGAAAGTGAAAGAGGTGAGTGAAAAAGCTGGCTTAAAACTCAGCATTCAAAAAACTAAGATCATGGCATCCAGAACAGATGGGAAAACAATGGAAACAGTGACAGACTTTGTTTTCTTGGGCTCCAAAATCACTGCAGATGGTGACTGAAGCCATGAAATTAAAAGATGCTTGCTCCTTGGAAGAAAAGCCATGAGAAACCTAGACAGCATATTAAAAAGCAGAGACATTACTTTGCTGACAAAAGTCCATCTAGTCAAAGCTATGGTTTTCCCAGTAGTCATGTATGGATGTGAGAGTTGAACCATAAAGAAAGCTGAGCCCTGAAGAGCTGATACTTTTGAGCTGTGGTGTTGGAGAAGATTCTTGACAGTCCCTTAGACTGCAAAATCAAAGCAGTCAATCCCAAAGGGAATCAGTCCTTAATATTCATTGGAAGGACTGATGCTGAAGCTGAAACTGCAATACTTTGGCCTCCAGATGCAAAGAGCTAACTGATAGGAAAAGTCCCTGATGCTGGGAAAGATTGAAGGCAGGAGGAGAAGGAGACATCAGAGGATGAGATGGTTGGATGGCATCACTGACTTGATGGACATGAGTTTAAGCAAGCTCCCGGAGTTAGTGATGGACAGGGAAGCCTGGTGTGCTACAGTCCATGGGGTCACAAAGAGATGGACAAAACTGAGTGACTGGATTGAACTGAACATGTTAAAAGCAAAGTCTTAAGAAACAGTGTCTTAAAACACCAAGTAATTCAGGCTTCTGATGGCTCATCCAAGTATTTTTAAATGGTTCTGTTTTACTGCCTAGAATTAGAGGTTTAATATTATAGGATCATTTACTTATAAAAATGTGACTCATGAATGACATTAACTAAGAAAATAATTCTCTATATTTTCAGAACAGTTTATCTAGTCTACCAATTTTTGCATTTCATATATAAAGAATTTCCCCTATACATGTAATTAGTACTTTTCAATAATACTTGGTTCTTATTATTAATTCTCAAGTTGGGAATTGTCATAATTAAACTATAGGCATTAGTGATACGGAAGTTTAGAGAGAACATTTGATTCTAGGAATAGACTGTATGTGTGTATTTGTGTGTGTAAAACATGGTAGAATCTTTTGAAAGAAACTTCTGCCCATAGATATTTGACAAAATGCATCTAATTTATTATTTATAATTGAATTTGCATTTTCTTGGCAAAAAATATATACCTTAGTTGACTGTATGACATGACATTAAATTTTGAGAGAACAAAGTTAACAGAAACACATATACCAATTTTTAAATTCAGGCAACAAATATAGTGAGAATAATTAGGAACGTATCCTGTCAAATGAAAAGTAAAATAAAATACCTTCTATTCAACACCTTGTCAGCCACAGCTGAGCTCTCTTTAATGCTTGCTTTAGACTTATACCAAAAGCTCTCTAGTGTCTTAGAACAAGATATGATCACCTACACAAATTATGTCAATTTTGTGGTTAATTTTTTTTATGACCGCACAGACCACTAGGCTTTAAAAATAAGCCATGAGTTCTTAAGAGTTTTAAAAATCAATTTCATATCCACCCCACCTATAACTTTGTATTTCTAAAACAAATAGCAGATGGTATGTGGGGATGGTTGGAGTGTAGAGTGTAGGATACATCTGAAATGAAAATTCATGGATTTCTCTGACTTAACTGCACATCATTCTTTACCAATATGTACACACTGCTCTGGTTTAAATCCTGAATTTCCTTAAAAATTATCTTTACATTTTGTTTATCAAAGTGTTTATATACTACTTTTCTGGGGGTTAAAAAAAAAATTAAAATACCCTCAGGTTACTCTCCATTCCATCTATGAAGACTTTGTGTTCCCATTTCTTCTGGCCGCATTTTGCCATTTTCACTCTCTTCTCATGAACTTCTTCAGAGGCAATGTGCAGAGTACAGGACTGCTAGGACTCTCCATGCTGATTCAGTGTCTGCATTTAGTTAGTTTGGGGTGCTTTCATGAAAAGATAGGGAGGTGATTTTCTCAAGTGCATGTCCCCTGTGAAAACAAGATAGTAGTGAGGGGTAAAACTTGCTGGCATTCTCAGGAGCTGTTCGTGTTAGAAGGTGGATGACCAAGAGATGCTTTGGGCTGTAAGATCAGCAGAGTGGTGAGCATTCCCAGTTGCTCTGGATTTCTACAAGCCACCTCCAAACACTGTAAAACAGAAATAATGATCATCTTTATTGAGCATTTCCTCTATACCATGTCCAGTGATAAGGACTTTTATTTATCAATTCGTCTCCTGTGTTCAGTTCAGTTCAGTCGCTCAATCACGTCTGACTCTTTGCGACCCCATGAACTGCAGCATGCCAGGCCTCCCTATCCATCACCAACTCCTGGAGTTTACTCAAATTCATGTCCATCATGTCGGTGATGCCATCCAACCATCTCATCCTCTGTCGTTCCCTTCTCCTGCCTTCAATCTTTCCCAGCATCAGGGTCTTTTCAAATGAGTCAGCTCCTCCCATCAGGTGGCCAAAATATTGGAGTTTGAGCTTCAACATCAGTCCTGCCAATGAACACTCAGGACTGATCTCCTTTAGGATGGACTGGTTAGATCTCCTTGCAGTCCAAGGGACTCTCAAGAGTCTTCTCCAACACCACAGTTCAAAGGCATCAATTCTTCGATGCTCAGCTTTTTTTACAGTCCAACTATCACATCTATACATGACCACTGGAAAAGCCATAGCCTTGACTAGACGGACAAAGTAACTGTTGCCAAAGTAATGTCTCTGCTTTTTAATATGCTGCCTAGGTTGGTCATAACTTTCCTTCCAAGGAGTAAGTGTCTTTTAATTTCATGGCTGCAGTCACCATCTGCAATGATTTTGGAGCCCAGAAAAATAAAGTCAGCCACTGTTTCCACTGTTTCTCCATCTATTTGCCATGAAGCGATGGGACTGGATGCCATGATCTTTGTTTTCTGAATGTTGAGCTTTAAGCCAACGTTTTCACTCTCCTTTTTCACTTCTTCAAGAGGCTCTTTAGTTCTTCTTCGCTTTCTGCCATAAGGGTGGTGTCATCTGCATATCTGAGGTTATTGATATTTCTCCCAGCAATCTTGATTCCAGCTTGTGCTAATTTTCTTGAAGATATCTCTAGTCTTTCCCATTCTATTGTTTTCCTCTATTTCTTTGCACTGATAATTGAGGAAGGCTTTCTTATCTCTCTTTGCCATTCTTTGGAACTCTGCATTCAGATACTTATATCTTTCCTTTTCTCCTTTGCTTTTTCTTCTCTTCTTTTCACAGCTATTTGTAAGGCCTCCCCAGACAGCCATTTTGCTTTTTTGCCTTTCTTTTCCTTGGGGATGGTCTTGATCCCTGTCTCCTGTACAGTGTCATGAACCTCCGTCCACAGTTCATCAGGCACTCTGTCTATCAGATCTAGTCCCTTAAATCTATTTCTCACTTCCACTGTATAATCATAAGGGATTTGATTTAGGTCATACCCGAATGGTCTAGTGGTTTTCCCTACTCTCTTCAATTTAAGTCTCAATTGGCAATAAGGAATCCATGATCTGAGCCACAGTCAGCTCCCAGTCTTGTTTTTGCTGACTATATAGAGATTCTCCATCTTTGGCTGCAAAAAATATAATCAATCTGATTTCTGTGTTGACCATCTGGTGATGTCCACATGTAGAGTCTGCTCTTGTGTTGTTGGAAGAAGGTGTTTGCTATGACCAGTACATTCTCTTGGCAGAACTCTATTAGCCTTTGCCTTGCTTCATTCTGTACTCCAAGGCCAAATTTGCTTGTTATTCTAGGTGGTTCTTGACTTCCTACTTTTGCATTCCAGTGCCCTATAATGAAAAGGACATCTTTTTTGTGTGTTAATTCTAGAAAGTCTTGTATGTCTTCATAGAACTGTTCAACTTCAGCTTCTTCAGCATGACTGGTTGGGGCATAGACTTGGATTACTGTGATATTGAATGGTTTGCCTTGGAAACGAACAGAGATCATTCTGTTGTTTTT
>NW_011495067.1:369590-375720 GCF_000754665.1 Bison bison bison | reverse complement strand
CAGGGAGATCAGTCCTGGGTGTTCATTGGAAGGACTGATGTTGAAGCTGAAACTCCAATACTTTGGCCACCTGATGCAAAGAGCTGACTCATTTGAAAAGACCCTGATGCTGGGAAAGATTGAGGGCAGGAGGAGAAGGAGATGACAGAGCATGAGATGGTTGGATGGCATCACTGACTCAATGGACTTTTGTTTGGGTGGATTCCAGGAGTTGGTGATGGATAGGGATGTTTGGCATGCTGCAGTTCATGGGGCTGCAAAGACTCAGACACGACTGAGTGGCTGAACTGAACTGATGATGTCTACTCCATTTTTTCTAAGGCATTCTTTCCCACAGTAGTAGATATAATGTCATCTGAGTTAAATTCACCCATTCCAGTGCATTTTAGTTTGCTGATTCCTAAAATGTTGACATTCACTCTTGCTATCTCCTGTTGATCACTTCCAATTTGCCTTGATTCATGGACCTAACATTCCAGGTTCCTATGCAGTATTGCCCTTTACAGCATTGGACCTTGCTTCCATCACCAGTCACATCAACAACTGGGTGTTGTTTTTGCTTTGGCTCCATCTCTTCATTTGCCTGTGTAACAACTTTTAAATTAACTCAACTTGCATCATATGCCCAGGATTGCAAAGGCCTGGTCACCTGGATGAAGTCCAAAAGCTGAGCAGGTCCTTCCTTGTAGGTTACACTCTCTTCTTCTTTCTCCTCCTCCAAGGGGGCAGAAAGTATCTTTTCACTGGTATTTATCCAGGCTAAACTGTCATTTTTTGATTCCACAGTTACAAATTTCCAAATCTTTTTCAAAGTCCATCAAAATAGGATGTTTCTTCAAATGAAATTTGTGATTTATGTTTCACGGGTAAAGAATATTACCTTCCTGATCCTCAGCGATTACCTATTTCTCACTAGTGTCATCAACAGTTGCAGAGGTTAACCTCGATTACCGATAGCAGAGGCTTATAACCTGGCCAGTGCTGAAAGATGAGTGCAGTTAGGCATGTGATGGAATGAAGATGAAAGCAAGCCTCACAGTTGGATCTCCAGCCCCTTGTATCATCCATGTTTTCCCAAACTGATTCTGTCTCCTGAGCTCTAGACCCATCTATGTAATGGCCTACCTGAGATCTCCACGTGAATATCTTAAAGATAACCAAAGTTCAAACCCATCTGAAATGGAATCCACCATTTCCTGACCCCCGTCCCCCCACTGGTGATAGATCTTTCCATCTCAAGCTCATGGCAAATTTACCCTTCTGTTTGCTCAAAGTAAAATCCTTGGCTCCTGTTTCTCTTACGTCCTTTCATCCAGCCCATGATGACACCCTATGACCCTGCCTTCCGATAGGGTTGGAATGCAGCAGATCGGACCTCTCCACACCATTGCTGCTGCTACCCCCCTGCTCTGATGTGCCTCCACTTCAACAGAGCAGCCAAAACGATCCTTTTAAAAAGATAGATTATCTCATCCTTATGTGCAGTACCTTCCCTTCTCGCTTGATGCAGAGTCAATGCCAGCATTCCCATCGTGGCTTTGGGGTCACGTACAATTCATCCCTGAGCCCTGTGGCCTCATCTCCTCCTGCCCTTCCTTCTCTTACTTCACAGGTTCAGCAACGGTGGCTGCCTGGCTCTTCTTTCCATGAACTGCTGAAGGCATCGCTGGAGCTGCTTCTCTGCCCTGGCCATTCTTCCCCAAACATCCACATGTGACTGTCCCCCACCTCCCACCCCCATAAAGTGTCAAGCTTTTGTTTGACTCTCCCCTTCACGGTGAAGCCTGCTGTCCTGCCCTGGCTGCCCTGTTAACGCTGCCTCCCGGCCCGTCTTCCCCCTCCCTTCACTCGTTGGATCAGCCCTTATCCTGCCCCACTGTTTCCTCTGTGCTGTCGCTCTTGTAACATTTTAACCTACTCCATGTTTCTTAATTGTGTTTTCTTGGTTATTGTTTATTGTGTCTTTGCCACACTCCAGGGTGTACAATTTGTGGGGTCATGGATCTTTGTGATATTTACAAATGGAATCCAGATGATTAGGAAAATGCCACCAAATGAGTGAAAGAATATTGGAATGATTTTTATTTTGGGCATTGGCAACAGAATCCCACAGTCAGACTTTTCCGAAAGCAATGTCAGTGATAGCTTGAGAATATTTAGTGGATGTGGTTAAAAATAGTCAATAGAAGGCTTTTCTAGTTTGCTTTAGGCAGCCTCAGGGGTAGGAAAGCAGGCTGAATTCCACATAATTTCCTCCCTAGAAAACATGGTCTCAGGCTACCTGCCAGGATGGGTTTCCTCGGAGGCTCATTGAAAATGTCACTGTCTCTAAAAACGCTTGCTTGCCTTCCGTCGTCTGTAAGATTGAATTGTTCCGTTTGTGAATCAAGTACTGCCGGGGGAATAGCAGTGAACAAAGAAGACAGGATCCCTGCTTCCCTCATCTCACATTGCCATGGGAAGAGACCCCCAAATGACAGAGAAGTAGTCGATTAAAAACAGATAACCCAAAAGTTAAATAGTCAAGAATGGGAGGAGAGTAAGTGGTCCCCAGGGCACCCCACTCCAGTACTCTTGCCTGGAAAATCCCATGGACAGAGGAGACTTGTAGGCTGCAGTCCATGGGGTCGCTGAGGGTCGGACACGACTGAGCGACTTCACTTTCACTTTTCACTTTCATGTACTGGAGAAGGAAATGGCAACCCACTCCAGTGTTCTTGCCTGGAGAATCCTAGGGATGGGGGAGCCTGGTGGGCTGCCGTCTATAGGGTCGCACAGAGTCGGACACGACTGAAGTGACTCAGCAGGAGTCAAGAGGCTGACAGTTTTAATTGGGGAGAGATGTTAGGGACATCCCAGTGAGCAGAGCACATCTGAACAAGAGCTTGAGGAAGGAAAGGAACTGAGGCAGGTAGAAATTGGGGTGTTGCATTGGTAAAATTGCGGGTATTTGAGGAAGAGGAACACAGGTGAAAAGGCATGAAGTAGGGTGGGATCCGATGCCATGGAGGTCATGTCGGCTGGAGATGAGTGAAAACATGAGGTCCGTGAGACAGTAGCAGAAGTTATCAGGGTCTGTCGTGTGTAAGTTTGCTGGATGAGAAGCATCTTAAAAATAGGATACAGTCTTACACAAAACTGGGCAGTCAGTATACACCAGGTTCTCAACAAATGCTGTTCGATATTGACTAAAACTTTCCTTCCACGCTTTTCTTGGATGAAAATTTAAAAATCAAGACATCATTTGAAATAAATAAGCTTTTAATAGGCATGTATCTCTTCAGCTATTAAAATATTCTCCTTAAAATCACACTTTCTCTTTCACATTTGTACCAAAAATGCAAAAGGAGCTACCATGCCTTCAGTTAAATAGAACTAGTAGTAACTTTTTTTAACATCCTGAAGTCAGTTTCTGGATAATGTCATTTTGAATAACATTTGTAACTATTTTTTCATAGAGCTAGGAATTTGATAATAATTTTATTTTAAGAAAAACACATTTCATTCTATGAAAATTCTTTTGACCCTAGAATCAATGAATGCCAGAACTGTCTCCTAACAAAAATAGCATGAAATTTATCTTGTATTTAAAATAATTCACATAGTTTTGCTTGTTTTTATCTTATTACTACTAATCTATAATTGTCTTTTAAGAAGTGGCTTTTATACAAGTATGCTAGTAACGAACAATAACTTGCTAAAAATAAGTCTGAAGGCTGTGCTTTGCTAGAAATTTGCAATTGATAAGTTAAGCTGTCTGGGGATATTATTTAAAATTTATTTTTATTTCATCAACATAAAGTGCTTTTATAGAGAAAAAAAATCTCCTTTATTAGAGCATTTAAATTATTTTCAAACAGCAAAAAAACACAGTTGATATTATTTTTGCTATTCGGTGTCTCAGAAAATGATCATTAAGTGGCAAGATGGTCAATCTGAGAAAATAAGCAGGTGGAGCCTCATGTGTCAAGACTCTAGATTCGTTTATTCACATTTTATAGATGCCTTCTTCTAAGAGTTCTTTCTGTAAGCTAGCAATCTTTTAGTCTTAGGAAACTCTTGGGTGAAATCCACCAGACTGAGTTTAGAAAGGGATGTGATTGCATTTATATTTTCATATAATCAAGTTTTAAATGACTATTTTTCAGGCCCATTTGTGCTCTCAGACTCATAAATAGTTCTGATAGTTATTTGTAATATAGGCCCATAATTTGCATTCTTTTGGTTCATGATTTTTATTTGTGAAAAACTTAGAGTGATATTATATGTGCATCCAACACATTTACAGCTTGATGAAAGTATTTGTCCTTCTGAGAAGCTAAGAATGGACCACTTAATAGCAATAATTAGGAATAACAGCTTCTTGTTTCCCAAATCAGACAGAATTAAGAACTAAACCTGAACATGACTATAGTCAATTTTCTGTTTATATGACCTTAAAGATCTTGAACTCCTAATGTCTAGACCCAGTTGTTTTTGGTTTTCCTGTTTAACTCCAACCTTCAGTCTTCACACTGTATGTTTAGTATAAGTGTGGCTATTAATTCAAAATATGCTGAAACAATGGAAAAATCCAGAAGGATGTACTTTGAAAACAATTTGCTATAGGTTGAGCTAAGTGACTCATACGAAATATAAAATACAAAGCATTGTTCTCAATAAAGATACTGTTTCATGACGTTTTTAAAGAAAGTATTCAACAATTGCTTACTATAAGGAAAGCATAGGTAGTATGAAAATCTTCTTATAAGTAAATCATTCTCAAAGGTATAATCTAACTCCAGAAAAAGTTGAGATTCCAAAACAGAATAAGGACTAGTTTACATAAGGTAAATATTAAAGTATTTTGTAAAGTAAGGGACTGACCACATTTGAAATAATTTGATGTAAGTTGAGGAACCCTGAAAACTAGAAAAAAAAAAAAAGATTGACAATTATACATAAAACAGAAGGTTGCTGCACATTTTTGAATAGGGAAATGATGGATGGTGATAAAGCATATTAATTGATGACTGTGAGTATATTAGAAAAAAGAATGACTCGAAGCAAGGGAACAGAACAGGACTGAAGAATTATAAATTATAATGGTAGCACTCGAAATTACAAGGAAATGTTGAAGAAAAAAAACTTGGCAGAAAATAATACAGTCAATCAAAGAGAGAGATTTAATCAAAATACACTTTAATTTTTCTACCTTGGAATAATAGAAGTCAATTTGGAGGAGATGGCAAAAGTTCAGTTTTGAAAAATTTGAGTCTGACAAAACATCAAACTCGGCACACTCTATAGGAATTTAGATGTTTGGGATGAAGGTTTAAATGTGTGCATATATGCTCAGTTGCGTCCGACTCTTTGCGACCCTATGGACTGTAGCCCTCCAGGATGGGATTCCCCAGGCAAGAATATTGGAGCGGGCTGCTGTTTCCTCCTGCAGGGGATCTTCCTGACCCAGGGATGGAACCTGAGTCTCCTGCATCTCCTGCACTGGTAGGTGGATTCTTTACCACCGAGCTGCCAGGGAAGCCCAAAAGTTTAAATAGGAATGCCATTAATACGGGGTTCCCCAGGTGGTGCTGGTGTACAGAGCCTGGCTGCCAGTGCAAGAGACATAAGAGATGTGGGTAAGAGACATGAATTCGATCCCTGGGTGGGGAAGATCCCTTGGAGAAGGGCATGGCAACCCACTCCAGTATTCTCTCCTGGAAGAGCTCATGGACAGAGGATCCTGTTGGGCTACTGTCCATAGAGTGGCACAGAATCGAACACAACTGAAGAGACAGCACGCATGCCATTAATATTATTATAATGAATGAAACCATTTTGATCTAAATTAAACTAGTTTTTAAATTGGAATTAAAATACTATTTTAAAGATAGTTTAAGGTTACTTTTTATGCAAAATTAAGTGTTTGTGCTCTGTATACCTACTATTCTTAAACATGCAAACAGGCCAAAAATCTTTAACTATAGCTCAGATGGTAAAGAATCTGCCTGCAATGCAGGAGACCTGGGTTCAATCCCTGGGTCAGGAAGATACCCTGGAGAAGGAAATGGCCACCCACTCTAGTATTCTTGCCTGGAGAATGCCATGGACAGAGGAGCCTGGCTGGCTACAGACCATGGAGTCACAA
>NW_011495067.1:368221-369490 GCF_000754665.1 Bison bison bison | reverse complement strand
GGAGAAGGAAATGGCCACCCACTCTAGTATTCTTGCCTGGAGAATGCCATGGACAGAGGAGCCTGGGGGGCTACAGTCCCTGGAGTAGCAAAGAGTTGGATGTGACTGAGTTCCACAGGCACACATAGATACAAGACATTGTCTAACCTGGGTCTTTGTATCCTATTCTTCTCCAGGTCTCTCAGAAATAGAATGAATGAGTTTAGATATCCCATGAGTAAAGTAAAAAGCACATGCTGACTTGAAAGAATCATTTGTTTCCTGTAGAAAGCTATTAAGACTGTTAAATCTTCAAAAAAAAAAAAAAAGTGGTTGTGGGGCACGGTGAGGGGGAACTTCCCTGGCAGTCCAGTGGTAAAGACTTTGCCTTTCAATGAGGAGGTGAAGGTTCAGTCCCTGGTCAGGGAGCTAAGATCCTGCATGCCTCCTGGCCAAAAAACAAAACACCAAAACAAAACAGAAGCAACATTATAACAAATTCAGTAACAACGTTAAGAGTTCAGTTCAGTTCAGTTGCTCAGTCATGTCCGACTCTTTGCGACCCCATGAATCACAGCACGCCAGGCCTCCCTGTCCATCACCAACTCCCGGAGTTCACTCAGACTCACGTCCATCGAGTCAGTGATGCCATCCAGCCATCTCATCCTATGTCATCCCCTTCTCCTCCTGCCCCCAATCCCTCCCAGCATCAGAGTCCTTTCCAATGAGTCAACTCTTCCCATGAGGTGGCCAAAGTACTGGAGTTTCAGCTTTAGCATCATTCCTTCCAAAGAAATCCTAGGGCTGATCTCCTTCAGAATGGACTGGTTGGATCTCCTTGCAGTCCAAGGGACTCTCAAGAGTCTTCTCCAACACCACAGTTCAAAAGCATCAATTCTTTGGCGCTCAGCCTTCTTCACAGTCCAACTCTCGCATCCATACATGACCACTGGAAAAACCATAGCCTTGACTAGACGGACCTTTGTTGGCAAAGTGATGTCTCTGCT
This sequence comes from Bison bison bison, assembly GCF_000754665.1. Classification (NCBI taxonomy): domain Eukaryota; kingdom Metazoa; phylum Chordata; class Mammalia; order Artiodactyla; family Bovidae; genus Bison; species Bison bison. The sequence continues at coordinate 368,504 of NW_011495067.1, read as the reverse complement.
TTTGAATATGCTATCTAGGTGGGTCATAACCTTCCTTCCAAGGAGTAAGCGTCTCTTAATTTCATGGCTGCACTCACCATTTGCAGTGATTCTGGAGCCCCCCAAAATAAAGTCTGACACTGTTTCCACTGTTTCCCCATCTATTTCCCATGAAGTGATGGGACCGGATGCCATGATCTTCGTTTTCTGAATGTTGAGCTTTAAGCCAACTTTTTCACTCTCCACTTTCACTTTCATCAAGAGGCTTTTTAGTTCCTCTTCACTTTCTTCCATAAGGGTGGTG
>NW_011495067.1:315169-368121 GCF_000754665.1 Bison bison bison | reverse complement strand
CAGCTTTCTTCCATAAGGGTGGTGTCATCTGCATATCTGAGGTTATTGATATTTCTCCCGGCAATCTTGATTCCAGCTTGTGTTTCTTCCAGTCCAGTGTTTCTCATGATGTACTCTGCATAGAAGTTAAATAAGCAGGGTGACAATATACAGCCTTGACATACTCCTTTTCCTATTTGCAACCAGTCTGTTGTTCCATGTCCAGTTCTAACTGTTGCTTCCTGACCTGCATACAGATTTCTCAAGAGGCAGGTCAGGTGGTCTGGTATTCCCATCTCTTTCAGAATTTTCCACAGTTTGTTGTGATCCACACAGTCAAAGGCTTTGGCATAGTCAATAAAGCAGAAATAGATGTTTTTCTGGAGGTCCATGTCAAAAAAATATTTTTTTAAAGGAAAGATCATTAAATATTCAATAAATAGTCAATGAAAGGATATTTCTCCCCATGTAGGTAAAACAACAGCAAAGACAAAGGATAATGGAGCTTTACTTTTAAAAAGAGCATGAACTGTTTAGATAGCTTGATTTCTCAATGTTTTTAAGTTTTTCTGAAGCAGCATACTTTTCTTAAAGAGGTGATGTTATCAGTAAAAAACCATTTCATCTCTGGGCTAAAATCTTCAAGAGGAAAATCACCTGTCAGTTTCACTCATCATTACATTGCTTGAACTTAACATGGTTCTGACACTTAGTAGATGTGGCTTATAACTTAGCTCTGCTCCTGCAATCTGTGTGGCCTTAGGCCAATCAGTTCCTATCTCCATGGCTGAGTTTCCTCGGGTTATAAAATATAGATAATAACATAGAAGTTCTTGAGTAACCATTGACTTAACTGATGGGAATTCTCTTCAGAATTCAAGCTCCTGTATATATGTAAATCCCAGTATTATTTCATGACATTTCTGAGACCAGTGACCAGTTAATGATAACCTTCCATTATATAAGGGAATACTATACAGAAACAACAGTAAGCTCTCCTGGTATCAGCTACTTAAACTGGAGCATTAAATCTTTGAGTTAGTTGCATACAGGTAATATTTTCATGTCAAAAGATTTTCTTTATTTGTATCTATTCTTAACATACAGGATGGACTATTTCTTATCTGTTGTAATATAAATGTGTCATTTATGGAACTAAGGTAAATCCTCCAAAATCCCTTGCTACTTCAGATTAGATGGAGAACCTTAATGAAAAAGAGTACGTGTAAATATACATATACACAGGCACACACAGATACTCATGGAAAAAACCTGTCCCCTTATAAAATGTATGGTCATTACAGCATTTGAAAATTAAGTGACCAACTCAAAATTAGGCAATTAATTTGTTCCAACGGTAACAGGTAATTTGAGTCTTTTTTTTCCTTTTAAAAAAATTACTTATTTTTAATTGAAGGATAATTGCTTTAAATATTGTGTTGGTTTCTGCCATACATCAACATGAATCAGCCGTAGGTATACGTATGTCCCATCCCTCTTGAACCTGGCTTCCTTGAGTCTTTTTTTAAGACAGGTATTTGTTGGACACATGATCAATGCTAGGTTTATCCAGCTACATAGTCTCCTTTAATTGAGGTGACCCTGTATCCCAGTTTTTCAGGATAGTCTCAGTGAATCCAGAACAATCTCAATTATTGCTTGTTGTCTAGGCTTAATTATCAAGAGCACCCTGTCTTATTCTCAAAAGTATTCTGAATTCGGAGGTATATTTTATTGTCACATTTCATACTTGCAAAAAAGACCTCAGAGGTGGGTGTTTTGTAAAAGAAAGGTCAAGGAGCTGGTTAAACCCATACCCTTAGAAAGTGGCTGGCCTAGAGTTTTAACCTGGGTCTAGTTGACTCATTGGAAAAGACCCTGATGCTGGGAGGGATTGGGGGCAGGAGGAGAAGGGGACAACAGAGGATGGGATGGCTGGATGGCATCACTGACTCGATGGACATGAGTTTGGCTAAACTCCGGAAGTTAGTGATGAACAGGGAGGCCTGGCGTGCTGCAGTCCATGGGGTTGCAAAGAGTTGGACACAACTGAGCAACTGAACGGAACTGATTAGCCCCCACTTCTGCTATGCTTTTCATTTCTGATTTCTAGTCCAGTCCCACAGATACTCAGCATCATCTTGTGTTATATCTGAAAAACAAAAAGCTAAGGCGGCTTGAGGTGCATGTTCTGTGGTTTGCAGAGGTTATGGAGGAGAGCCAAGTGAAATGTCAAAGTCTAGCGTCCATGCCTGCGGTCTGCACACTCTGCCGGGGTCTCCATGTGTTTTGCTTGTCCTACAAATATGTCTGTTGATTCTCGTGCCTTTATTTTTTGTATGCAGGTCTGTGCCATGTGTAGATAAAGTCTCAGCTTCTTTTCTCCGGGTTCTGACTTTCGTTTCTTATTGTTATGAAAAAAGATAAACATTTAATTTTATTAATTGTAGTGTAATGACAGGCTTACAATGGCAATTAGTAGAAAAAATAATATTTTTTAAGAATATATATTTCATCTACATGGTAGTTATGGGTTAAGACTCCTTTTCCTGCTTTAGTAGCTAAGAGAGATTAATGTGATGGTCATGATTTTTGTGTTATCAACAAATAGGCACTGAGCATGTTTTCTATGCCAGGCACTGTCCTAGGTGCTGAAGCTACTGCAGTGACCAGAGAAGGCAAGAAGTTCTTATGGATCTTTCATGCTAAGAGCATACGAATATTGAATTTAAATAGTATTCTAGAGATATAACAGAAGGCAGTAATTACTATGGAAAAAATACTGAGTAATGGGGAAATTAGAGTTTTAGACAAGATTTTAAAAGATGGGCACTACTCTAAAAATAACACTTTGAGCAGAGATGAGGTAAAGAGAAAAACCATGCAGATATCTTCTAGGCCTTGTGCTAAGCACAATATGACATTGAGCAAAAAGCTGTTGGGCTTTATCCTTGTGCAGAGCGACATAGCTTAAGAGTCAAACATATCCTTGAGGCCACATTCTCAGTGAAATGACCTTGTCAGGAAGATCAGGGAAAGTTGTCTCAGGAAGTAACCATTAAATGGAACGATCATAGATGTGTAGGAGTTAAATAGGTGAAAATGAAGGTGGAGTGTGTGTGTGTGTGTGTGTATGTGCGTGTGTGTTTGGGAGTGCATTCCAGACCCTGGGGCAGTGCAGTGTATATTCAGGTCCTGTGTCAGAAAGGAGCTCCAGGAGCCCAAGATCAGCTGCCACAAGTGATAAAGATCTAGCTAAGCAGAGACCAGAGAATGAAGAGTTTTGAAAGCCAGGCTGAGTTTGTCCTTATTCAAAGATTAAGAACATTATATGCTATTCTAAGACATAAGTCATTTAGGAATTATAAAGCAGAGAAAAGACATAAAATTTATATCCAAACAAAGTGTTCTGATTAAGATGAGTCAGTGGGATGCAGCAAGACCCATTAAGGATACTTTCAGTGTCTAAAAGAGAGAGGGAGTGGCAGGAAAGACTGTCAGGATTGAGAACCTTGGTAGAAGAAGACAGAGGCAGAGAAATAGAGGAGGAGATGCCAGAAAGGCAGGGCGAAAACTAGGCAGCCAGACAACTGTTGGGTCATGAAGTCCAAGTAAAAGCAGTGTCAAGAACGAGGGAGGAGTGACTGGTGGTCAGCTGAGGGGAGAAGTGAATCCTGTATGTTGGTGAAGATGGGAAGCTGTGGGAAGTGGTTTCAGGGTAGCGATGCACTGGGAAGCCTAGCTGGAGGGATGGCTTGCAGAGCAGATGGAAATGACAAAAAGAGGCCAATATGTCGGCAGCGACTAGAAACCATTTCTCTATGAGAGGGAGGAGGAAACCAGGACAGCAGCCACATGGTATCTGTCAGAATATGTGGAAATAAGGGAGAGCTTTCTGAAATTTTATTTTCAAACTAAACAAGAGATTTAAGGATCTTTGGGATCTTAAGGATCAATGGGAAAGTCCAGTGTAGAAGAAGTTGAATATGCATGGAAAAAAAAAACCAAACATATTGATTGTATAAGAATCTGTAGATTTCAGGGTGGGGGGAGTAATTAGCTTTAAATATGTACAGAGATCATCTCACTTGTCAATAGAGAAGGGATTTTCATTTCTAAAATAGAAAATTAATAGTCAAGAGTGAAGATGTTGGCAAATGGGCATGATTGCCATCAGGAAGAAGAGATTGTTCTAGAATGGAATGACCATACAATTTGTCATCCAAACTGGGACACTTTGAGGAATGAATGTAGGTACTGTTAATAATTAAACTGGGGTCTTTTTGGGTACTAGAATTAATGGTCACTGTCCTGTCATTTTCCCCCAGGAACCGCCCCTGATACAGAGATCTGAGGTTTGTTATTTGTTTGATATGCAAAGGAAATACCACTAAAAGAGTGGGTAACTGAGGCAGCTAGTGAAGTTTGGTAGGGAAAGGACACCAGTAAAGCATGTAGTGACAAGCCATGTATCACTTTGAACAGCTGGGTCCTCCTCCACATTAGGAGAAACGTTAGGAGCCAGCGTAGATCACACCTCCGCAGAGTCGTCTCATCCTAGGAGAGACGCCAGGATATTTGTACTCAGTTCTTGTCAATCACTGGCTAAGGATGGTCCTCAGATGGACATTAATTTCACTTATGCTCACCTAACTGGCAGACAGAGCGCTTGTGGGACTGAAGACACCTTTGGGGGAAAAATGCAGATGCTAATGATTGGAAGTTGAGCTATCATGTGACTAAGAGCAAATGCCCTACAAAGAGGACACCAACAGAGCTCATGACACCGAGATAAGAAGCAACGATACAAGAAATGCCCACTGTTATTTTGAATACTGTAGGTCTCTGCTCCACAACTAGCAAACTTCTAGCAGTGGTTGAGATGGTAGTGATGGTGGTTTTTATTTGCGTCTTTATCTGCATTTGTCAGGTAGAACTGACACCATGAATTGTTCCATTGCTGTGAAGTATATATGAAGTATATATGAAATTATATTATCTGAAATTATTTTAAATATTCTTAGATACACCCTGTAGAAATTTTTTGTGATTATATACTGATGTTAATAGAAGAAATGAGAGGATAGTTGGTAACATGAAGGCCATTATCACTAGGGGGTGGGTTGTCTAATCAACTATTAGACACAGATCCACAGCAGATCCACAACCAGACCACATTGGTTTAGCATTTTCCTCATGATCATAATACTCTGGCAAATGAGTTATTTAATTAAAAAGACCAGAAGTTGCCCTATATCTTATATTTCTCATAGATTCATGACAAAAAGTTTATAATATTGAATGACTACAGACAAGGTAACTTTGTTCTTTGCTGTGTTTCTTTTCCCATTAAATATAATGAGCTTTTTTTATTTTTTTTTCATTTGCAACTTTAGAAGACTATTGCCTCTTCTCTTACATTGTAGATTTCCTGATATGAGGAGACGAACTGCCTTTGTAGCAGTTTGTTTTTCTATCTGCTGGATTGCTTTTTGGAAGCCTAGTATTGCTTCCTGTTTTCTTTGAAAGTATGTGTTACAGATTGCAAGCAAGTTATCTGTCAGTAATACTGATGGCATAATGTCATTCAGTAATGTTTTCATTTCCTTATGTAAAATGTAGTGTAGAATTTCTGCCATTTATCCATTTTCTATTTGAGCATTTCTCCCTCTTGAGTACTAAGAATTGGGAATTAATGAGGAGATGTTTTTTCTTACAGAAAGTTAATATAACATTTTTCCAGTTTTGTTTGTAGGTCTCCTTACTCCTCTGCATTATACATTATAATAAAATTTTAGACTTTAATTCTATGTTGACTGCATAAGGAGAAATGTAAGAATTTGCATAGAATATAACATTATATTGGAGAACCACACAAACCTCTATATATGAAAGCATTCCTTGAATATGATTAGAATGTATTAGAATGTAGATGAGAATGTAATGTAGCTAATTAATAATATAGAATGTGTATCAAAAATATCCAATTACAGACAAATTTTATTGTCATGTATGGTTATTATTGGGTGGAATTGTTAGGAAATATGTTTTGTTCTTTTGAAATTTTTTTCTACCAAATTTAAAAATTAAGGAAAAGGACAGGCCTCCACAGAAAAAGACGAGCTCAAGTGATAAACTTACCAACCGGGCAGGCAGCACTTAGAATCTCAGGATGCACAAGTGAGTCGTGACTTTCAACCTCACTTCTGCTTTAAAGTCATTTCTGTATTTTATTTTATTTATTTATTTATTTTTTAATTTTATTTTTATTACTCAAAATCTAGTGAAACCAAGACACAACTCTCTGAATGAAAGCATCTAATAACTATTAAAGACAATCAATCACTTCATGGTTTTGCTAAGGTATTAGGACTACTTTGTCAGTAACCATTCATTGCTTTATATATAGAAATGGATACTTTATTACCAACATTCATTCTTCCAATATAAGTGGATCTTACAAAGTGACAGAACATGTGCAGCTATGAAGTTTAAGTATCTGGGGCTTGTAAAATGTGTATTAGAGTTTACTTTCCCATTATAGAATAATGTTACATTTTGTAGGACTTTAACATACTAAATTATTTCTTGTGGTTTTAAATGTAATAGCAAGTATTTGCAAAGCAAAAACATTTATTTTTTGTTGTTTAGTGGCTAAGTTGTGTCTGACTCTTTTGTAACCCCTTGGACTACAGCCTACCAGGCTCCTCTGTCCATGGGATTTCCCATTCAAGAATACTGGAGTGGGTTGCCATTTCCTCCTCCGGGGGATCTTCTCGACCAAGGGATCAAATCCACATCTCCTGCATTGGCAGGTGGATTCTTTACCACTGAGCTACCTTTAGCACTATAACACAGTTTCAAACTCTACTCTTTAAAAGATCTCTAAAGTTCAAAACATTACACTCTGCTACAATGTTACACACTTCCTGTCCAGAGTCTGGTAGGTGAACCGGTAGCAACAATGGACCAGGTTGCCTTATCAGCACCCCTCATCCTCCCAAAACCTCCTGGAAAAGGGAGCCTCAAGGAACCGTGGGTGCTCCTTGACAAGTGATCACAGGTAGATAGAAGGGAAGCTCAGTGTTCTATCCTCCAGAGGCACTTTCTGCCTGTGTCCCCCTGAATGTGGGGATGGTTCTATGAAACACCTTCTTGTCACGTGATACTCAGTCATAACCGGGCTAAAAAGATTCTTTCTCCTTGTGTCCTGAATACATTGTTTAGGATCCACTGAGCATCAGAGGAAGAAAATAAAACTGAATTTTTTTTTTTAAGGTTTTAAGAAACGTTTTAGAAGCAAAATGAGACCTTAGAGACTATTCAGCCATTGGATCCTTTAACAGTGAAGGAAGGTTGAGAGACTTGCCCTGTGACTTTAAAGCTATTGTGGTGGAACTCATTTAGCAGCCAAGTTGCTGGCTCCCTACTCAAGGCTTTTTGCCATGGAATCTTAAAAAGCTCTGTCTTGCCTACCATCGAATAATTTAGAACATATGCTTAAAATTCATTGTCCTAGATAGCAAATATATCTGTACCATTTTTTTTTTTTTGTAAACAGTGCGGTATTTATGGCTACAATAATAACAGCTATAACTTTTTATTTATGGCTTTTTATTTTGATGTGTTTCTTTTTTTTTTTAAGCTATTAGAAGAAGAGTTCTACAGAGTGAGACTGAGTGAGAGCTAAATCTTATGCTTATTTCTGTTTCTTGAAATATGAGCCATATTGATTAGATTGGTGGCTGTAGTCATTGGGCAGTGCTATCTTTATGGAAGGACTCTATTGCTAAATTTGTTAATGTCTCCAACTAATGTTATAGTTTTACTTTCCAGGAGTTTTGTAAGAACTCTTGTGCTATTGTGGAAAACTAGGATCCAGTCAAATGCCTGTGCAGTCTTTTCTTTGTGTTTATATAATAAATAGTGCAGTTTTTAATGTGAAATTATCACCTTTATGGTTATGGATTTGATTTTTATATTTTGTATTTTGACTGGGAATATATATTAAGTATCTTTTCTCTGCTCAATAGAAGTATATTACTTCCAAACACATATGCATTAGGATAGAAACTCTATCTGTTAAGCAATTTCTTTTTGTTATTTTCCTTGTTGACTGTGAACTCTTAAGTTTTTACTTGGCAATCATAAGCATAAGCTTCTATGTGTATAAAAGATAATACCCATTCAACAAATGTTAATTGAGGACCAACTATGTATGAGCCTACACTTCAAGGAGAATTTGTTGTTGTTGTGTAATTGCTACGGTGTATCTGACTCTTTGCTACCCCATGGACTGTAGCCCACTGTTCATGGGATTTCCCTGGCAAGAATATTGGAGTGGGTTGCCATTTCCTTCTCCTGGGGATCAAACTTGTGTCTCCTGCATGGACAGGAGGAAGATTCTTTACTGCTAAGCCCCCAGGGAAGCCCCAAGGAGAAGAATACAGGTAAGCAATAGATAGTACCGAGGAGTAACCTTTGTATTGTGTTGAAAGTCACGTGGAAATAAGAAAAAGAAGAGCAGGGTAATAGGACTCTGGAGTCTACAGCTATGGATAGCGGAAAGCCGGATACATTTTGTAAATTGGAGAGTATTCAGGATTGAAATTAAGCGAAAACTTCAAGAACATGAGGAAGTTGGGTCCCAAGATATCTGCAGGAAGAATATTTGCAGGAGAAAGTGTAACTTGTAGCAATGCTCAAGGCCGCGTGTTTCTCACAGCAAGAAGGAAGATGCGGCTGAGAGAGGGAGGGGCTGGAGACAGGGTGAAGGAGAACCTCAGCGGCTGGCAAGCCCTTTTGTAAGGCTGTTAGCTTTGTTCCAAGGGAAACAGGCTGCATCCCCCACAAAGCCTGCCTGTTTTTCTATTCTTATCTGACCCCTCAAGCTGTCTCTCAGGGCGTACAGTCATGCATATGTATTACTCATTAACAAATCACGTATAAAATACACTGCATAGTACCTTTCAATATTAGAATTCCAAATGTATTGGTGTTACTATCTGGCCTCATATACGTTTTGTTAGTTTAGCTATTGTATGTCCAGACATAGATTTGATGTTTAGTAACTCATGTCTTTATAAAGGTCAGTGCCCTCTTACTTATCTTCATTTTTCAAAAGTAACCAGCTATTAGATGAATGTTGCATATTTTCTCTTAATTTAGGTTTTAACTCATGTAAATATAATAAGTCTGCCAGCTCATTAGGACTCTTTGGTAAAAATGCAGTCTTCTGGCAAGACTCCTCGAGAAGCACCCCTTTTCTTGTTCTTAGCATTGCAGCACCTGCTCAGTTTTTAAATGGGTAGGCCTCCCAATTAGTTAGCTACATCTTTATAGTTTACAAATCAAATATATGGTTGAAACGGGAGTCATGATAATGCCAAAAAAAGAGGCAGAAAATCCCGACCAACAGATGATGACTTTGCTTTCACTGAACGCTTGGGATCAAACATAAATAGAGCCTGAGCCCCTTGGGGACATTTGCTTCATGGTCACGAGATGGTCAAGGTCACTTCTGTACATGTTTCCCCTAGATTTTCCTTATTCAATTCTGTCTGTGAAATGCTTCAGGTCTTGTGGTTTCTTAAGTGAAAGAAAATAATCTTAGGCATAAGTATCATGTTTGTGTAACTAAATGACAGCAAATATAGGTCTCATTTAGAGTCTCATTGTGCAGGTAAACCACTGAAGTCACTGTAAACTCTTCTCCCAGAATATTATCTTAAAATGATAATAGGATTTTTAAAAAAAATATACATTATTCTTACCAGTAGAGAGAAATCTTTACATGTTATACATTATCCATAATTTAATTACGTAAATTATCACATGGGGTTTTGTCACATTTAAGAGCTCAAAGGAAATAGTAAAAATTACCAGACCATTGGAATATGTTAGTCACTGTCACTTATTAAACAATTTTAAATATCTTTCACTCCAATTCCTTTCATTCACTTCCAAGTTCAGTCTTAACATGAGCATTGACAGATAATGTTGGATAAAAATAATCCTTTCAGTTATCTAAATTTGATCCCATATACCTGTCAAAACTGCAGTAAGTGTCAGTGGTATTTATCAAAAATACAGAACATTGTTCTCCGTGTTTTAAGGCCAAACAATGTATTTGTTTAATAAGCAGAGTCTTTAAGGATTATCTACCTTAGATTTTCCAATGATTAGAGAAAAACCTCAAGCTAGTGAGCTCGTACAGCACCTTTAAGGGCAATAAAGCCAGTTCTGTATCCCCACACAACCCACCAAGTGAGTTTTTAAAAATTAGATTTTGCTTTATTAAAAACAGAAGAAAAAATCAAACACTAGATAAGTTTGAGAACTGCTACTTACTGAGAAAAAGCAGAAATATCACCTTTCTACTGCTGCTTTCTTCAGGGTTCTTTCTTTCCATTATATCTCAGCAGTGAACAGTCCTGGCCAAAGACAGAAATGACTGTTGTCCTTTACATTGTGAAATATGCTTCTAAGGTTTCCTTGAATTAAACTGCATCTTCTGATTCTATTGCTATGACTCTAATTTTTTTCCAATATAATTTGAATGGACAACATGTTGAAATTGATGTTGATTTATCCTTCCAGTATATAGGCAACCAAAACAAGAAAAAAACACACCACCAAATAGAAATAGAAGATAAGTCCTAGGAGTTTTCCATGCTTGCTGTGTGCATGAACCAAGCTTTATGAAATCCTGGATGTGTAAAGATATATAAATCTTAGTCCCTGATATCGGAAGTTGTCAACTCACTGCAAACCACGACACAGGAGTGCTATACCAAAGTGTAAAGTATACACTAGAGATTATAAAAATCTAATGTTTTGTGTAATATATCTGCCTTTCCAGTTCTCCATGAGCATTCTTCTATTACTTTGGCAGCAATTCTTACTTTAACTTCACAGCCACTTGAGATGACTGGCAGGAACTGAAAATGAGCTTTGTCTGTATTCATAAAATTGTGGGGATTACTGACATGAAATAAAAAGATTTGTGTGAAGTGCAGGTTTTCATACATAGGCTGAGCTCTCTTAAAGATGCGCCCTGTGGTGAGCAGAATACAAAAGCACCTAAAAGGCCGATTCCCTTATAACATGTTCAAGGCTACTTTGTAGTCATCTGTCTCTAAACCTTTATTTTTCAACCGCCAGTATCCAGGAGTCATTTGGGTTATAATCAAAAGAAGCAGAGGACATGAAATACGTATGGCATGGGACAAATTAGCCAGGGATGAAAATTGCTGTAATTAAAAAACAGTGCATGTATATTTTGTGATCACAAAGCTCATTCAGCTTGTAATAGAAACAACAAAATGGAGGGCTTCTGCTTGGCTCAGATAAAATCAACATTTTTTCTGCAACATTTAAAAAGATTTACTAGAGACTTTGAACTAGTACTTCCCTGGTCTTTAGAGAGCAGAGCAGAGAACCATAGCTCCTCTGATGAGAGAAGAAGCCAGAGAGAGAAAGAAAATAAGAATATTATTCTGTTGATTTTAAAAATACATTTTAGCTTTTTAAAGTTTCTGGTACTTGAGAAAAGATAGCACTTGCAGAAGTGACCTTTCTACTTTGCAATGCTGCCATTTTGCCTCTTTCCAAAGAGACGTTAGATAATTTAGATACTCAATAGTGCTTCAACTGTGGAAGCAGAGTTTTCCTTCTTACAAATTATGACAGGTTGTTTGTGACTGAAAAAAATGACTTGTTGTGAAACTAATTGGAAAAAATATACTCATTTTAAAAACTCTGCTAATGTTCATGGTAAAACATCTTACTATGATTATCAGGAGGTGGTTTGCTTTGTTCTCTAGTCCACATATATTTTGAAGTAACATTGTGATGTAAGAAATTGTACTTGAAAATAGTATCATTTTGATGGTTCAGATGATGACTTTATATTTTGCCTCATACCAAATTTTTGTATATTTTAGTAACTATGAAATGTGTGTGCTTAGTCTCTCAGTTGTGTCCGATTCTGTGACCCCATGGACTGCAGCCCACCAGGCTCCTCTGTCCATGGGCTTCTCCAGGCAAGAATACTGGAGTGGGTTGCCATTCCCTTCTCCAGGGGATCTTCCCAACCCAGAGATCGAACCAGGGTCTCCTGCATTGCAGGTGGATTCTTTACCAGCTGAGCCACCAGGGAACTATGAAACAGAAAATGTGGATACCTGCCTTTCTAAAAAAAAAAAAAAAATTAAATTTAGAATAAATGTGTAAATTTTAAAATATCAGATTACATTAAAAACCCTATAATTATGTTTAGAGAAATATGGCTGTCTCTGCAAATGTCTCAGCGAATTTCTACAAACTAAATTGAATAAATAAACTTTCTATAAGTAATTCACAGTGTTTAAAAAGAGAATTTGTATTTTTTAACCTTTATAATATTTCTTCCACAACTTTAATTTATAATTTGAAATTATTACCATTAGCTTTTCAAGATATGTTTTTATTTTCAAGAATATCTTCAAATTCCACAATTATTTGTTAAATATACTCCAGTTCTATAGAAAATATGTGTTTGGTCATGCACATGGACTATGTTAGTAAATGATCCCATTTTGCCTTTTCTCACTGGAGTTTCAAATAAAACTGTGATCAATATTCTTAAAAAATTGTCATATAGTTCATACATGGAGCAATATTTTTTTATTTTTTTGACCAAAATAACTTTTAAACTGTAAATGTCATTTTTAAGATTAATTTTTAAAGTTCCCTTATTTGTTATTTTTAAAGTTACAATATGATATTAGGATATTAGGATACTTGATCTGGAATCCAGACTACTGTATGTAATTCGTATAATTTTACAAAGTCTTATATACTGTTTAAAATTTAAAAATAATCTCCCAATATCATACTGCTATATTATATAACACATGTTTATTTCACAACACAGAATACCTTGTTACACTGAAAATTCTGGACCATTCTAGCAGCTGCTTTGTGCTGTACAGAAGACATTAGAAAAAATTTTTTATAATCCCCGGTTCACCATATTAGCCAAGTGCAAGTGGAGAAACCAGTTCAGTCAAGCAATCAGGCCCCATTCCTCTTTTAGCTGCAGTAGAGCGATCCCAAGTGAAAACTGCCCATCAGAGTCCAGTAAACCTATGCAATTATGAGAAATTGTAATGTATTTTTGTTCTAAGATGATACATCTTTGGGATGGCAGCTGTGGATAAACCCCAGAACTAATGGCATTTTGAACATAGGTCTGAACATTGTGAGGACACAGCCACACTGAAATTTATGTTTACTGGTTCACTCATTACAGGGGGCGGAGAAGGCACTGGCACCCCACTCCAGCATTCTTGCCTGGAAAATCCCATGGACGGAGGAGCCTGGTGGGCTGCAGTCCATGGGGTCACTAGGAGTTGGACATGACTGAGTGACTTCACTATCACTTTTCACTTTCCTGCATTGGAGAAGGAAATGGCAACCCACTCCAGTGTTCTTGCCTGGAGAATCCCAGGGACGGGGGAGCCTGGTGGGCTGCCATCTATGGGGTCACACAGAGTCGGACACGACTGAAGTAACTTAGCAGCAGCAGCATTACAGGGGGAGATAAGGGTTTTAACTGGATCTCTGAACATCATTTAATCAAGCACAGTGTGTTCTGCAAAGACCTCACAGGTGTCTGGAACTCAGACCAGTTTGGGGGCTCAGCTTTTTCCTTCCAGGAATTGCTCTGGTTGGATCTCAGAAACATGTCTCCACCTGACTGTTCTCTCACCCTTGAGGTTTGTTTATCACTGCCAGAAGAGTATGCCTCCAATCATTATCTAAACAATTAATTTTTTGCCTTAGGGAAATGAGTTTAATTAATCAAAACATTCTTGCTAAGTCATGTTGACCAGTACAGATTGTTCTGTAATTAATGATATTTTTTTTACACTCTGGAGTTGCAAATAGTATTATAAATGTGTCCATAATAAAAACATGTTTAAAAGGAAAATCTCGTCATTCTTCTGGAAAATTCACTATACACAGCCTTTCACAAACTTTTTTCAATACCAGCCCTCTATAATCATTTGAGAAATGAATAATTATACCCTTTTCACAGGGTTACTATGAAGATGACACTCACCCGGCAGTATACTAAAAGTCTTGGCACTATTTATGAACCTTTGGAATTGTTCAAAAAATTATTTTTGATGTCATTTAGTTATAGACTGCATGTTTTGTTTAATGATTTGTTCAAAATTCCTAGAGTAAATCCTTCTTAATCCTTGTATTACATGTGTATCTGGTTCAGCAACTCATTTTAGTGTATGTGAGATATTTAATATGATTTTATAGAATACTTCATGGTTTCCATGTGCTCTTACATCTGTACATCAGAGTCAGCTGAAGTACTTGATAAAAACAGCTGTTTTCAATGGAGGGGATCCTAGGATCGCTGTTTTTGAGAAAATCCCTAGTGATTTTGGTACCTAGCCAAAAACTTAGCAGAGAACACAGAATATTTCCAAACTCTGCCTATTCTCTTCCTTTTCTAAGATTTTTCTTTTTAAAGTTAGGAACTAATCTAATCACAGTATTATAGCAATGAGTGAAGTATTTAACATTAAAACCTGTTGTGTGCATTTGTATTCTTTATAATGCCACTTTACCCTGAATTATTCAAATATTTATCTCAACTCTGTAATGATTTTAGGCCAGGGGTATATTTAAGTAAAGTGTTAATAACATTTCAATAATATTGGGGGATTATCTGAGGTGTATTCTAGCATGCTTTAAAACTTTACATGGTCATGTCATTAACCAAAGGTCCAGTGTTGGAAATTCTGTTTGCTGTAAAGTTTACAGTATAAAAAATTCTTCACAAGCACAATTCTGAACTCTCATCTTACTGCTCATCTTTCTAGTATGCTATTCTTTACATCAAGGACATTTTCCCACTGTCCTTCAAGTGACTTTGAACTCCACGGTCACTGCCACTCTTTCTGGTGGTTGATGAATATGGTGATTCTGGCTGCTCAGGTTGGACACTCAAGACGTCACAACGATCCTAAATATTCAGGTAGAATATTTTTAGAAAACTTTGTAGAAAGGTGCTAGAAATTTCAAATTTTATTTCCTAGTAGTATGTGGGCTTATTCTCGCTACTGGTAGGTAGAGATCATATTTCTTGTCACTCTTGTAGACTCCCTTATATGGGCTTTGCTCATAGCTCAGTTGGTAGAGAATCCACCTGCAATGCAGGAGGCCCTGGTTCGATTCCTGGGTCAGGAAGATCCCCTGGAGCAGGGATAGCCTGCCCACTCCAGTGTTCTGGCCTGGAGAATCCCATGGACTCTACAGTCCATGGGGGTTGCAAAGAGTTGGACATGACTGAGTGACTTTCACTCTTGTAGACTCAGTACATAGAACTAGTAGGTGCTTAAAAAAAATTCACTATATATTGGTAGAGTGATTCAGTAACTGTGCTGCCAGCAAAGCATGGAAAAAAAATCAATGAGCATGTGAAATAAACCTAGGACAGTCAAGTCTGACTTAATGGTGGCTATACTGTTTGGGTTTCCCTGGTGGCTCAGAGATTAAAACGTATGCCTGCAATGCGGGAGACCTGGGTTCAATCCCTGGGTCAGGAAGATCCCCTGGAGAAGGAAATGGCAACCCACTCCAGTATTCTTGCCTGGAGAATCCCATGGACAGAGGAGCCTGGTAGGCTACAGTCCACGGGGTCGCAAAGAGTCGGACATGACCGAGTGACTTCACTTTCTTTCTCTTTCACATACTGTTTTTACCCACGGGACAAGGAATTGTGTAATAGGATAAGAGGAAGCGAGGCTGGCTTCCTGTCACTAAAATTTTCACAAACACTTAAGGATCCTAAGGCCAAATGGAATTGTTAAAAGTCTTCAGAAACGGTCTTCTGAAAAGTCATCTGCTTTCACATTAGTGGATAACTTCCCATTTCTCTTGTCTGATAATGGTGTTGTCTAAGACACTTGTTGTCTGTGACCCCAGCTGTTGTAAATGGAAGAGGCACACAGCCAACCCCAGGATGCTTGTCTCCTTGGTATCATGAGGCTGTGGGTAAGGGCTACAGAAGCCCAGGAGGAAAACTTCTTCTCATCTGGAGACATGTGTTCTTCGATTCTAAGAGACTGTTTTGTACTATTTGATAATTTGCTAATCTTCGTTTTCTCAGCTCTTCTTGATGGACCTCATTACATTTGAATATCAAAATTGGACTTCCTTATCTGATCTTCTAAGTTGCTTATCTTCTATCTCCAGTTTCCATCTTCACCTTTTTGTTCTTTGAGATAGATTTCCTTTTCTTTGTCTTTTAGCTCATCCATTAAAATTTAAACTTCTGCTATCATATTTTTAAATAAGAACTTTTAGCTTTCTTTGCAGTTACCTATTTTTAGCATCCACTCTTATTTCAAGAATGTGCTGTGCTTAGTCACTCAGTTGTGTCCAACTCTTTGTGACCCATGGACTGTAGCCCACCAGGGTCCTCTGTCCATGGGGATTCTACAGCTTGCCATGCCCTCCTCCAGGGGATCTTCCCAATCCAAGGATTGAACCCAGGTCTCCCGCATTGCACATGGATTTTTACCATCTGAGCCACCAGGGAAGCCCATGTACAATGTATTTAATTATATCCTAGGAGAACATAGGAATATGTGAATGTATGTGTGTGTGTGTGTTTGTGTGTGTGTGCACACACCCATTTAAACTTTCACCAGCTGCCTGCTTTGTCTTTCATTTCTCTGAGCTCTTTTTGTGTTTATTTTTTAATTTATTTTTTATTATTATTTTATTTTTGTTTACTTCTTTCAAGTTGGAGGTGTTCCTCAAATATCTACAGATCTTTTGTTGTCCCTTTGTAATGAAGGAAGTTGGTAAAGTTGTAATGAAGGGAGTTGGTGATGGACAGGGAGTACTGGCGTGCTGCAGTCCATGGGGTTAGACACGACTGAGTGACTGAACTGAACTTAATGAAGAAGCATTCATTTATAATTATTCAAATATTTACCTTAACCCTGTACTTTGTTTGGCCAGGAATATATTTAAATAAAGTGTTAACATTTCAATAATATTGGATGATTATTTGAGCTTTATTCTAGGGCACTTTAAAACTTTAGTTGATCATGTCATTAATCAAAGGGTTAATGTTAGAAATTCTGTTTACTATAATCTTACAGTATAAAACTTCTTCACAAGCACAATTTTGAACTCTCATCTTATCCCCCTAAATGTTTATATTAGAAAAGATAAAAGACTGAAGATTAATAGCTCAGCATCCATTGGCTCAGCGGGTAAAGAATCTGTCTGCAAGGCAGGATATGTAAGAGACTCAGGTTTGATCCCTGGATCGGGAAGATCCCCTGGAGAAGGAAATGGCTACCCACTCTGGTATTCTTGCCTGAAAAAATCCTGTGGACAGAGGAGCCTGGTGGGCTACAGTCTCAGGTCACAGAGTCTGACACAACTGAGCAACTCAGCACACACACATCCCTCTCTGCTGCTGCTGCTGCCAAGTTGCTTCAGTCATGTCTGACTCCGTGCGACCCCATAGACGGCAGCCCATCAGGCTCCCCCGTCCCTGGGATTCTCCAGGCAAGAACACTGGAGTGGGTTGCCATTTTCTTCTCCAATGCACTAGGCATGATGAAATGTGTAGGAACACACTATAAAAAGATAGAAAGTAAAAACAGAAGGGAAAACTTAAGAACAGAATCTAAGGAAACAAAGTAATCATGCAAAATGGGTTATTTGAAAAGAATGTGTGTGTGTGTGTGTGTTAGTTGCTCAGTCGTGTCCAACTCTTTGCGACCCCATGGACCGTAGCCTGCCAGGCTCCTCTGTCCATGGGATTAAATCTTCCAGGTAAGAATACTGGAGTGGGTTGCCATTTCCTTCTCCAAGGGACCTTCCCGACCCAGAGATCGAACCCGAGTCTCTCACATTGCAGGCAGATTCTTTACCATCTGAGCTACCAGGGAAGCCCAATAGTAGTATTTAAAAGCCATTGATATTACTGATTACATCAGCGATTAGGGCTGTTGGCTGAATATTCATGGAGCCCTGTCCTGGGCACACACGGTAGAATCGCGTTGTTTGTTCTGTGTGGCCGAGGGGGAGGCTTGTGACTTTCTAGCCACTGGACCGCGAGTAGAAATAGCAGAGTGAGAGGAAGGTGTGCATGAAGGACTGAAGGCCGGAAGGAAGAAGAGGAGGAGGGAGGGAACTGAAATCATTAGGGGAAACAAAAGGAGGTACGTGCAGATGACGAATCGGTTAAAAATACTATGCAAGTTACATAAAACTTCATCGAAAGTTTGAAAACTTACACTAAGTTTGCACACGCCTACCACATTGAATCCAGCAAACAAACTTAAAAAGCAAAAGAAAGCTTGATTAGTTCTGTAAAGAATTAGATCAGTAGTTAACCTTCTTCCATGAAGTATGCGAGTGGCCTGGATGGTGTTACTGGCTGGGTCTACCAAATATTTATTATGCAGCTAAACCTAATGCAAACTACCTCAGGGTGTAGAAAAAAGATCACCTTACGAGGCTGGTATGAACTTGATTACAAAACAGGAAAGCACAAATTAGATGTCAGTCCCATTCATGAACATGAGCATCCCTGTTCTCACCCAGGACATCAGTCATCGCATCATCTCCCCTTATGTTCTTTTGTTTCAGCTTCCATCTCTTTTACCACTGACTTCTTAGACACTCTTCGAATCCTCAGGCACCATCCTCAGGACGTTCACATGTGCCTTTCCTCTCTTTGAAGCCCTCTGCTCCTGAGACTCTCTTGCCTGGCCCCTTTACCTCCTCCCATCCTTAAAAATTTGTCATCTCAGTTATTCCTTCCCTGAATTATTCCAATATTCCCTACCTCTCTTCCATACTTTGCTTTTCCTTGCACTTTTCACATTCTTACACATATTACTTCTGCATCTCATTTGTCTGTCTTCCACCTCTAGAACTAGAGCAGAATTTTTTTTTTTTTTTTTACTTACTTCCACAGCACCAGCAATTCGCGAAGTGCCTGGCACCTGGTGAGGGCCTGACAGCTATTTGTGGAATGAACTGATACATACAAAAGCATTGAACAAAATGTTAGCATGACAAATTCAGAAACATATTAAAAAATACAGTATGACTCAGTTGGGTTTTTCTCAGGGATGCAAGTTTAATTTAAAATTGAAAAAAATATTGAAATGGCAGATAAAAAGAAAAACATAAAATTATTTCGACAGATAGGGAAAAGCCAGTTATGGAATTCAAAACTGAAGATACCATCTTAATCAGTCAACCAATAGCATACATAATGCTTGATGGTCAAACAAGAGAGTAGAGTCAAGAGAAAGGTCAGTAGTAGAAAGGCACAAATAATGAAAGCTCAAAAATTTCACAGATGGAATAATTATCAACACAAAATAATTCACAGAACTAAAATAATTCAGAGGATCAAAAACTGGATTTGCAAAATTTCTAGACACACAATCATAAAAATACCCATCTGAACCCCAATAAGGTAAATTGTGGCATCAGATAAACTGTTTCTAAAATGGCATGATACACATGAGGAAGTGGAGCAAGTTGAGGGAATTTTCTCCTCAACAAACCAAGATAAGCTCCAAGGCTGGGGCACAGACCAGTAGACAAAAGACCAATGGTTGAACAGAATTAGACTGCCCGCAAAGAGACTCAGACCTCTGTGGCTACTTGGTAATGACAAAGGTGTTATGGTAGGTTGCAAGATAAAGAATCAACTCTTGGGTAAATGATGCTGGAAAAACATTACCAGTGAGTATATTGTCAGTCTCTTGGCAGCCTCACACATCAGTCTCCCTTCCAGGGCCCTCTGTTTTGTTGCTCTCTCTTCTCAGCTGTCTGTCTCTCTTGCTCTCTTTCTTGTTAATTTAGACTTTTCTCCCTTTATTTTGGTGCACTCTCTGGAGTGAGAAAAGGCTTGTGTTTACTTCACAATGTTTGAATGAAAGAAAATTAAGCAGCATATATCTTACTTTAAAAAAATAGACCATTTTTATAGACTAATATATAGCTTTTATCTTCTTTGAAATTTTGATACAGTTGCTAATATTTCAGAATGTATTGAAAAGAAAGTCCAGTAATTTCTTTTTCTATGTGACAGTAAGAACATAGCATTAATTCATTATGAAAAAAAAAAACAAAACAGGAACTAGATATGAGAAATGCTTGTTTGTGTGTACAGGTATGTCTACAGCATGTAAATTCTGGGTTCAGGATTTCAACCATCAGCTCTGTTTGAGAATCAGTGGCCCTACTTTCATCATACCTAATATTGAAAATGTTTCCCGGGGAAAGTCATTTTATTGTTTTTAATAGAGTTTTCTCAAGAAAAGGTATTTTCCCCAGTACCAGCCCTCCGTGTACTATGCTTTCACGGATACCATTTAATGGAGTGCTTTCTCATTGGAGGCACAGTAAGAAATATGGCGATGGTGGCAGCAGAATCCTCAGCCTCAGAAGATGATTGTTGGGAGCATCTCCTGGGCCCTGGAGCACAGTTGCCATGGTAACTCTGCTGCTATGCCAAGGCCGCATCTCTTAGTGGGAGGAAAGAAGCTCCCCTGCCAGCAGCTATGTGGGATTCTGGCAGCTGGAGAGAACGCCGAAATGGCGCACTGCTTCCCCAGATGGGAGTTCTGAAAGCCTTCTTTAAAAGCCAATAGGCAACTCAGACCTTGCAGAAGAGTGGGGCGATCAGAATCCAGCCCATTACGAGTGCAAAATGTGCATTAAAAGTTTCTTACTTTGAGTAAAAGTTTTGGGAGGATCAGGACTGAAAATGGGGCTTCCCTAGTAGCTCAGTTGGTAAAGAATTTGCCTGCAGTGTGGAAGACCTGGGTTCAATCCCTGGGTAGGGAAGATTCCCCTGGAGAAGGGAAAGGCTGCCCACTCCAGTATTCTGGCCTAGAGAATTCCATGGACTGTATAGTCTATGGGGTTGCAGAGTCGGACATTACTGAGTGACTCTCACTTCACAGGACAGAAGTGGAAAGATTATAACCTGATCTGACAGTAAAGGAGGTTTAGAGGAATTGGTACTTATCCATAAGGGTACCGTCAGTCTGAGGGATTTAAGTGACAGCGTTTAAATAGAAAGTTAAAGAAATATTTCTGTTTAATTTGGAGATTTTAAGCTTGTCTGGAAATGCCTGTTAACTCAGGCTTGTCCATTTGGGTTTACTCGGTATTGAAATTTCTCTCATGTTTTTCTAAATTTAAAAGGCAGTTTTCAATGAAAGCTATACTTAATGTTTGGGCTTCCCTGGTGGTTCAGATGGTAAAGAATCTGCCTGCAGTGCTGGAGACCTGGATTCTGATCCCTGGGTGGGGAGGATCCCCTGGAGAAGGGAATGGCTACCCACTCCAGTGTTCTTGCCTAGAGAATTCCATGGACAGAGGAGCCTGGCGGGCTACAGTCCATGGGGTCACAAAGAGTCAGACGTGACTGAGTGACTCACACTTTCACTTAATCCTTAATACTACACAGACCATGGCACAAAGAGCATCTCCCCTCCCACCATATGTATAGAGTCTAGGCAACCAGGCTTGGTTGCTTGTAGGCTAGAATTGGTCCAACTAACACACAACAGACAAAACATGAAATAAGCAGAAACTGACCAGAATTAGTAACAAAATTAATCAGAAATTCTTTTTTTGCCACTTTATTTATTTTTTAATTGAAGGATAATTGCTTTATAGAATTTTGTGGTTTTCTGTCAGACATCAACAAGAATCAGCCATGGGTTCAACCATGTCCCCTTCCTCCTGAACCCCTTCTAGTCTCCCTCCCCATTCCACCCCTCTAGATTATTACAGACCCCCTATGTGAGTTCCCTGAGTCATATAGCAAATTCCCATTGCCTGTCTATTTTGCATATGGTATTGCGAGTATCCATGTTACTCATGGCAATCTGGTGACCACCAGTGGGCTTACCACTCCCTTTGGTCTGGAGACAGTCACAGTATATCTTTATTCTGTTAGAAGCTTGAGGGGTGGGATCAGCAAAGGTAACTCCTATCCATGAATTTGGTGTTTGGACCCTTTCCTGTATATTTGACTCCCGTTCCTAAGGGTTTCGTGGATACTTTAATCGGACACCTCAGTGTCTGCAGTAGACATGCCATACATTTAGACCCTTCAAGAAAAATAGGGAGAGAAACTACAAAGGACGAGGATTTGAGATCATGGGGCTCTTGGGGACACTTGCCAAAATTAAGAGTAGCTCTTCTTTGGGTTGGTACCAATTTTAGGTTTTTTCTTTATTTTTAAACAGTCCAAAGATTTATTTATTTTTTTTTTGCTACCCTGTTAATCTCTGCTCAAAACTGTGTTCAGTGACATTCAGATACTCCACACACTGGTCTCACCCATCTGCCAGTGAAATTTCTTCCTATCACATGAGGTGGCAAGATGTTCTAACCTTTCCTACCTAACCACACTGTGCGTGTGTGCGTGCATGCACGTGTGTGCTGTGTGTATCATGCATGTCGGGGGAGGAATGTTCAGGAAATAATTTGGCCTGTGCTAGCAAGAGCTGTGGAAGTGGGAAGGTGTTCAAACTCATTTTCTTAACTTCTCTTGGGACAGATAAGATGATCCATAATTCTCTTAAGGAGGCTAGTTCAATGAACAATAAAACAGCAGACTAACCCACCCTCTGAATGTAAAGTTACCTCACACAGAAACTTTGCAATCACTGCATGGTTCATATGTAGCTTATAAATATATACACATTATAGATAAGACACACACAGATCTTCCCATGAATTAAGTACAGCACATAACAATCCATTGTCCAATATTATTTGTTATTAGTTTCTGAAGAGATGAAAAGTCAATACATGGAGAGAGTTTGAGGCGTTTCAGCATTACAGAAGGAAATTTGATCCACAATTTCCAAAAGACGATAGGTAGCAGGAAATTTTTGAAATAGGATATGTGTGGGGAAGCAGTGGGGAACAGAGGTGAAACTGATACATAGAGTTCCTCTTTGCTTGTTGCACATCTGACCTGAACTTCCCTTTCTCAGCAGTGGCTGAGAAACAGCATCTCATCAGTATTTCTTGTGGCAACACATATATACTTAGGCATTTCTAGTTAATTCCTTAGAAGAACATATCTGAGTTGACTAGAGAGTTCTGATACTTATTTTGAATATCAACAACCAAGGTTAAGTGATGTTTCAGACTAGTTTAAAACCATCTTTGGAAAATGGAAGACTAAAATGATGAAACTTCAAAAAGCAAAAGTAATTACCGTGGTCAAACGATTTTTGGAAACCATATTGCAACACAGTAATAACTAATATTTATAATACTTACAGTTATATCCAATAATGATAGATGTAACATTTACTGAGTAGTTACTCTATGTCATGCACTATGTTCTGTTAACTCATTTAATGCTCACAAGAACCATTTGAGTCCGTTTTATTGTCACTCTTTTACAAATGATTAATTCAGAAGAATAACCTCGCCCTGAAACACAAAGGGGTGGAGTCCATAACCCATTCCGGTCTCTCTTTTCTAAACTCAAAGTGATTCTAAAGTAATGTGCCTTCCTACGTGCAGTACCTTCCTGCATTCTCTTCCACTTTTAATAAATGCTGGTCAACGTTCACTAAATTGGATTCAAACACAACTAACAGGTTTTGACTCACTGTGTAAAAGAAACAGGCCCAGGGAGTTGAAAAGAATAAATGTCATGGAAATAAAAACCAAAATGTGAAATTTGAGAGCAATACAGTCAAGATAAAATGATATGCACGTTTCAGTTCAGTTCAGTCACTCAGTCGTGTCCAACTCTTTGCGACCCCATGAATTGCAGAACGCCAGGCATCCCTGTCCATCACCAACTCCCGGAGTTTACTCAAACTCACATCCATCGAGTCGGAGATGCCATCCAGCCATCTCATACTCTGTCATCCCCTTCTCCTCCTGCCCCCAATCCCTCCCAGCATCAGGGTCTTTTCCAATGAGTCAACTCTTCGCTTGAGGTGGCCAAAGTACTGGAGTTTCAGCTTTAGCGTCAGTCCTTCCAATGAACATCCAGGACTGATCTCCTTTAGGATGGACTGGTTGGATCTCCTTGCAGTCCAAGGGACTCTCAAGAGTCTTCCCCAACACCACAGTTCAAAAGCATCAGTTCTTCAGCACTCAGCTTTCTTCACAGTCCAATTCTCAATCCATATATTACCACTGGAAAAACCATAGCCTGGACTAGACGGAACTTTGTTGGCAAAGTAATGTCTCTGCTTTTGAATATGCTATCTAGGTTGGTCATAACTTTCCTTCCAAGGAGTAAGTGTCCTTTAATTTCATGGCTGCAATCACCATCTGCAGTGATTTGGGAGCCCAAGAAAATAAATTCTGACACTGTTTCCCCATCTATTTGCCATGAAGTGATGGGACCAGATGCCATGATCTTAGTTTTCTGAATGTTGAGCTTTAAGCCAACTTTTTCACTCTCCTCTTTCACTTTCATCAAGAGGCTTTTTAGTTCCTCTTCACTTTCTGCCATAAGCGTGGTGTCATCTGCATATCTGAGGTTATTGATATTTCTCCTGGCAGTCTTGATTCAGCTTGTGCTTCTTCCAGCCCAGCGTTTCTCATGATGTACTCTGCATAGAAGTTAAATTAGCAGGGTGACAACAGACAGCCTTGACATACTCCTTTTCCTGTTTGGAACCAGTCTGTTGTTCCATGTCCAGTTCTAACTGTTACTTACTGACTTGCATATAAGTTTCTGAAGGGGCAGGTCAGGTGGTCTGGTATTCCCATCTCTTTCAGAATTTTCCACAGTTTATTGTGAACCACACAGTCAAAGGCTTTGGCATAGTCAATAAAGCAGAAATAGATGTTTTTCTGGAACTCTCTTCCTTTTTCCATGAGCCAGCGGATGTTGGCAATTTGGTCTCTGGTTCCTCTGCCTTTTCTAAAACCAGCTTGAACATCTGGAAGTTCACGATTCACGTATTGCTGAAGCCTGGCTTGGAGAATTTTGAGCGTTACTTTACTAGCGTGTGAGATGAGTGCAATTGTTCAGTAGCTTGAATGTTCTTTGGCATTGCCTTTCTTTGGGATTGGAATGAAAACTGACCTTTTCCAGTCCTGTGGCCACTGCTGAGTTTTCCAAATTTGCTGGCGTATTGAGTGCAGCACTTTCACAGCATCATCTTTCAGGATTTGAAATAGCTCACCTGGAATTCCATCACCTCCACTAGCTTTGTTCATAGTGATGCTTTCTAAGGCCCACTTGACTTCACATTCCAGGATGTCTGGCTCTAGGTGAGTGATCACACCATTGTGATTATCTTGGTCTTGAGGATCTTTTTTGTACAGTTCTGTGTATTCTTGCCTGTATAGTGAAGATTAATTATTATAGGAAATCTGGGACTTCCCTGGCAGTTCAGTGGCTAAGACTCTGCATTCCCAACACAGGGGGTGTGAGTTCAATCCCTGGTTGGGAAACTTGGATCCCACATACAATGTGGTGCAGCAGAAAAGAAAAAAAAGGAAATCCTATTTGGGAAGGAAGGGCTTCTGTAATTTTGGGGTAAAAGAGGAAACCCCCAGGTGAAGTAAGCCTTCTCTTGCCTGTGGAGGATGGTTGCTAGTTAAGGAACTTGATGTGTATACTTTCCAGGACACCATAGGACTGGACTTGTGTGGTTGACCTGATGTCATCTATAAATGCAATACTGCATATTCCTTTAAGTTTGAGAAAAAGTTTCATTAGATTAACATGGATTATTAATTTCTAATTTTTTTTCTGTTGGTCTTCTGCAGGGTGTTTCGAGTGCTGTATTAAATGCCTGGGCGGCATTCCCTACGCCTCTC
Organism: Bison bison bison; assembly: GCF_000754665.1. NCBI lineage: Eukaryota > Metazoa > Chordata > Mammalia > Artiodactyla > Bovidae > Bison > Bison bison. The sequence goes on along the minus strand of NW_011495067.1, from coordinate 342,258 downwards.
TGATCGCCACCATCCTGCTCTACGCCGGGGTTGCCCTGTTCTGTGGCTGTGGTCATGAAGCACTTTCTGGAACTGTCAACATCCTGCAAACCTACTTTGAGATGGCCAGAACTGCTGGAGATACGCTGGACGTCTTTACCATGTAGGTCAACCTGGTATCGCTTCTCATTTTGAGAGTCTGTGTGCCCAGTGCTGTGTGTTAAATGAACAGGGGTCTAGAGATAAGTGAGGCAGTATTTTATAGATGAAAAAATACTTTTAGGGAGGGTGAAAAGCATGTCCTCTTGGACATAATGATAACAAAATTTTCAGGAAAAGTTGAAATAATGCATGTTTATCTAAAATATACTGGCACTTAAGATTGGAGAGAGATTGGTCATAAAATAAGAAACATAACAAAATATATGTGTGATAATGTCCCCCCAAAACCATACACACACATAATGATTAAAAGGAGGTAGTTGTTGATTAGACACTCAGATAGGAAGGTAAATTATTTAAAAATAGTCCCTAACTCTGAAGCATCAATTTAGAACTTCGTCAATGTCACTGACAAATGGAAATGAATAAATAACAAATTTTAAAAATAATGAAAAAAGAGATAAGGATATTATATCACTTATATTTCCCAGTGTAACTTTATTTTACAAATTCTGAAAATTCAGCGTTATCCATTAAATTGAATTTTTTAAACCTGTAGTAGACAGTTTATCGATTAACACTGAATCAGGTATATAGCATGAATTGATCCTTGAGAGTTTATGAATGATACTCATCCTTTGTAATATAATTAAACTATTTGAAAATGCTTTGGATTATTACATGTTGGTTTGCAAAGAGCCTTAAGCAAATGATTCCATAGATATATTTTAATGTGACAATACTGACATTTTCTTTTTAGTTTTATCTCAGCCTACACTGGACAAAATATGTTTTCACTGTGCATTATTTTAAGCTACCACAGATGTCTTTAAGATCTACAGATCCTCTATATTTAGGCTACATCCAAAGTGCTAACTTTTAGTTATAGAAGTTTGCAAGAAATAAGAAGCTTAATAAGTGGCACGGAATGATTGACTGCATAAATCTACTGAAAACCAGTTGCCAGCATGTTTATTTGACATTTAGACACACACCTTTATAGATCACAAACCTTGACAAAAGCTCCGCAGGGTGTACATGTGTGGGTGCAGCAGAAGAATCAGAGGTCATATGCTAACTCCGGAACTTTAACCTTGACCTCTTATATTGGGAGTGAAATGTGAAATCAATAATGCATCTTTGGCATGAGAAGAATGCCATTTAGATTGGAATAAAAGCAAGTGCTCAAGTTCTCTCTTTTCATATTTCAAATAACTAAAATCCCTTATCCTAAGCCCTGTGAAGCTAGCAAATGAATTAAACCCTCTTCCTGTTGGCAAACAGCTCATGAAAACACAGAGGGAAGATGTGTACCAGTACCTCCTGGGTATGATTAAACCAGGAGGTACATCCAGGGTCACATAGTGGCTGAGAAGTGGTAGCGTTTTCAAAAGTCAGAGTTTTCTAAAGAACACATGGGCTCCTTAGAATGTAGTGATTTGCCTGTCAGTGAATGTGCTTAGACAAGGCTGGTAATGAACCTCCGATTCTGAGATGCTTACAGTCTATGTTGTTCAGTTGCTCAGTCGTGTCCAATTCTTTGCAACCTCATAGACTGCAGCACACCAGGCTTCCCTGTCGTTTACCATTTCCCTGAGCTTGCTCAAACTAATGTCCATCAAGTCAGTGATGCCATACAACTATCTCATCCTCTGTCCCCTTCTCCTCCTGCCTTCACTCTTTCCCAGCATCTGGGTCTTTTCTAATGAGTTGGCTCTTCGCATCAAGTGGCCAAAGTGTTGGAGCTTCAGTTTCAGCATCACTCCTTCCAATGAATATTCAGGACTGATTTCCTTTAGGATTGACTGGTTGGATCTCCTTGCTGTCCAAGGGACTCTCAAGAATCTTCTCCAGCACCACAGTTCAAAACAGTTCAATTCTTCATTGCTCAGCCTTTTTTATTGTCCAGCTCTCACATCCATATGTGACTACTGGAAAACCATAGCTTTGACTATACAGACCTTTGTACGCAAAGTAATGTCTCTGCTTTTTAATATGCTGTCTAGGTTGGTCATAGCTTTTCTTCCAAGAAGCAAGCGTCTTTTAATTTCATGACTGCAGTCACCGTCCGCAGTGATTTTGGAGCTCAAGAAAATAAAGTCTATATTCACTTATTACACTATATTACAATCTATATTCACTTGCTAAACCTCAGTCTTCTTTTTTCAAGAACAGTTACTTTAGGATTAGTGCTTATTTTGCTATTTGGGCTATTGCAAATATCAAGTATGGAAATATATTTAAAACTCCTTGAATTTATTATACTTCTACCATGTACTTGTTTTCAAATATTCACATTTTTTTCAAGACAATCTTTAGTCTGGTTTGTTTTTTAATTAATTCACTTAGCAAATACTACAGGGTTATACTCTGTGCAAGTCACTGTGCTAATCTTTAGGGACACAAAGTAGTATAAGACAAAGTATTTTTCCTCTTGTACTGACATAGGAAACATATATTAGCAAAGCGCCATTCACATTAGACTCAGTTCAGTTCAGTTCAGTTCAGTCACTCAGTTGTTTTCGACTCTTTGAGACCCCATGGACTGCAGTACGCCAGGCCTCCCTGTCCATCACCAACTCCTGGAGTTCACTCAAACTCAGGTCCATTGAGTTGGTGATGCCATCCAGCCATCTCATCCTCTGTATCCTCTGTCGTCCCCTTCTCCTCTTGCCTTCAATCTTCCCCAGCATCAGGGTCTTTTCAAATGAGTCAGTTCTTCACATCAGGTGGCCAAAGTATTGGAGTTTCAGTTTCAGCATCAGTCATTCCAGTGAATATTCAGGACTGATTTCCTTTAGGATGGAGTGGTTGAATCTCCTTGCAGTCCAAGGGTCTTTCAAGAGTCTTCTCCAACACGACAGTTCAAAAACATTAGACTCAATAGATATGAATCAGATAATGGTAGTTAGTACTTGAGCTGATTTCGAGGATGCATCAGGTTAATGAAGTAGAGAGAGTTGAGAAGCTGCAATAATTGACACCACATGGCATTGGCACAGACATACATATAAGAACTTATAACTACATACAAAATTATGTTCCTACTCACATTTTTACCAGAAATTTTTCAGGTGGATTTAAAGTTAAAATTTAAGAGTAAACTAATCTGTAAAAGTACAGATTTAAATGGGACTTCCCTGGTGGCTCAGACAGGAAAGAATGTGCCTGCAATGCAGGAGATGCAAGTTTGATCCCTGGGTTGGGAAGATCCCCTGGAGAAGGGAATGGCAACCCACCCAGTATTCTTGCCTGGAGAATCCCATGGAGAAAGAAGCCTGGTGGGCTACAGTCCATGGGATCACAGAGTTGGACATGACTGAGCGACTAACACACACACACACACACACACACACACAGATTTAAATATAAAGTTTTACTTCTTATGGAGCAAGAAGTATGTAAACAATGTAAGAAATTTCAAGAATATATAGATTTGAGATAATAAAAATTAAATTTTACTCATTAAAGTATTATAAAAAGTTAAAAGATGTTTAAAAACTGAGAAATATATTTACCACTTACCTAACAAGATTTCCTAATTTTAATAGAATAAATTCAAGAAAAGGATACATATTCTAGTAGAATAATTGGCAAAATATAAAAACATGTTTCTTATAGAATGCAAATGACTAATAGCTTATAAATATATGTTTATCCATACCACTAAACCAAGAATATTAATTAAAATGATAATGCATTGCTTTTAAACTATCAGTTTATTAGAAAAGTTAAATGGTAATTCCCAGTATTGGGAAACAGAGAAACTCTCTTACTGGTTATCCATGCATTTTTATTTTGGCATGAATTTTCTGGACCCTATTTCACAATACATACCTTAAAATTTTCTAGGAATTTATCTCAGAGAAATAACCTACACTGCCCAAGGATTTATCTTAAATGATGTTTGTTAATGGTGGTGCGTAGCTTCCTATTACTGCTGTAAGAAGTTACAACAAATCCAGTGAATTAGAAAAACACATTTATTATTTTTTAACATTTCTCGAGGTCAGAAGTCTGAAATGGATCTCACTGAGCTTATTGAAATGGGGTCAAATCAAGGGATTGGCAGGACTTCACTCCATCTGGCAGCTCCAGGAGAGAATCCACGTTCTCACTTGCTCCAGCTTCCAGGGGCACCTGCATCCTTGGCTCAGGGCCCCCTTCCCTCTTCAAAGCCAGCCGTGGAGCATCTTCAGATTTCTCTCTGCATCTGACCCTGACTTTCCTGCATCTCTGTTTCACTGATCACTAGGACCTTGTGATTATATAACACAGGATGACCTCTGATGAGCTAGTCCATCCAAAGTGTGGAACAGAAGCAGAGATTATTCATGGTTTTCTTGTGACTGAATTGGAATGCCTCAGAGAGTAGTATCCTGGGTTTGGGACTGTGACGCTTACTCCTTAATGAAAAATGCACCCATTCCTACTTCTTAGGAATCTTTTTAGGGAACACAGTAGTTTTACTAAAATAACACATATTGAAATAAAGACAATCAGTAAGAGGTTGTCGGGGTGCACTTTTTAGGTTTTGCAAAAATGATCTCTAGTCTCTGAATCCAGGAGGATGCTTTGCCTTTCGGCGCCTATATAGTCTCATGTCCCAGGTTGCTGCTTATGCTCACCTTGATTCTTCTCACAGTGAAAAAGAGGGGATCAGAAGTATCTCCAGAAAGAACTGTACAGGCATATTTACTTTGCTCATATATCTTTACCAAAATATTGGTAAAAAGTTACCAATATTTTTATGCTTAGAAAGTTTTTACAGGCAACAGTTGTTACAAGAGGGGAAAAAAAGCAATCTTGGCTACTGCAATAGGTTAAAAAACAAATGCTTCATTCTAAATACACCAACTTCCTAATCCCTAAAACCCTATACATATTACTTTATGTGGCAAAAAAGTGAATTTTGCCTTATATGGTGTAAATGGTTTTGAGTTAGAGATCTTGGGAAGAGAAAATTATCCTGCAGTATTCAGGTAGGCACTAAAAGTAACATATATCGTTTTGAGAGACAGGCAGAAGATGTTTTGAGAAAAACTCAGAAGTCAGTACAGAAATCAAACATCACTAACTAAATGATAAAAATCAGCATCACTACTAATTTTGTAGCATCAGATGGACAGAGTTATCACCTACCTAGTATGTAGCCAAGAATGAATAATCTGAATCTAACCACGAGGATACATCAGACAAACCCCAGATGAAGAATAGTGTATTTAGTAAGGAGGGAGTGGGTTATATTCTTCAGCAATGTTAATGTCCCGAAGACAAAGACAGGCTGCAGATGTGTTCTGAGCTAAAGGACACTAGGGAGAAACACGGCAAATGAATGCAGAACTTGCCTCTGGACTGGATCCCACGTTGCAAGGGGGAAATGCTCTGGGTCAGTCCAGCTAATAAAATTAGAATACAGATGATAGGTTTGACACAAGTACTCTATCAACATTATATTTCTTCTTAAATTTTATTTTAATTGGAGGATAATTGCTGTACAATATTCTCTTGGTTTCTGCCATGCATCAACATGGATCAGCCATAGGTATACATATGTCCCCTCCTTCTTGAGTCTCCCTCCCACCTTCCATCCCATCCCATCCCTCTAGTTTATCACAGAGCACTGGGTTTGAGCTCCCTGCTTAAAATAGCAAATTCCCACTGGCTGTCTATTTTATCAACATTATAGTTCTTAAGATCGATCATTGTACTGCAGAGAATTTCTCTCCATTCAGATAAAATTATCCCAAAAGAGAAGAATGCAAGGTAAATGAGGGAAAATGTCATAAAGTAGATCAAGTGTTTATAGGATTTTTTTGTACTATTCATTTTCTGCAACTTTTCTTTAAATGTGAATTCAGTTCAGTTCAGTTCAGTTCAGTCGCTCAGTTGTGTCCGACTCTTTGCGACCCCATGAATTGCAGCACGCCAGTCCTCCCTGTCCATCACCAACTCCCAGAGTTCACTCAGACTCACATCCATCCAGTCAGTGATGCCATCCAGCCACCTCATCCTCTGTCGTCCCCTTCTCCTCCTGCCCCCAATCCCTCCCAGCATCAGAGTCTTTTCCAATGAGTCAACTCTTCGCATGAGGTGGCCAAAGTACTGGAGTTTCAGCTTTAGCATCAGTCCTTCCAAAGAAATCCCAGGGCTGATCTCCTTCAGAATGGAGTGGTTGGATCTCCTTGCAGTCTAAGGGTCTTTCAAGAGTCTTCTCCAACACCACAGTTCAAAAGCATCAATTCTTCAGCTCTCAGCTTTCTTCACAGTCCAACTCTCACACCCATACATGACCACTGGAAAAACCATAGCCTTCATTCTCAAATAAAAATTAAAATATATTTTAAAATAGGTCATTTTAACCTAAGCATTGTGTGGAAAAACCCATACAAGTTTGGTTTAACTAAACTCTTCAAAGTGTTAGTGATGTCAAATGGGATCTGAATGTTGAAATCCTCAGATTGTTTCACATGCATGATGGGCTGATGCAATTCACATCATCTGCTTCATTGCCCATGACAAAGAGAATTGTGGAATATTTAGATTTTTCAGACAGTGGGCATCACTGGTCACTAAACCATCACTCTGGTACACGATGCAACAAGTTCATTTATGCTATGACATATGTGTTTTAATATTGTCATAGCATCCAAAGTTTCTAACTCTCCATTAGTGTAAGCGAGCTTCCTATTCACTCTTTCCCCCTTTGTATAAAGTCAATAGCATCTGTCCTTCATTTCTGGCCACCCTATCTGTTACACTCACTTTAGTTATTGAGGAGAGTAAAAATCAAGTTTGGCCAGTGAAATGAAGAGAAATTCTCTTTCAAATGCATATGAAGACCACAAACACAGAACTGCAGCTAATATGTATATCTCACCTCATACCATGGCTCCACAACCATTAGTTTTGGTTCTAGAGGCAGAAAAACTGATTAATTTATGATTTTTAATTTCCAAAAGGTTTGGGGGTTCCCATACAATATCTAGAATAACAACAACAACAAAATCCATCTGCAATTTATAGACAATACGTATTTCTCTCCCCCTTAAATACATGGGCACTCAATTGCCAGAAGAGAAAAAAATACTTTCCCATTTCTCTGTGGAATTATTCTATAATTTGCCTCAGGCCCAGTTAATTCCATCACATAATATTCCATTAGAGATTCTGCCTTAAAAGTTTAATTGTCAAAATTATAACTTAGCTATAAAACCATAATTTTTCAATTATTGTCAACAGAAACTATTAGTGATGAAACCATCACAGTAAGTGTGACATAAAACATAATTACAAATGACTATAAGAAAAATATGAGATTGTTACTTTATCAGAAATGAATGCATCATTAGCCATAAAGCTTTCTTCCTCTTGTAATGTCGTAACGTCTTAAAAACTCAAGTGTTTTATATCTAAACCTTTGTATCTGCTATTTTGTCATAATTTTTTAAAAATTATATGGTAATTATCCTACTTATCAAATTCATCTCAGCAAAGTCCAGTATGATCCACTACTCACCCAGGGCTACCTTGGTGTGAACCAGGGGAGAGGGGATGGTGCAGTGGAAGAGGAAAAACTTAGAAACATGAGAAACCAACAAATCCTGGAAGGGGCAGAAGAAAATGTACAAGCATTAGGCATATAAAGCAACAATGTTTAAAAAATCCAACCTTCATCATGAACATAAATATTCCATAGCTTTCGTTCCAAAGGACCCTGAGCACGTGGGCGTCCACTGCTGTGGATCAGCCGTGAAGAGTTGTTGAACTAAATCATTTGGTCTTTCCTTCCAGGATTGACATCTTCAAGTATGTCATCTACGGAATTGCAGCTGCCTTCTTTGTGTACGGCATTCTGTTGATGGTGGAAGGCTTCTTCACAACCGGGGCTATCAAAGATCTCTACGGGGATTTCAAAATCACCACTTGCGGCAGATGCGTGAGCGCGTGGGTACGTTCTCTGTTTGCACTCAGAGCTTCATGCAGGTTTATTTCAGTAGCACTCTGGTGTTTGTGTTCATCTGCCAGGAATGGAAGTAATATATATTTTTTAACACAGTAACATTGCCTCCTGTGATGGCTATTTAAAATCGTGATGATATTATTTTCTAATTTAAGATTATTACATGTGAAAATTCAGATTCAAATTCTCAAATCATGTGCAATACAACTCGTTTTGCTTCTGGAGGCAGCAAACTGTTGACTGATTTATATTTTGTTTTTCCCAAATGACCCTGGTCTTCCCATACAATGTTTAGGATAATAGAAAAATCCGTCTGCAATTTATAGATAAATGCATGTCTCTCCTCCTTAAATACATGTCTCTATATTTTACTGTAAATTTGGGTGGAAACTGTAATTTCTGTTTAGTTTTCATGTAAGGTAAGAATTACCCTATATTATACTTATTTAGGTTTTAAATTCTTATTGATATTTAATGGTAAATCAAACTTACAGTCAAGAGATAATGCAATGCAGAAAATTTAAGCACAAGAGATGAAAATTAAGAGTAATATGGTTTAAAGTACTCTCATATGTTTATGCAGACTAATTTTCACAAACTTGGGAGCTTCCTTTTTTTTGGGGGGGTGGCATTCAATTTATTTATTTATTTATTTATTTTATTATTGTTATTATTATTATTTTTTTTTACTTTACAATATTGTATTGGTTTTGCCATACATCAACATGCATCCGCCATGTGGCAGATGCATGTTGATGTATGGGAGCTTCCATTTTTAACTAACATTTTTTCTTATTTCCTAATATTATATGAGAATATATATTTAATTATAGCATATATTTCCTATTATGTAAGGTGTCTCTAATAAGGATGGTGTAATTTATTTCAGTCTTACAGAAAAGTTCGAAGAAACCAACTGTTTTCTCCACCAGCTTGTAAAAGTGGTATTATTTGCTCAGTGTCCACAATGATAATAACACGAGAAAATAGTTTGCCCATGTTACAGGTATTTGTTGTCATCTCTGCAATAATTTCTTTTTTTTTAAGCTTTAAAGTATCCAATACTTTAATTAAAAACTGGATAACTCTATCAAATCATTGTAGATGCTAAAAGCAAATAATACATAATCTGTATTTAACAAAGGCATGATTTAAAAAAAAAAACTTTGATTACAAAGTTATATAACACTTTTTAAAACAAAGTTATTTACATATTTTTCAAACCTTCTTAATGCTTTTATTTGATATACTTGATCAAAGAATGAACATGGTTTATTAAACTGTCCCACTATGGTTGTGGTCATATCACATGTAGGCATATCTGATGTCTCTTGGAGATATTTTTTATGAAGTACTTTTCAATAAAGAAGAGAGGGCTTTTGACCTACCACCTACTTTTCTTTTTTTTAAATTTTATTTTATTTTTAAACTTTACAAATTGTATTAGTTTTGCCAAATATCAAAATGAATCCGCCACAGGTATACCTGTGTTCCCCATCCTGAACCCTCCTCCCTCCTCCCTCCCCATACCTTCCCTCTGGGTCGTCCCAGTGCACCAGCCCCAGGCACCCAGTATCATGCATTGAACCTGGACTGGCGACTCATTTCATACATGATATTATACATGTTTCAATGCCATTCAAGGCTCTTTTGGAGGACACTGTTTATTGTAATAGCTCAGTGTTAGGATCAGCAATATCAGATTACAGACCCAAAGGAAGTTAAGCTAAAGATCTTGGATTAATAAGTAAGATATGAATATTCACTGGGCCAATTTTTAGTGATACATAAGGGATTTCTCTATTAAGAAGGGACACTGTGATTTTAGGTTCACTTGTACTCTGCCAAGGGCTCCTCTGGTGGCTCAGCAGTAAAGAACCCACCTGCTGATGCAGGAGACGTGAGTTCGATCCCTGGGTGAGGAAGATGCCCTGGAGAAGAAAATGGGAACCCACTCCAGTATTCTTGCCTGAGAAATCTCATGGACAGAGGAGCCTAGCGGGCTACAGTCCATGGGGTCGCAAGAATCGGACCTGACTTAGTCATTAAGCGGCAACAAATACTGTGCCAATAGAGTATGAGGAATTCAGTTAATGATAGACTTCTCCTTATAATTAGGACAGTATCATTATAACACCACTGTTTGTCATAGCAAATCACTTAACTCCTCCAGATCACAGTTTACTCTCTTATATCATAAAGACATTAGATCATCTTATGGCACCCCATTCCAGTACTCTTGCCTGGAAAATCCCATGGATGGAGGAGCCTGGTAGGCTGCAGTCCATGGGGTCGCTGAGAGTTGGAGACGACTGAGGGACTTCACTTTCACTTTTCACTTTCATGCATTGGAGAAGGAAATGGCAACCCACTCCAGTGTTCTTGCCTGGAGAATCCCAGGGACGGGGGAGCCTGGTGGGCTGCCGTCTATGGGGTCGCACAGAGTCGGACACGACTGAAGCGACTTAGCAGTAGCAGCAGCAAAGCGCAGTCTAGCTCAAAGAGTCCTTCATTCTGAAGCACTAGAATCACAGAGAAAAAGGGTCTCTGAGCACACTTTTACCATTGAGGAGTGACCTTGTGCCAGGAAGAGGGCAACTGACTATGTTGTTTCATTGAGATTGTGAAGTTTCTGCATAGGATTGTAGGCAGAAACAAAAAGTCCTGAAAGAAACCGCCTGTGTCATTAATGATTATCTGCTTGCCATTCAAACCTTTCAAAGATATCTCAAATAAGGATTTTTAAAGCAAAACTGGGAGCCACATTTTTTTCTATAATAGTAACAATTTTGTCACCCAGTCCCTCTTACCAGCCCAGAATGGTGGTAGCAGCTGCGTGGGCTCCCGCAGAGGCGAGGCAGCGGGGACCCACGCCATAGCCCACCCGCTCCTTGGGCACCCTCCCTGCACCCCGAACAAGCGGAAGCGGGGCAGAAGCAGAGCTGCACTTGTGTGTTTTGCAGAAACATCAGTGCAGCAGAGAGGGCTCTGAGTCAGGCCTGGGCTGTCCCAACACGGGCTCCAGGCAGGGGACCAGCGCCTGCAGAAAGAGACCAGCTCTGCCGCCGGAGGTGGACAGCGGCAGCTGCGGACCGTGCAGGGCACACCCCTGCCAGCCTCTCTTCCCACCGCACACCCAGCTCCCTGCTCATGGCTCATGGCTCATGCTCATGGAGACTCAGGGCTCCATGGAATCAGAGGGGAAAATAATAATGTTTTATCAGTCACACTGTCCTGCTGTTTATGATTTTTGCTTTCTTGTTTGCATTCTGCTGCTCCCCCTCCCCCCACACACAGTTTGTAGATAAATTGTATCTTACAGTCTACTATTTGTTTTATGAGTTCACCTGTTAGCCTGTTAATCAGTCTTCCTTAGCTTTAAAAAGGTCTTTTTGAAAATAGATTCATGAATTTCTATTTGGAATTCTGAATGATATTAACAGGTGGAAAAAAATTTTTTGAAACAACCATATTATAATATTATAGAATCAGCTTTCAGAGTTAGTGCTGAAAGAAAAGTATTATTCTATCCCTGTTTTTTCATGCTGTATAAAATGTAAAGTGGTCACTAGTAACTGATTCTGCTCACAAAATGGAATTGTGCCCAATGCATAAATGCAGTTTATTTTAAAGTGGCATTGCATCTCTGAATAGAAGATGCTAAATGCTATTCTCTTTTTCTAATGAATCTCTTGAAAACATAACTTGACCTGCATTATGCACTTCTGTCATGCAGAATCAAGACCACTTCAAATTCATTTCAGATTTTTAATGCTGTCCCTAGAAATCCTAAATGGGAGGCATATAAAACACATTAGCATGGTATTAACTCTTAGGGGTGAGGACCACTAGTTTACTAAGAGCATGTGAAAATTTATTTAACTATTCTAAGCAACAATTTTTATCTAAATTAAGTAGTAAATGGCACCAACATGAGTAAAAGTCAAATGTTGCTGAATATATTAAATGTGAACTTAAATTTGATATAGAAATATTTTCTCTCCTTTGAATTTCTTCCCCATTAAGTTTTTTTTTCTTTTCTTTTTTTTTAACTTTACAATATTGTATTGGTTTTGCCATATATCAACATGAATCCGCCCATTAAGTTTTTAAACCAAAAAATACATTTATTTGGTTGCAGTTTGGGAGCTATTCAGTGGCTCACATCTTGAAATCTTGGGATACTTGTTACACCCATCACTAAGTTATCTTGTTCTAAAAATTTCTCATTATGACAGCAACATGGCTCTCAAATGTTATCTATGCTAGTTCTGACACATCAGATTTTTAAGCCCAACACCTTTGAAGTAATGGAGTTCTTAAATGTGCTACTTTCCTTGGAAATTAATACATTTTCCATAAATCTACCTGCTGTAAGTATTCTATAAGACAATAAAAAATTTTAAAGTATATGCATTCATTTACTAGGGCTGCCATAACAAAGTACCATGAAAGTAGCAAAAACATATTGTCTCACATTTCTGGAGTCTTCAAGTCCAAGATCAAGGTGTCAGCAAGACTGGTTCCCCCCTAGGGCCGTGAGGAAGCTCTGTTCCTCAGCTCTGGCGGGCGCTGGTGGTCTTTGGTGATCTGGGCTTGTAGAAGCACCACCCCAGCCACGGCCTTCCTCTTCACCTGGTGCTCTGTCCACATGCCTGCTGCTCAGATTTCCCTTTCTGAAGGACCCCAGTCACATTGGGTTCGCCTTATCATTTTTAGTTTGCTTACCTCTGCAAAGGCCCCGTCTCCAAGTAAGGTTACATTCTGAGGTACGGGGGGTTAGGAATTCATCATATGAATTTCAGAGGAACACAATTTTGACTCATAACAAACAGGAACAGTATGCCACACAGAGTGTTTATGTTGAATTGTGTGTGTGTGTGTGTGCTCAGTCATGTCTGACTCTTTGCGACCCCAGGGACTGTCGCCCACCAGGCTCCTCTGTCCATGGGATTTCCCAGGCAAGACTACTGGAGTGGATTGCCATTTCCTACTCCAGGGGATCTTCCCAATCCAGGGATTGAACCCATGTTTCTTGTATCTCCTGCATTGGCAGGCGGATTCTTTATTTTTTAATTTTTTAAAATATAAATTAATTTATTTTAATTGGAGGCTAATTTACAATATTGTATTGGTTTTGCCATACATCAACATGAATCTGCCAGAGGTGTACACGTGTTTCCCATCCTGAACCCTCCTCCCACCTCCCTCCCCATACAATCCCTCTGGGTCATCCCAGTGAACCAGCCCCATGTAGACCACTGCACCACCTGGGAATCACACACAATGTTTAAAGTAACAAAACTAAGTGGTTACTTTTTATCCCGTTTTACAGGTAAAGAAAAATATGTATTTACGGTTATCCACTGTATCTGAGGGGATTGGTCCCAGGACTCCTGTAGAGACCAAGACCCAAAGATGCCTGAGTCTCTTATATAAAAAAGTGTAGTGTTGTATTTAACCTTACACACATCCCTCCATATACTTTAAATCATTTCCAAATTACTTATAATACCTAATACAATATAAACTCTGTAATTGTCAGTATAAATGCTATAAAATCATTGCTGGCATGTGGCAAATTCAAGTTTTGCTTTTTGGAACTTTCTGGCATATTTTAAAAAATATTTTCCATTCATCATTGGTTAAATTCAAGGATATCAAAAAGGAAGACCAGCTGTATTTATTATTTTAATCTTTTCTCTTAGCCTCAGATATTTATAGATTTTCACTGCATCATAAGACATACTCTGTAGAATTACCTTTACAGAGTGTATCATGACTCATGGCTCATTTTCCTAACTTTAAGTTAAGTTTTAATAATAAATCCAGTATTAATAATACGAAATGTTTGTTAGGTGCTTATATATGCCAGTTGCTATGCATGGAACTTTACGAAATACTAGGATATTTAATCCTCCAAACTATGTGAGTAGGCACCAGTATTGTTGAGATGTAAATATTAATAATTACCTTTATTTCACAGATGATGAACCTGCCACCAAGAGATGAGTACATGGTGGGTGGTGGAGTCAGATTTGCATTCAAGCCTGTGGCACAGAGTCCCTCACTAACCTCATAATCAGGATTTGTCTCGTCATTTATGTTTTATTTGGGCTAATTTCATAGGAGAATTATCTGACTGTGAGAGTTTTTAATAATTCACCAGCCCCTATTGTTTTACATTTTAGCGATATCATTCATTGGTGACTGGAAAGTTCCTTCATGGCAAAGATGTCCTCATTTTAACCTTGACTTTTATCCACAATCATGAGTTATCTCTTTTTATAAGATAAGGATGCTCTGTGCAAGGTGAAATAACTCAGTAGTCGATTTTGATGACCGCCTCTAAAAGAGTCTTAGGTAACTTTCTAAGTAAAGTTGTCATCAAGGAACTCTGCATTCTAGTCTATCTCTAAAATTCAGTGTATTCAAAAGTAAATTTTAAAAATAATAACACCATTGATTCAAGACTGCCAAGTTCCTCAAATAAGTCTTAGTCTCTCTCTAGGATATCCCATGGGCGGAGGAGCCTGGTGGGCTGCAGTCCATGGGGTCACAAGGAGTCGGACACGACTGAGCGACTTCCCTTTCACTTTTCACTTTCATGCATTGGAGAAGGCAATGGCAACCCACTCCAGTGTTCTTGCCTGGAGAATCCCAGGGGAGCCTGGTGGGCTGCCATCTATGGGATCGCACAGAGTTGGACACAACTGAAGCGACTTAGCAGCAGCAGCAGCAGGATATTCTAAATCTAACCTCAAGAAGGCAACATCATTTTTTTTTTTTTTCAGATTATAGCAATGCATTTTAGCACTCTCTCAATAGGGCATAAAGCGGGATGGGGAAACATAAACTGCTTCAAGCATAGTGGTCATATTTAGAAATATTTACCACAGGTATCTGAAGCAGATCTCACACATGCACTTACAGTTTCAGAACTGGACTCTAAATACAGGACAGTGGACCAATCTCAGTGTGACCGTGCAGTTATTAACTGTGCTGGTACATAAATTATGGCAAAAACAGAAAACATGGTCTCATTCTATTCAGGTTTCGAGCATAAAAATGAACAAAAAATTTTGGTGAGCCTTAGAAGATGACATTGACAGAATGGGAAAATTTCTTATAAAAAGTAAATCTTCTAGTGTTGGAATTTTTAATTCGAAATACTTAAAACTGCTGGAAAGCAAAAATTGAAAAAAAGAAAAAGTCTAAATCATCCTGCTTCCTTCCCAGTCACCATAGGTCGTGGTTGGAATTCAGTTCAAATAAAAATACCTTCTCAAAAATATTGAGCCAAGGTTTTGTTTTATGTTCGTTTTTGTTCTTTTGATTATTCAAGTAATGACATATAATTTTCTGCTAAATTGTTCTTTTCTAAATTTGTATATTCAGTGGCATTTTCATTCTCATTAGACTTCTCTATATATCAGATCATCCATCTGATCATTCTAGGATATAATTTCATAGCATTTAGGAAATGCTTTGTGAAATGCTCCTTATATTTTTAAAAGACTTCCCTATAGCTCAAATGATAAAGAATCTGCCTGCAATGCAGGAGACCCAGGTTTGATCCCTGGGTTGAGAAGATCCCCTGGAGAAGGAAATGGCAACCCACTCCAGTATTCTTGCCTGGAAAATTCCATGAACAGAGGAGCTTGGTGGACTACAGTCCATGGAGTCGCAAAGGTCAGACACGGTTAAGTAACACACACATATTTTTAAAATCCTAAAGCATTTTTTCAAAAATAAACTTTTTTTAAAAATTTTATTTTATTTTTAAACTTTACAATATTGTATTAGTTTTGCCAAATATCAAAATGAATCCACCACAGGTATACCTGTGTTCCCCATCCTGAACCCTCCTCCCTCCTCCCTCCCCATACCCTCCCTCTGGGTCGTCCCAGTTCACCAGCCCCAAGCATCCAGTATCGTGCATCGAACCTGGACTGGCGACTCCTTTCATACATGATATTATACATGTTTCGATGCCATTCTCCCAAATCTCCCCACCCTCTCCCTCTCCCACAGAGTCCATAAGACTGATCTATACAGGGCATACACACTGAGGAAACCAGAAGGGAAAGAGACATGTGTACCCCAATGTTCATCGCAGCACTGTTTATAATAGCCAAGACATGGAAGCAACCTAGATGCCCATCAGCAGATGAATGGATAAGAAAGCTGTGGTACAGATACACAATGGAGTATTACTCAGCCATTAAAAAGAATACATTTGAATCAGTTCTAATGAGATGGATGAAACTGGAACCTATTATACAGAGTTTAGTAAGCCAGAAAGAAAACCACCAATACAGTATACTAACGCATATATATGGAATTTAGAAAGATGGTAACAATAACCCTGTGTACGAGACAGCAAAAAATAAACTTTTAATCTTACAATAGTTTTAGATGTACAGAATGATGAAGATGGTACAGAGAATGTCCATATATATCAAACTCAGTTTTCTGTAGTAACATCTTACTTTAGCATGGTACATTTGTCACAACTAGTAAGCCTATATAGAAACATTACTATTGACTAAAGTCCACGCTCTGTTCAGGCTTTTTTAGTTTTTCCTAAATCAAGCGTTCTTTTTCTCTCCTAGTATCCCACTCAGGGAGTACAGATAGCATGTCACAGGTCAGTCATTCCTCCTTAGGCTACTCTGATCTGTGACATTTTCCAAGACTTCCCTTGTTCTTGGTGGTCTAGAAGGTTTTGTGGGGTAGAAGTTAGGCATTTTATAGAATGTACCTGAGTTGAAATCTGGTATATTTCTCATGATTTGGACTGGGGCTTTGGACTTCGGGAAGGAACACTACAGAGACTACTTTCTCATCACATCATTTCTCATACATTTAATGAACTGTTGAAAAAGGAAACTAGAGACATGAAGTAACACTCTCTGATTCATGTCTTCCTAAATGAAATAGTTCTGTTAAAAGCAATCCCATTATACATATAAAAGCAGAAAGGAGAATGGTGGTTGCCAGGGGCTGAGAGTAGGGAAGTGGGGAGATGTGATCAAAGCGTACAAACTTTCAGCTTTACAGAATGAATAAATTGTTGACGGACTTGCCTAGAGGCCCAGTGGTTAAGACTCTGTGCTTACCCACTGCAGAGGATAAGGGTTCAATCCCTGATCAGGGAATTAAGATCGCACATGCCACGCAGTGGAACCAAAATAGCTAAATAAAATAAAATGTGGGGAAAATATGTTAAAATACAGTTACCATAGATGAATTGTACATAGCAGGATAATAGTCTGTTTTCGTTTTTCCAGAATATTTAAAACCTTCAGTTTTTTTATTTAATTAATATAAAATTAAATCTTAGAATTTGATGCCCACTGAAAAGTTCTTAGGAAAGATTGAAGGTGGGAGGAGAAGGGGATGACAGAGGATGAGATGGTTGGGTGGTATCACTGACTCAATGGACATGAGTTTGAGTAAACTCCGGGAGTTGGTGATGGACAGAGAGGCCTGGCATGCCCAGTCCACGGGGTTGCAGAGAGTTGGACATGACTGAGTGACTGAACTGAACTGAACTGAAAAGTTCTAAGGAGATATAGCTATAACTAATGAATTTTCAATTTCTGCTTATAAAGATATTCTAGTTTAAATGAAGTCGCTTGCACATATAGATTTTTTAATCAAATTTTATAATAAAGATAGAAATTCACCTTAAGGATGGATAGAAATTATCCTCCAATTCATGGGCTTTATGAACCCTAATGTGGCATCCTGAATCCATTCACTTACAGTAACTGCTTCTACTGTGAGTAACCTCGATTTTATATGTTCAGGTGACACTGCAAATAGAAATACGTTTTCTTAAATTGGTTCCATTGATTTTAATGTGCCAAATATTTCCATACATGTAAAAGTTATAATTTAAACAGGCTACTGGATTGGGGATTCAATGAGAACTGTGGATTACAGATGGTCTTTTGCAATACTGATTGTTTAGTAGGTACCTGTCTTTTCCAATCAGAAGGCTCATGCCCGCTGTACTGGGAATAATCTCCACAGAAAGATTTTTATTTTATTATTTCTTTTAGGGAAAAAAAGAATTATATCTTTCTGACTTTGCATTTAAACCAGTAACGTTTTACAAAACATGAAATTTTACCACATTTTTTGAGACTCAATTTCCTCATTTTAAGATTAGCTACCACAGTTTATGTTTTTTAATTACTTTATGGGGAGATGATATATATTAAGGATATAAAAATCAAAAGCTCACTGAGGAATGAATAAGCCTGGTGGTGGTGGTGGTTTAGTCGCTCAGTCGTGTCCAACTCTGGCGACCACATGGATTGTAGCCCGCCAGATTCCTGTGTCCGTGGGATTTCCCAGGCAAGAATACTGGAGTGGGTTGCCATTTTCTTCTCCAAGGGATATTCCCTACCCCAACTCCCACCCCCCAGGGATTGAACTCGTGTCTCCTGCATTGGCAGGTGGTTCTTTACCACCGAGCCACCAGGAAGGCCCATGTCTAAGCCTAGTATTATCATATTGGGATTCTTGGTCAGAAGACTATTTCTCAGATATTTACAACGTAACTGACAATAAAATAGCATTCACTAAAGGGAAATTTCCTCTATAGTAATATTTGTTGGAGAAGGCAATGGCACCCCAGTCCAGTACTCTTGCCTGGAGAATCCCATGGATGGAGGAGCCTGGTAGGCTGCAGTCCATGGGGTCGCTAAGAGTCGGACATGACTGAGCGACTTCACTTTCACTTTCCACTTTCATGCATCGGAGAAGGAAATGGCAACCCACTCCAGTGTTCTTGCCTGGAGAATCCCAGGGACGGCGGGGCCTGGTGGGCTGCTGTCTATGGGGTTGCACAGAGTCAGACGAGACTGAAGCGACTTAGCAGCAGCAATATTTGTTGGAAAAGAGGCTGGCGGTGCTTTTCTCTCTAATATGATTTGATTTGATTTGAATTCTGCTTTCACTTGAAAAAGTAAAGCCTACATAAGCACATGCATGCTGAGCACACTGATGGACATGGCTGGCTTACAGTGTTTGTTCAGACAGTGGTTAAAATCTTCGAAAGACATTTTTGACCGGTATATACCCAAGGCCTCATATAGTACACATTGTTGACACAGGGATATTTTAATTATTAATGAATTAAAGAGTAAAGGACTTTGATTAAGGGTTTGGAAAATAGAAATAAGCTCCATAAGTAACCTGAAGGGTGTAAACTAGAATGAACTATTTAGAATACTGCAATCATCCAAGTGTTAGATAGGGCAACTGCAAACTCATGATGAATCCTGTACTATATTCTGAAGCATTTTAGTTTGATCTGTTGAATGAATAAGACCAGTGCAAGGTAATAAAGGAGAGCATTACAATTAGTATATTTTTAATAGATTTTATTTTTTAGAGCAACTTTAGGTTCATAGAAAAATTGAACAGAAAATATATTAATAGAAATTTCTTAAATATCCCCAACCCCGACATCTCAACAGCCTCCCTCACTATCTAAATCCTGCACCAGGTGGTACATTTGCTACAATTAATGAGCTGACATGGACGCAAGATAATCACCCAAAGTCCATAATTTCCCTGAGACTTCACGCTTGGTGTTGCACATTCGGTGTGTTTAGACAAGTGTCTGACACATATCTGACTCTGTGGTGTAAAACAGAATACTTTCACTGCCCTGAAAATCCCGTGCTCCACCTGTCCATTCTCCTCTCTCCACGCCTGGCAGCCGCCTGTCCTCTTACTGTCGCCATAGTGTTGCCTTTTCCAGAATGTCATATAACTGGAATCACACGTTACGTAATCTTTTCAGACTTTCTTCACTTAGTCATATGCATTTAAGGTTCTTCCATGTTTTCCTGTGGCTTTATATAAGTCATTTCTCTTAGTGCCGAATAATATTCCATCATCTGAATATAGCAGTTTATTCCTCCATTCAGCTACTGAAGGACATTTTAGCTGCTTCCATGTCTTGACAATTAGGAATAAAATGGGTAGAAACATGGCAAATAGTTTTTTTTTTTTAAAGCAAGTTTCTGATCACCACTTGTGCCAAGATAGCTTTAGGCCATACTGTTGACAATAATGATGATTGCATATTTTCAAGTAATTTACATAATAACGCAAGTAATTTTTTCTTCAGTAAACTTTACACTGTGTGCTTCTCGCAGCCTACTGAGTTCAGTATTGTTGGTGCTGCTCCATTTTGCATTCTTAGTGATAGCATATTCAGGCGTCCGTTTGCTTTCCTTTGCCTTGGTATTCTCTCATATTAGAGCTGTGGTTCTCAACCAGATGCTGTTTCCCCACTCCTTGCTTTCTCCCCGCAGGGGACACAGAAATTTTGGTTATGTAACTATTGTCTATTGAGTAGAGACCGGGGATGTTGTTAAACATGTTGCAATACACAGGGCACTATCCATAACAAAGAATATTCTGGCCCAAATTTTCAATAGTGCTGAATCTGGGAAATCTTGATTTCAAATTTGGTTCATATCAGTCCCTCACTCACCTATGCATTTGGCTATTTTGTTGACATTGACATGGATTTCTGGCTAATCATTCCAATTGTGCTTTTTTTTTTTTTCCCCGACTTCAGGTGTGGTACCCTGAAGAGCCTAAGGAAAATATCAGAGAAGTTTTCACATCAAATGTACTCATGAGAGCTTTATTGATTCCCATAGAGCAGCAGTTCTTTATGTTAGATGCCCATTAAAATTGTCTGCAAAGATATTGTAAATTCAGATACAATTGTCACTGGCAAAGCCTGGTCTCTTTCTCAGATCTGCCAGATGATCTCGCTGTGTGTGCACGGTTGGAAACCACTGTCAGAGGCGTGCCCCTCAGCTCACGTTCACTCAGCGAGACTGCTGGATGACCAGATCACTCAGCCTGGAGGTGTTTCTGCCTTCAAATCTACAGCTGTTTTCTCTTGCTCTTCAAGTGGGGACATGATTGAATTGATAATCTATAAATGCATTCCCAATGAGGAAATGTCATTGAAAACATATTTTTGGGAAATGGAGCTCTGAGTTAAAAAATACTTTATCTAAGTATTTTTATAAGCTGTGCTGTAAAACACTGATGAGAAGGAGACTTTATAGACAGTGTCCTGAGTGGAACCCAACAGTATATGTTTGGTATATGTTTGCATATACCCACAGGGAGGCCTGGCATGCTGTGGTTCATGGGGTCGCAAAGAGTCGGACACGACTGAGCGACTGAACTGAACTGAACTGATAGATCCATTTAATTCATTTCACTGAAGTTTGAGTCTGCGTTATGCCCAAATTTATTCATTATATCATAACATTAAATTTGATATATGGCTAATTTTTTCAGTGTTTACATAATCCTTAGATTCAGAGACCCTTGGAGTCAGAGTCAGCTGGCTCTTTTTCATCAGTTCAGCTAACGTCTGAGATGTTATTTTTACCCAGACTGGTACACATCTGCTGAGTTCCCCCAGAAAGTCTATGGCTTAACCAAGTGTGATTTTCTTAGACATCAAGCTTAAATTCATAGGCACACAGATGAAAAATAAATTACCTTTTACAAGTCACTCTCAAGTTAAATACACTGTAATCTCAAAGCTGCATCATCAAGGGGTAATCATGTGTTTTAACCTTCTTCCAAAGACTAAGAAAACCTTGTTTCTTGCAGTTCCATATTTCAATCTCCCTTCTAAATTTCAAACAATAATTAGAACATCTAGGTTGAAATCAAAATAATACATATTTTTAAAAATTTTAAGCCACTAAGAAGGAATTCACAGCAAGATCGTTGAGTGTAATACTAACACATATTAGACCCTCAACAAATGTATTTTGAATAAAAATAAACACAAAACAAGAACTATGGTAACAAGAAGGTACCTATTGTGAAAGTCATTTGCATGTTCTGATGAAATGGTACTCAATAATGATGTGATAATAAGATTGCTGGATATTGATTATGAATCTGGCACCCACGTCTTTATCATTTAATGGCATTAAATGTCATTAATGTCATTAAAAAAATGATAGTTTTTACCATCCAAGATCAACAAGTTAACTAATCTAAACCAAACCAAAGAAATTTTACTGAGATATTTTTATTTGTGAATTAGGAGGAAATGGTCAGTGTTTTAATATAAGTGAGAGATACATTAAACTGTGGCTGAAATAGGAAAAGCCAGTGAGTCCACTTTATATATCAGACTTCCATAAGACCCATCCCTCTCTCCTTTCTATAAACAGGGCCACTGCTGTTTAGTTTAGAAAGTAAAATATATTGTTGTTCAAGGCAATAAACACCACATGCGAATAAATAGTTTACAAAATATTTATAACAATAACGATGTATGGTGACAGATGTTAACTAGACTTATTGCAATGACTGTTTCACAATATATACAAATAGCAAACCATTATGTTGTACACCTGAAACTGATATATCAATTATACCTCAGTTTAGAAAAAAAGAGTAGCTCATATATTTAATGCTCAGACAACAAAAAATACCTGTCATATTACTAGCAGTGGAAAGCTAGAAATAAGATGATAATCATGAGATATTTTATTACATATAGAGAATGTTTACCTAGAATCACACTTTATCAATTCAAATAATTTTTCAATCTTAGTAATTATCAGATTCTAAGGGAAAACATAAAGTAGGAAGATAGCCTTATATTTTTAGCATGTTTAGTATGGATACTTTAGTGACTATGAACTCCCTAAAATGTAAATGCTTTGTACTCCAACTCAGAAGTAAAATCTTTTGTATGTTAGAACAAAAGTTAATGCACTAGTCCTCATGAAAACATGTTCTCGCAGCAAAGATTGATTCTGTAAAATTCAGCTTTATTACTATGCTGTGACATTATAGCAAATACGGTTTCAGAATTCACTCCTTCCATTGCCTTGTGAAGTAGCAGCAACAACACAGTTCAGAGAATTCCGGGCCAGTTTGAGTGTAAACCCATAGAATCCAGAGTCCCATTCCACCGTAAACAGCACCATCAAAAGAAGCTTTTGAAAAGTCCCCTGAGTCGGAAAGGAATATAAGGCCAAATGGAACCGAAAGGCCTGCAGATCACTCTCCTGTGGGTTCTGAGTCGCCGTTACCCTTCAGAGGACTGGGTCTGAAGTGGCAGTATCATGTTCATTATTCTTGAGATTGTAAATTAGCACTGAGGCCTACAATTCTGCATAATGAAAATGTTAATAAACAGAGCTTTTTCCTCCCAGGAGTTCCATTAACAAGATTTCTTCAGTTTGGGGTAGTTTCCAGACTTTCGAGAGGCTTCCTCTTCCAGCGGAAGACGTTAAGTAATTTTCCCAGACTTGAGAACTTCTCATGCTTTTTATTTTCTGCAAACATGAAGCCTAATTTCCTTATTCTATACATTCCTATCATTCAGGCAAGATATATGTTTGGTGGTAGTAGGAATAATCACAATAATACTACCTAGAATAAAAAGTACTGATACTTTGCCTGGGCTTCGTATGCGCCAGGTTTGACGCTCAGTGCTTCCACCGAATCATCTCATTCCAGCCTCTCAACAGTCATGCAGTGAGTGTAACTGTAGATTACAATTGTGATTGTAATTTCAGATCAGTTTAGCAGGCATGCTCTGCTAAATTAATCACAAAGAGGCATAAAAAGCAGCCTAGACTCAATCCAGTTCAGAAATCTGTGGCTTTAACCAGCATGCTTTAAGGCTCCCTTTCTTGCTAAACAAATGTGACATCTAGGCTGGGGACACAGTAAATGAGTGGCATATCAATGCTTGATAAATCAATCAGTCAATCAAAGGTAAAGTTAGTGTGCATGAAAGAAGAGTTAGACTTAAAGTTTACAAAAGTCATTCAGAAAGAGGAGTAGAAATACACACTCATATCATTATATACCAAAATGACCTGTGAGTCATTGTACTTAGCTTAAATATTTATGATGTGAATTTGTGCCCATTTAGTTGTCATACAAAGCTATTCATCTTAAATTTATCAGTTAATGTTTTCTAAAGTTAAAAAAATGTGTGGTGAGGTTTTCAAGATCAATACATGAATGAAACAGGCATTAAGATGCAGATGGAGGAACTCTTCCTCTGTACATCAGAACCTCTGTGATGTAGTTTTCCAGCCCCTTTCTTCTCGTGATCCATGTTCACCCTCTCTCAGCTTCCTTACTGGTGGCAGGACCTACCGGAGTGATAAATATTGAGCTGTGTAGGTTAAACACAGAATCCCTCCTTCCCAGTAGCTTATATGTTTTCTGTCTCGACTTTTTCTCTGTTGCAGTTTATTATGCTGACATACCTTTTCATGCTGGCCTGGCTGGGAGTCACGGCATTCACCTCACTGCCAGTTTACATGTATTTCAACCTGTGGACCATCTGCCGAAACACCACCTTAGTGGAGGGAGCGAATCTCTGCCTGGACCTTCGTCAGTTTGGTAGGTGTATCCCTGGCTGTAAATACAGCACCTCATACGGTTTGCTCCATTTTAAAATAGTGTAATGGAAAAGAAGACAGCAACCCACCTCAGTATTCTTGCCTGAAAAGTCCCAGGGACACAGGAGCCTGGCAGGCTACAGTCTAAGGGTTGCAAGGGGTTGGAAACAACTGAGCAACTGAGAAAACTAGTGTAAACCACTTTGGAACCATAATTACTTCGACCAGAGAGAGAGGTGCATCAGAATCTTCATGTTTAAGTCATTCTTCTAAAACCAAACTAAGGGAATTTCAGAGTGAGTGCAAGTCACTCTTATGAACTGTGTAGTGTTTGCATAGTATTTTCATTCTCCCCTGATAAACTATATAGTCTGTGAAGTCTGTATGAAGCTCATCTAAGAAATAGATACTTCATTGTTTTCTGAAACAGGGGGGAAAACTAAACTTTACCATTTCGTAATAAAAAAAAAAAAAAAACTAAATCAATCAGTAGTCCTCTTCAGTTCAGTTCAGTTCAGTTCAGTTGCTCAGTCGTGTCTGACTCTTTGCGACCTCATGAATCGCAGCACGCCAGGCCTCCCTGTCCATCACCAACTCCCAGACTTCACCCAGACTCACGTCCATCAAGTCAGCGATGCCATCCAGCCATCTCATCCTCTGTTGTCCCCTTCTCCTCCTGCCCCCAATCCCTCCCAGCATCAGAGTCTTTTCCAATGAGTCAACTCTTCGCATGAGGTGGCCAAAGTACTGGAGTTTCAGCTTTAGCATCATTCCTTCCAAAGAACACCCAGGGCTGATCTCCTTCAGAATGGACTGGTTGGATCTCCTTGCAGTCCAAGGGACTCTTGGGTTATTTTTATTTAGGGCTGAAACCTCATGTAATAATAATAATTTCTTACGTGTATAAGGGCTTACAATAGTTTGTATATGTTTGCCTGCTTAGTTCTCACAGTAATTCTGTGTGGTGGGTACTGTGGTTATCCTCTTTATAAATGACAAAACTGAGGTCCCAGGAGGTTAAGTTTCCTGTCCAAGGTGACATGGCTAGTAAGTGAGAGTGCTGGATTCACTCCATCCAGTTTCAGAGTCTGTTCTTGGTTCGAAGTGAGCTGCCTCACCTGTTGAAACAAGCACTGAACTATGAATGAGGAAAGTTGAGTCTAATCTCACCTAACCTGTTTGGAATCCCATCCCATCCTTTGTAATAATATGGGGGCTACAGAATTTATAGAAGATATGCAAAGTCATGTGCTCAAACTGATATTTTTTTTACAACACAGCTGTTAGTGGATTGCCATTCCCTTCTCCAGGGGATATTCCTGACTCAGGGATCGAACTCAGGTCTCTTGCATTGCAGGTGAATTCTTTACCATCCAAGCCACCAGGGAAGACCTTTAAAATCTAATAGAGTGTTATAAATGTTTTTCTCTAATGCAGGTGTCCCTGTACTTCAGGCAAGTGGGAAACAGTTCAGTAGAGGGGATCGCAAGGTTAGACTGTGGCTCTGAGGTTAGACTGTAGACAGACTGCAGAGTATGGTCGAACCAGTCCATCACCAGCTAGCCCAATGTTTCAAAACAGTGTCTACCTACGCTCTTGTTAGAAGGAGTTCCAGCCCCCATTGTATGATGCAGATGAAAATCAGGATGATTTTCTGTGCATGGGGTTCTCGGCAAGAAGATGATGGAAGGAATGTGGACAGGTCTTCTCTGGGGAAAGTTTTAACCTTGGAAACATGTCCCTGTAAACACAGGAAAAGGAAACCTTGGCACCTACTGCTGGAGGACACTGGAAAATAGCTGCTCGGAAAACCACAGCCCTAACTTCAGCATCCCCACCCCCAACTAAAATGTCTTCCTTTAATTCTTCTAATCTGAAAAATTAAAATTGGAAGAGATGTGGCTAGTCTCACAGAGAGGGTTGCCAGATAAATTACAGGACACCCAGTTAAGTTGGAATTTCTGATAAGCAATATATATAGTCCAGTACATCCCAGATATTGTAGGGGATATACATCGGGTAAGTGTAAAGCATGACTATGATTAAAGCTGCTCTTTGAACCTTAGCCCTGTTACAGCATAGTTCAGTTCAGTCACTCAGTCATGTCTGACTCTTTGCGACCCCATGAACTACAGCACACCAGGCCTCCCTGTCCATCACCGACTCCTGGAGCTTGATCAAACTCATGTCCATTGAGTTGGTGGTGCCATCCAACCATCTCATCTTCTGCCGTCCCCTTCTCCTCCCACTTTCAATCTTTCCTAGCATCAGGGTATTCTCAAATGAGTCAGTTCTTCGCATCAGGTGGCCAAAGGATTAGTTTCAGCTTCAGCATCAGTCCTCCCAGTGAATATTCAGGACTGATTTCCTTTAGGATGGACTGGTTTGATCTTGCAGTCCAAGGGACTCTCAAGAGTTTTCTCCAACACCACAGTTCAAAAGCATCAATTCTTTGGCGCTCAGCTTTCTTTATAGTTCAACTCTCACATCCATGCATGACTACAGGAAAAACCATAGCTTTGACTAATGGACTTTTG
>NW_011495067.1:306281-315046 GCF_000754665.1 Bison bison bison | reverse complement strand
CTGGGTGAAACTCCAGTACTTTGGCCACCTCATGCAAAGAGTTGACTCATTGGAAAAGACTCTGATGCTGGGAGGGATTGGGGGCAGGAGGAGAAGGGGACGACAGAGGATGAGATGGCTGGATGGCATCACTGACTCGATGGACGTGAGTTTGAGTGAACTCCGGGAGTTGGTGACGGACAGGGAGGCCTGGCATGCTGCAATTCATGGGGTCGCAAAAAGTCAGACATGACTGAGAGACTGAACTGAACTAGGCTGGTCATAGCTTTTCTTCCAAGAAGCAAGTGTCTTTTAATTTCATGGCTGCAGTCACCATCTGCAGTGATTTTGGAGGCCACAAAAATGATGTCTGTCACTGTTTCCACTGTTTCCCCATCTATTTGCCATGAAGTGATGGGACCAGATGCTGTGAATGTTTTCTCAATGTTGAGTTTTAAGTCAACTTATTCACTCTCCTCTTGTACTTTCATCCAGGATTTATTCAGGCTTAGCTTTTCTCTGTGCTGTGAAGAGGTGTCATGCAACCTTTCACATCATCTGTACAGGCTTTCTGTTTGCTCTTAACAAAGAATCTACTGCCTGGACAGCATTTATTTACCCTCCAAATAATACATCTTTAATAAGAATCCTTAATGTTCATATGCAATCAAGTTATAAACAAAGGGCATCAGAAAAGAAAAAAACCAACCCCCCAATTGTGGATCACAATGGGTACAGACAGAGGCAACAGAATTTCCTGATGGGTTGTGTGTGGGGGTCGACAGGAAAAGAGGATTCAAGAAGGAATTTGTCTTTTTGATTAAGCAACTGGGAAGGTTGATTAGCTATCAAATGAGATGGGAAAGCCAACCAGAAGAGCTTGCTCAGGAGTGGGGCAGGCAAGGGAGATCAGACTTCAGTTTTGGCAGTGTTGTTTTTCAGGTGCTTATTAGAAGTCTCAATAGAGTTGTCAAGTAAGAAATTGGATATTTGGGTCTTGGTTTCAGGAGAGAAGTATGGGGCTGTCTGTATGGATTTAGGAATCTTGATAATGTTTAAAGTTGAAAGCTCTGAGAGTGGCTGAGGTCAGCAAAGGAGACAGACAGGTAACTGAGGACTGAACACTGGGAAGCACCACTGAAAGAGATCCTAGCTCACTGGAGGAACCAAAGATACTGACAGGGAGAAGCCGGTGAGAACAGAAAGGCGAAAACAGGAGGATGTAGATTTTGGAATCCAAATAAAGAGACCATGAAGGATGCAAGTCTCCTCTGTCCATGAGATTTGCCCAGGCAAGAATACTGGAATGGGTTGCCATTTCCTTCTCCAGGGAATCTTCCCAACCCAAGGATTGAACCCATGTCTCCTGCATTGGCAGGCAGATTCTTTAACCACTGAGCCACCAGGGAAGCCTTGCGGGAGTCATCAGCTGCCTCCAATACTGCTGACTGGCGAATAGAAGGCAAACTAAGAATTCATCTTCAGTTTTAACAATGTGGAGTGCATGAGTGATCTTCATAAGGAAAGTTTCAGTGGAGGACTGGGGTGAAATTTGACTGGAAGGGGTTTAAGTGAAAATGGAAAGAAAGGAATTGCAAACTGAGCCTAAGCAACACTTCCTAGAAGTTTTGCTGCAAATGCGAATAAAGAAATAGGCAATGAAATGCATGCATAGCCAGGGTGTTTCATGTGAATGAATGAAGTCTGCAACAGATCAGCAAGGAGAAAGATAGGCTTTCCTGGGAAGATTTCTCACTAATGATGATTTATTAGACACATCTTCCAGAGGTTCTTTTTAACCCCTCTTAGACTTACCATGGCAAAAAAGGAAGGTCCCAGAGAAGGATCTCTGAATTCAAGATATTGCAAGTACATTTTTTTTTAACTGAAATAATTGCCCAAACCATTGGCAAAGCAGGTTAGTATACCAGATCCATAGACATGGAGACTTGATGGTGCACCTCAAAGCTAAGAATGTGTGAATATGTATACATATTAAAACTAAATAATATGTCCATGTATTGTTATGCAGCAAGTGCTAAAAGCTGAGGTATTAGTTTGCTCAGAAGTTGTGAATTTTTCCTTTCATGTTTATATGTGTTTAACACTTCAGGAGTTCTCAAAACAAAATCAAAGACCCATTTTAGGATGAAGTTGATCACTTCTATAAAATGAGGTCTGTGGCAGTGCATCACCTATGTGCTTGTTAAAAATGCAATACTCCCGGCAAACGTTCACAGACTCTGATGGATCAGTCCTCTGGTGGATCCAGAGATACAAATTTGTGATAGTTCCCCAGGAGATTCTGATGTGTTCAGTTTAGTCACTCAGTCGTGCCCGACTCTTTGTGACCCCAAAGACTGCGGCACACCAGGCCTCCTTGTCCATCACCAACTCCTGGAGCTAACTCAAACTCACGTCCATTGAGTCAGTGATGCCATCCAACCATCTCATCCTCTGTCGTCCCCTTCTCCTCCAGCCTTCAATCTTTCTCAGCATCAGGGTCTTTTCCAGTGAGTCAATTCTTCGCATCAGGTGGCCAAAGAATTGGAGTTTCAGCTTCAGCATCTGTCCTTCCAATGAATATTCAGGACTGATTTCCTTTAGGATGGACTGGTTGGATCTCCTTGCAGTCCAAGGGACTTTCAAGAGTCTTCTCCAACACCACAGTTCCAAAGCATCAATTCTTTGGCACTCAGCTTTCTTCACAGTCCAACTCTCACATCCATACATGACTACTGGAAAAATCAGAGCTTTGACTAGACAGATCTTTGTTGGCAAAGTAATGTCTCTGCTTTTTAATGTGCTGTCTAGATTGGTCATAACTTTTCTTCTAAGGAGCAAGAGTCTTTTAATTTCATGGCTGCAGTCACCTTCTGCAGTGATTTTGGAGCCCCCCAAATCTGCCACTGTTCCCCATTGTTTCCTCATCTATTTCCCATGAAGTGATGGAACCAGATGCCATGATCTTACTTTTCTGAATGTTGAGCTTTAAGCCAACTTTTTCATTTCCCTCTTTTATTTTCCTCAAGAGGCTCTTTAGTTCTCCTTCACTTTCTGCCATAGGGGTGGTGTCATCTGCATATCTGAGGTTATTGGTATTTCTCCCGGCAGTCTTGATTCCAGCTTGTACTTCATCCAGCCCAGCATTTCTCATGATGTACTCTGCATATAAATTAAATAAGCAGGTTGACAGTATACAGCCTTGACGTACTCCTTTCCTGATTTTGGAACCAATCTGTTGTTCCATGTCCAGTTCTAACTGTTGCTTCTTGACCTGCACACAGATTTCTCAGGAGGCAGGTCAGGTGGTCTGATATTCCCATCTCTTTAAGAATTTTCCACAGTTTTTGTGATCTGCACAGTCAAAGGCTTTGGCATAGTCAATAAAGCAGAAGTAGATGTTTTTCTGGAACTCTCTTGCTTTTTCGATGATCCACCAAATGTTGGCAATTTGATCTCTGGTTCCTCTGCCTTTTCTAAATCCAGCTTGAACATCTGGAAGTTCACATACTGTTGAAGCCTGACTTGGAGAATTTTAAGCATCACTTTACTAGCGTGTGAGATGAGTGCAATTGTGCGGTAGTTTGAGCACTCTTTGGCATTGCCTTTCTTTGGGATTGGAATGAAAACTGACCTTTTCCAGTCCTGTGGCCACTGCTGAGTTTTCCACATTTGTTGGCATGTTGAGTGCAGCACTTTCACAGCATCATCTTTCAGGATTTGAAATATCTCAACTGGAATTCCATCACCTCCACTAGCTTTGTTTGTCGTGATGCTTTCTAAGGCCCACTTGACTTCACATTCCAGGATGTCTGACTCTAGGTGAGTGATCACACCATTGCGATTATCTGGCTCATGAAGATCTTTTTTGTACCATTCTTCTGTGTATTCTTGCCACCTCTTCTTAATATCTTCTGCTTCTGTCAGGTCCATATCATTTCTGTCCTTAATTGTGCCCGTCTTTGCATGAAATGTTCCCTTGGTATGTCTAATTTTCTTGAAGAGATCTCTAGTCAGGAGATTTTGATGCAGTTGATCCATAAACCAACTGGAGCAAGGATAAATGGGAGTGAAATTGCAGCTTTTTATTTCTTCTTACTAATAACACTGTTTTCAGCGTTAGCGGAGAAAAATTGCTCCTTTGGGCAATGTGCTTTTATAGACTAACGGAGGCTTTGTCCAAGCAGAATACTTTTAGATCCTGACTTCATCTGGAGCATAGTTATCCAAATAATTCTGATGCCTACACCATGACATTAATGGACCAAACCAATGAAGTAGCTACAATTGAATCTGAAGATTCTGGTGGCTAGATCCCAGTGAATTCAGATTGAAAATGTTTTAAATTGCTTGAGGCTTGAATAGTCTTGATCTTCCATTCTTAGTTTTATTTTTCATAATTATTATCAAGCCATGAAAGCCGAGGAAGAGGTTTTCCATTACAATACCACATAAAAGGAAACTTACTTATATTTTATCCACTCAAGTTTCTTTTTCTCTCTCTGGGATCCTGAAAATAGGTAAAATGTTAAACTGTACTTTTCTGAATGTTGTAGGGATTGTGACAATTGGAGAGGAAAAGAAAATTTGCACTGTCTCTGAGAATTTCCTGAGAATGTGTGAATCCACTGAGGTGAGTGTTGTTACAGCCTTTAATTTTGTTAGAATTTGAGCTTCATTTTGTTATTTGAAGAATATATAATTAAAGTGACATCAAATTCCCGCCTTTTTCTTTCAGAGGCAAATTACTTGCAATGTTGTTATGCAGGGGAATGAGAAAATAAATAAGAATGAGATATTCTGCATATTTCAATAAAAAATTATGATAAAATTTTTTTTTCTAGAAACTATCATTTTAATGAAAGTTGAAAAATCATAAGGCTATATTTAAAAGATATCCCATAGCCTTCATGGTTATAATATTAATGGAAACCATCATTATTAACCATGATCTCATCTTTAACATGAAATTATACTAAAATGGTGCAGTTGCAAAGATTTAAACAACTTGCAGGAGAGAACACGGAGAAGGCGATGGCACCCCACTCCAGTACTCTTACCTGGAAATTCCCATGGATGGAGGAGCCTGGTGGGCTGCAGTCCATGGGGTCGCTAAGAGTCGGACACAACTGAGCGACTTCACTTTTACTTTTCACTTTCATGCATCGGAGAAGGAAATGGCAACCCACTCCAGTGTTCTTGCCTGGAGAATCCCAGGGACGGGGGAGCCTGGTGGGCTGCTGTCTATGGGGTCCCACAGAGTCGGATACGACTGAAGCGACTTAGCAGCAGCAGCAGCAGAAGAGATATTGTGAGGTGCACTTCTGGTAAAGATGAGCAGAGTTCCTACTCATAAAGCTATGGACACCTTGTCACTCTTCTGTTGTAACCCTGATGCGTGTCTGTTTCTCTCTGGTTTCTTTTGCAGCTGAACATGACCTTCCACTTGTTCATTGTTGCCCTTGCCGGGGCTGGGGCTGCAGTCATCGCTATGGTAAGACCTCAAAGCTCTCAGGCTTGGTTTTTCACTTTGCCTGTAGAGACGATCATTTGCCTCTAATATCCAAAGTCTGTAGGAATCATATGTATTTTAGCATCATTTTAAAAAAGAGAGGGGGAGAATGGGCAAATAATTAAGTGAAAAATAAGGCTTACTCTAAAGAAAGATATTTGTTATAATAGAATTGACATTTAGTAATCAGTTGAAGGATTCAAATAATATTGGTAACACTAACCAAAATAAGTAAATTCCTTAGCATTTTAGATAGAAGACTACTGTTAACATAAAAAAATTATTTATTTAGCATATACTACATATGCATCAATGGGATATTCAAATAATTTAATCAATTCCTTATCTTATGTTACCCTTTTTTTCCTCCTTATGGAGTCATTTATGGAAAAAGGATTATTTTTCTTCACATAAACCTTAGTAGTTTCTGGTCGTGTCTTCTGTATATAACTTTCTTAAAAAATATTAAGAACAAGCCCTGAAAGTCAGGTTTTACCAAGTTTTGAGGACCTGAATTTTGCCAGATCCAGTCTCTTCTTTGTAACTCACCATGAGTTCCATTTTGTTTAGCGGAAGGCCAAGTGGTAACAATGAACATGGACCTTGCACATAGTAGGAGCTTTTGTGGCCGGGTTCCTCGGTCCTTATTTTCGTGTCCTAGAATCTAAGTGGAGTCTATGGGGTCACACAGAGTCGGACACAACTGAAGTGACTTAGCAGCAGCAGCAGAATCTAAGTAGCAGAGAGCTCTAGAAGGTGCCCAGTAACCTCAGCTATGGAGTAGCTACTTCAATACCCAGAAATGATGAGTTAATTTGGAACTATCTAATTCCTTTCCTTACGGTGCCAATACAGTGTCCAACGTGTTGGTGAAAGGAACATTTGGGAAAAATGAGTGCTTTTCTCTTGTCAAAGACTAGTAACAGGAAAGCAGAGACAATGTGCTGGTGAGCCACTTCGGACCAGTTATTTTCAGTGACTTCAGAAATCAATTTGTATTAAGACCTGACTCTGTTTGATAAAACCGTTTGCAAAAATGTGTATATATGTCACTTCAGTCATGTCTGACTCTTTGCAACCCCAGGGACTGTAGCCCACCAGTTGGGCTCCTCTGTCCATAGGATTCTCCAGGCAAGAATCCTGGAGTGGGTTGCCATGGCCTCCTCCAGGGAATCTTCCCAACCCAGGGATGGAACCAGCATCTCTCATGTCTCCAGGTTCTATACCACTAGCACCACCCTATTTTCAAAAATACCTGACAAAAATAGCCACATCAGGGCCATAGTGGATTTTCAGATATTTTAGTTCAATATCATGTTAATTGCTCAACATTGTAGATTTGGTGTATAAATGTTTCCACAAGAATTTCACTTCAGAATATGAGGTGCTTAACAAGATCTCACTGCCTGAGTAATTGAGAGGTCACAATAAAACAATAAGCAAAGGCCTTATATTCTTAACATAGAATCATCCATAGGTTCTGGGCAGTGATATCCCAGACCCCATAATCCCAAATAGCCTGGCTGTGAGATAACAGGAAACATCTGTTCACCTGCATCCACACACACATTTCTGTGTGATGGATAAATCTAGGGTCGTGTATCTTCAAGCAATGCACACCCATGTATAAAACATCTATCAAATCATTTTCTGAAAAGAAGTACATAATAAAGTATTTGTTTGCATTTGCAACATATGTGTGTGTAAAATTATGTGTGAAAACACATGCCTTCAGGCATACATTAGTGAAAAGTACCTGTCTGAACAAAATAGTGTTTAAATGACTCTAAAAATGCTTCCTATAAAGTGATTCTATTATCAAAAGATTTTTTTAATTAATTTTTTAACTTTACAGTATTGTACTGGTTTTGCCATATATCAAAATGAATTAAGTTGACAGAAAATTTAGATGTTATATATTTCTTAAGAAATCTGCATAGATTTAGGAATTAACTTATAAATAAATTTTATTTCAAACAGCAAGAGTTTAGAAGATTACTTTCATAAGTACTAAGCATCCTTTTAGATATCCAAATAAAGGCAAAGCATAAATTCCTTAAGAAGTAAATAACTTCTAAATATTGATTGACATCCCAAGTTTATGTTTCTGGAAACAGAGAAAATACTGATAGAACTACTTCTATTGTTCCCAGTATTAATATAGCTACCATAGCACTGC
Organism: Bison bison bison; assembly: GCF_000754665.1. Classification (NCBI taxonomy): domain Eukaryota; kingdom Metazoa; phylum Chordata; class Mammalia; order Artiodactyla; family Bovidae; genus Bison; species Bison bison. The sequence goes on along the minus strand of NW_011495067.1, from coordinate 307,373 downwards.
TATTAGCTAACATTTCTTTAAAATATACTTTGTTCAAGTTACCATCAAATGCTTTATCAGTACTTGTAAGATAGCAACTGTCATTAACCTCAACACATCTCATTTCAAATCTCAGAAGACAGCTACCATAATTATTTCTATAAAAATTTCGGAAAATTGCAATGAATTTCACTCTACCAAGGTATTTAAAAATCCTCTGTCATTTAAGGCAAGGGTTGTAAGAATTGGACTAAGATTCATGTGCTCTACTCTGCCCGCGTGCGGGACACCTGGCTTCGATCCCTGGGTTGGGAAGATCCCCTGGAGGAGGTATGGCAACCCACTCACGTATCCTTGCCTGGGGAATCACCATGGACAGAGGAGCCTGGCGGGCCACAGTCCATAGGGTCACAAAGAGTCGGACACAACTGAGCGACTAAGCAGGGCATAGCACTACTCCATTATTTTTTTTACTATATTAGGAAGGTCTGTCTGCTGACAAAAGTAGTCAACTTAGCATCTCTAGATTTCGGTGATCAGGATTCATCTGCTGAGGTCCGGTAGCAAGCCTGGAGCTTGCATTAACCTAGGGCCAGGTGAAATACCTGAAAACCTGCTGGGAAACTCCAGTCTCTAAAATAGGGTAACGCTGACATTCTTTTCAGTAACGTTGACATTCTTTTTAGTATTTCACTCATAGATTCTTAGTAATAATTTAAGGGTCATATTTTTCTCAGATTTCAAAGAGAAAGTTTCTGAACATCTAAAAATAAATTCATTCCTATGGCAAATATTCTGAGTACCAGCTGCTTGATAAGCACTCTCCAAGGCCCTTGATATTTTCACAGCAACAACAATACAAATTTGGCTATGTGTACAAGCCTTACTTAATCCACATACATATAGTGATTAAGCTTTCACTATGAAAATGCAAGAATATAATTCAGAGCTCCTAATTCCCTGTGGCTTACAATTTCTAAACAAATGAAGCAAAATACAGAATTTGAGAGGAATTTCATTGCTTTACTGTATCGCTGTATCAAAATTATTTTGTCAAAATTCCTTTCTACTGCCTATTGACTGCCTGAACATGAACATATTACAGTAGACACC
>NW_011495067.1:289244-306181 GCF_000754665.1 Bison bison bison | reverse complement strand
GCAAGAATATAATTCAGAGCTCCTACTTCCCTGTGGCTTACAATTTCTAAACAAAAAGAATATAATTCAGAGCTCCTACTTCCCTGTGGCTTACAATTTCTAAACAAATGAAGCAAAATACAGAATTCAAGAGGAATTTCATTGCTTTACTGTATCGCTGTATCAAAATTATTTTGTCAAAATTCCTTTCTACTGCCTATTGACTGCCTGAACATGAACATATTACAGTAGACACCGTTTGGAATTTACCTTGCATTCTTAATGTTCATCCCTACTTTTCTAGAATGAGCCTAGCTCCTATCTTGACTAATCAAAATTTTCAAGTTCTTCAAAAAACTAAAAATAGAACTAGCATATGACCCAGCAACTTCACTCCTGGGTATATATCTGAAAAGAAAAATTACTAGTTCAAAAAGATACATGAACCCCAGTGTTCATAGCAGCATTATTTACAATTTCCAAGACATGGAAGGAACCTAATGTCCATTAACAGATGAATGGAAAAAGATGAGGTGTTTATACAATGGAATATTACTAAGTAATATTCCGTATATACAATGGAATATTACTCAACCACAAAAGAGAAGGAAATTTTGCCATTTGCAACACCACAGGTGGACCTGAAGAGTATTGTGCTAAGTGAAATGAGTCAGATAGAGAAAGACAGCTACTGTATGATATCGCTTCTATGCGGAATCTAAAAAGTACAACAAGCTAGTGAATATACAAAAAAGCAGAGCATGTGATTTTTTTAAAAAAAATTAAAAAAAAAAAAGCAACAGACTCAGAAATTAAAAAAAAAAACTAGTAGGTACGGGTGGAGAGAGGGAAGGAAGAGGGGCAACATAGGGGCAGGGTATTAAGAGATATAAGCTGTTATGTATAAATTACAAGGACATATTGTACAACACTGGAATACAGCCAATATTTTATAATAACTATAAATGGAATATAAGCTTTAGCAATTGTGAATCACTATACTGTATACCTGTAACATACAAAATATAGAATATCACTATAATTGAATAAAAACTTTTCCTGTTCTATTTTACTTTAAGTAAAAATAATGCTACTCTTTAAGGCTCAGAGAAAGTACATACCCGACAACTTAGTTTCTCTTTTCTATTCATCCATCGAAATCCATCAATTGGAAAACGTCTTTTTCTCTCTCAAAGACTACAAGGAAGGCAAAGAAAGAAAAACAAATAAGTGATCTCATTGTTCAGTCTATTCAGGTAAAACCAGGAGCTTCAGTATTTCACACTTTATTCCTCAGGAAAAATAGGGAGCTTCCTTCTTGAACTATTCTAGCTATTATGAATGTATATAAATGTACAAGATTCAGGGGCTTCCCTGGTGATCCAGTGGTTAGCACTCCATTCTCCCAAAGCGGGGGGTCCAGGTTCCGTCCACGCTCAGGGAACTAGATCCCACTTGCTGTAACTAAGAGTTCTTATGGTGCAGTGAAGACTGAGTATCGGCATGCTGCTACTAAATAAACAGTGCAGCCAAATAAACAAACAAACATTTTTTAAAAAAATTAAACAAAATAATACAAGATTCATATGACACATTGCTTGCTATCTTGTAGTTTGCAATGTAAAGTGCAAAATTCATCGAGTGGAAAACTAACGTAATTGAATCCACAGGTTTATGTTGGGGTTTCCATGAACCTGTTTTCTATTACACACTGGGCAGTGTATCATTTCATTAGTCCCAGTTCACTGGGGTCCACTATAAATGAGACTGTTTCCTTTAATAGATTAGAAAACGTAAATACGTAACCATAAAATGTGTAGTCTATAGTTTGAGTGAGGGCAGAAGGACAGGAAGCATCACGTAAAAGCTTTAAAATATTGAATTAAGACCCTTGGATTCCTCAAAGCTGAAGAAGAAGAAAGAGATACTGAAAAAAGTGTGCCAAGAAGATATTGTCACCGTAGGGGGAGTGAGGAAGGAAAATATTTTATTTACATTCTATTACAGCAGAAATCTTCGTCCCATTTTGTTAATGAACACGTTCCACAGAAGTATATAATTTGAACATTTCTTTCCTAATAGCAAGGTGTAGTGAGGACACAGAACAGACTTCCCGCATCAATTATCTTTGTCTTTGATTAGGTCCACTACCTTATGGTTCTGTCTGCCAACTGGGCTTATGTGAAAGACGCCTGCCGGATGCAGAAGTATGAAGACATCAAGTCCAAGGAGGAGCAGGAGCTTCACGACATCCACTCTACTCGCTCCAAAGAGCGGCTCAATGCGTACACATAAACACCACCTTCCAGTTCTGTCACTCAATGCATTGGTGTTTAACTAAGGGCCATCCAACCATCCAATCTTTTGAAAAAGAAAATGGAAGTGCTTCTCATCAATGATATGGGGGGTGACTTATGAATCACCCGAATACATGTCTTTGTTGTGTAGCACTTCATTTCCTAATTTGTTAAATTGGTGTAATCAGATCTCTTCTACAAGCTCCTATCCAGCTTTTTTTTTCTTTTCTTAAATTTCTCAAACTCACTTAATTCTGTAAGATCAAGGAAACTAACATTGTCAAATGCAGAGATTTGATTTTTAACCACTTCCATGTGTTATACATTACACCTTTTGCATTCTTTCTTATGTTTTGAAAAGAAAAGTAGCTTTTTATACTTTTTAGTTTTGATTTCAGTAACTAGTTCAACTACAGGTAACCTTCAAAGGGACCACTGTACATTATGACAATAGACAGAAATGATATCATGATGACTCGAAACACAAAAATCCTGTCTGAAGATCAGTGGCCGTGTTGCTATAGGCCCTGGTTAATGTTTTCATCAATCTAAGGTGCAATTTCTAAATTTGTAAGAGTAGGTTTAAAAAAAGTGCTTCTTATCTTTGTTAACACTATTCTTTTCTTGATGTACTTAAAAGCATTTCTCTCTGATGACTCATGTTTCTGTTGTGAGCATGTAGAAACAGTGATGCTAATGCATGGCTAGTTACCTTTTTAAGATAGTGACACCAGGCTTACCTTTTAAAGTTTAGTATAGACATGACTTTAACAGAAATAACTACCATGGACTGTTGGCGAATGATCGCTTTGTGACTTAAGCAGTGGCTGGATTGGAACTTTTAATATGCTAATGTGGAACATTAATTACCTTTATGAAGGTGGTATATTAAAAATAAGCACACTAACCCCTCCGAAGTTGTTTTACCTACTTTAAAGCATTTTAATGGATTGCACCTCTGTAAACGATCCCTCCAATGTGTATGATATATTTGAAAAGGCTTCCATTACTATAATAGCTTTGCTTGCAGCCTTCCAATCTATGTTGGTTTACCTGTAGTGTTTTTTAAAGTGAGGTCAGAGGCCACTATACAATGTATCCTTTCAAAGTGTAGTGATATCTTGTGTTTTTATTTCAAGTAAGTCATTTTAACCAAATGTTCATTCGTATTCATTTATAAGACGTACCTATATCAAAGGAATAAAAAAAAAAGCAATCAGTATTATTGGACCAAATTTGGTGTTTGTTTTAACCTTAACTCTTCTTCCGGTTATTTCTAATGCTACAAGAATGCTGTAAAGTGTCTTTTAAAATGATGTAGCCTGACAAGACTTTCTTGTCAGTGTATAAAAACTAGGTAGTATTGTGCACTATTTGACCATTGTGAAATCCTTTCTCAGTGTAAGTGCATTTCTAATAAAATTTATTGAGTGAAACAATCTTTGTACAATGACTAGTTGTGCATCATCCATAATTTTACAATTCTTGTAGTAGGTAGGGGGTGTATTACTAGGGTTATCTGTGGCATGATTATGCATTCTGTAGTATTATTTAATTAATTTGGGGTTTTGCTTCTTTTTTTTACACTTAGGTTATCTTACTGGTTCAACATTTTTCTGATATATGCAGTATTACAGATATTCAGCAAAAGTATTAATGGGCTTCTTTAAATTCTATCTTATAGTGTTTCGGTTCTGTGTCTTAACAGTTTGTGATGATTTTTAAAACTGTCTTTTAAACTTACGTAATGATGTTGATGTTTTTGGCTTTTTTTTTTCCTGGTATTAGAGTTTGTATTTTCACAAAGAGTGCTTTGTAGCAGGCATTACAATTAATCTGTTTTGTACATAAATGTGCCAACAGCTTGATGGTGGCGTTTTTGAAATGTAGAACAAAGTGCTTGCAAATGTAATAAATACACTTGTGTACTTTGTGTACTTATTATTAGTTTCTGCAGTGTGTTTTTGTTTTTTCTTTCTTGTTTTGTTTATTCCTCTTTCCTGTGTGTGCATTCTTTCCAATTCAGTCGGTGCTGTTTCCATAGGATGCTTATTGCCTTGGTTGAGCTGACCTAACGCTTCATAATTTAATGAAAGTCTGTGCATGACCTGCAGCGGGGGAATGCTGGGGAGAGGGGAGAGGGTGAAGTGGAGGCCATTCCATTTAGCAAATGATAACAACTCTCAGTTTATGCTGTTTCCTTGCCTAATGTTTATTGTTTTGTGTTTTCTTTAATGTTTCATAAACTAGCAGAGAATCAAAAATGTCTAATGCAATTCAGAAAGAAAAAATGACTTATTGGTTTGCTTCAAAATGTCAAGGTGAGACCAATGAAATGAAAAAAAATTTTTTTCCAGACTTCATTTGTTTTGGATGTAATTTCTTCTGGCCAAATCAAGTAATGGCAATTTACAAATGATAAAATAGTTATCTAAAAAACCTAAACTTTCATAAAACCTAAGGAATTATATTATTCTTCATTTATGTATTACTGTAAATGACAATTTGAAAATTTCATAGTTAAATTACTAATAGCTACAATAATTATAAGTAGATCGTGGGAAAATGTCTTGTTTTAAAAAATCACTTTCATGACAATAAAAAAAACTATCCCCTATTCAAACCTTATGAAATAATAATTCTTATTCTTTCCAGTATTTATGAGAGGCTTAACTTTATTGTTGTTGTGCTCATTTGTGTCCAACTCTTTGTGACCCCACGGACTGCAGCCCGCCAGGCCCCTCTGTCCATGGGATTTTCCCAGGCAAAGAATACTGGAGTGGGTTGCTATTTCTTTTGCAGGGGATCTTCCAGACTCAGGGATCGACACCAAGTCTCATGCATCTCCTGCACCGGCAGGCACATTCTTTTACCACTATGCCACAAGGGAAGCCCTTCTAAGCATAGCAACAAGATAATAAAGAACTAAACGTTAAAGAACTTCAACATGAACAAAAATTTCATGATATATGCTTTTCAAAAACTGATCATTATAAAATAATTTAATCTTTGAAAAATTAAAAGTTCATTTCTCTATGTAAAAATATATGCTTATATTTCAGTTCAGTTCAGTCACTCAGTCATGTCCGACTCTTTCCAACCCCATGGACTGCAGTATGCCAGCCCTCCCTGTCCATCACCAACTCCTGGAGTTTACTCAAACTCATGTCCATTGCATCGGTGATGCCATCCAACCATCTCATCCTCTGTCGTCCCCTTCTCCTTCTGCCTTCAATCTTTCCCAGCATCAGGGTCTTTTCCAATGAGTCAGTTTTTCACATCAGGTGGTCAAAGTATTGGAGCTTCAGCTTCAGCATCAGTCCTTCCAATGAATATTCAGGATTGATTTCCTTTAGGATTGACTGGTTTGATCTTCTTGCAGTCCAAGGGACTTTTGGGAGTTTTCTTTAGCACCTCAGTTAGAAAACATCAATTCTTTGGTGCTCAGCCTTCTTTATGATCCAACTCTCACATTCATACATGACTACTGGAAAAATCATAGCTTTGACTAGACAGACCTTTGTTGGCAAAGTAATGTCTCTACTTTTTAATATGCTGTCTAGGTTGGTCATAGCTTTCCTTCCAAGGAGCAAGCGTCTTTTAATCTCATGGCTGCAATCACCATCTGCAGTTATTTTGGAGCCCAAGAAAATAAAGTCTGTCACTGTTTCCACTGTTTCCCCATCTATTCGCCATGAAGTGACAGGACTGAATGTCATGATCTTATAAGCCAGCTTTTTCACTCTCCTCTTTCACTTTCAGCAAGAGGCTCTTTAGTTCCTCTTTGCTTTCTGCCATAAGGGTGGGGTCATCTGCATATCTGAGATTACTGATATCTCTCCTGGCAATCTTGATTCCAGCTTGTATTTCATCCAGCTTGGCATTTCACATGATGTATTATGCATATAAGCAAGGTTTTTAGATGACAGATTATTCAAAGTCAGTGTAGGCAAGTCTGTATAAAATGCTGCTAGTTCAAATGTAAATATCTTTCTCCTGATTAAATGAGACCCACTGCCACTGCTAAATCCCCAAACTCATCATTTTCAATAATTGTCAACCTTGTATAAACTGTATGCATTCTAACTCCTATTTGCTATCTTTCCAGCTTATTTACTCTACTGGGACCATATATCTATTGATCTCGATCTTACAGCCTTTTACTCGTATATGTCCTCAACTCCTCCAATAACTAACTTACATTGCGTGACCCATCATTGTACCCATTCCCTTGGCAAATCCTCAACATCCTTGACCCTCTCTCTTCCTTAAACTCACAGGGTAAAATGCCATCCCAGCTTTAATTCATCTTCTGTCCACATCTGAACCTATATACCTAATCATGACTGGAGAAAATCACATGCCCAGACTGACCAACATCACTTAAGTCTAGGTGAGCTCTAGGAGTTGTCAAGAAATCAACTCTATTTTCCTAAAACAAGTGTTGGAAACTTTTTCTGTGAACGACCACATAGTGAATATTTAAGGATTTATGTGTGGGCCGTGAACTCTCTATGGTACCTTCTTAACTGACATTATAATTTAAGAAGAGTAATTGTCAATGTGTCAATAAATGGGCGTGTGTGTTAGTCACTTAGTCATGTCCAACTCTTTGTGACCCCATGGACTATACCCTGCCAGGCTTCTCTGTCTATGGAATTCTCCAGGAAAGAATACTGGAGTGGATTGCCATTCCTTTCTCCAGATAAATGGGCATAGCTGTATTCCAATAAAACTTTGTTTACAAAGACAAATGGTGGCCCATGTTTAGCCTGAGGTCCATAATTTACTGACTTCTGCCCTAGAGCATTCACCATTTTACATCCTCTGGATGGTTCCTGTATCACAGTTTTCTCTTATCAAACTTCCAGTGCCTTCTTTTCATTTAGTTAGAAATTGTCTCCTATTTCAGGAAGAAATGAGAAACAGAAGAACATCTTCATGAATCCCCATCACTAATCTCTTAATCTATCTGTATCAATATCTGCTTTTTCTCTTTTCAATTTGGATGAATTGCTCATGTTTCTCAGGCCAGACACACTTGATGTATTTTAGATCCCACTTCCTGTCACCTACTGAAGGGTAGAAATTAATCCAGCAAATTTTCCCTCTCCCCAGTCTCTCCTGAATCATCAGTTTTCACTCTCTGATGGCTTATTCCAATCTTTAAACAAGCAAACAACAATAAGAACAAATTTAAAATCAACTCTAAAATTAGAAATGCAATAGATCTATAATTGCAATACACTCAAAACAGAAAATGAAGTTGGAGCACTTATACCACTTGACGTCAAGATTTATTTGAAAGTTCTCATAATAAAAATTAATTTGGGAGTAAAAATGGGCAGGAGTTGGGATCTTATATAGATAGATCGATGACAAGTTGTTGACAAAAGTGCCAAAGTAGTAACCCAATGGAAAAAAGTCATCAGTTCAGTTCCATCACTCAGTTGTATAGAACTCTTGTGACCCCATGGACTGCAGTATGCCAGGCCTCCCTGTCCATCACCAACTCCCAGAGCTTGCTCAAACTCATGTCCATCAAGTCAGTGATGCCATCCAACCATCTAATCCTCTGTTGTCCTCTTCCCCTCCTGCCTTCATTCTTTCCCAGCATCAGGATCTTTTCAGATGAGTCAGTGCTTTGCATCAAGTGGCCAAAGTATTGGAGCTTCAGCTTCAGCATATGTCCTTCCAATGAATATTCAGGTCTGATTTCGTTTAGGATGGACTGGTTGGATCTCCTTGCAGTCCAAGGGACTCTCAAAAGTCTTCTCCAACACCACAGTTCAAAAGCATCAATTCTTTGGTGCTCAGCTTTCATTATGGTCCAAGTCTCACATCCATACATGACTACTGGAAAAACCATAGCCTTGACTAGATGGACCTTTGTTGACAAAGTAATGTCTCTACTTTTTAATATGCTGTCTAGGTTGGTCACAGCTTTTCTTTCAAGGAGCAAGCGTCTTTTAATTTCATGGCTGCAATCACCATCTGCAGTGATTTTGGAGCCCAAGAAAATAAAGTCTGTCACTGTTTCCACTGTTTCCCCATCTATTTGCCATGAACTAATGGGACCAGATGCCATGATCTTCCTTTTCTGAATGTTGAGCTTTAAGCCAGCTTTTTCACTCTCCTCTTTCATTTTCATCGAGAGTCTCTTTAGTTCCTCTTAGCTTTCTGCCATAAGGTGCATATGCATATCTGAGGTTATTGATATTTCTCCCGGCAATCTTGATTCCAGCTTGTGCTTCTTCCAGCCCAGCGTTTCTCATGATGTATTCTGCATATAAATTAAATAAGCAGGGTGACAATATACAGCCTTGATGTACTCCTTTCCCAATTTGGAACCAGTCCGTTGTTCCATGTCCATGCTTGAATATTAATCTGAAGTGGATTATAGACCCAATCATAAAAGTTACAATTATAAAGCTTCTAGAAGAAGATAGAGAAGAATATCATCCTGACCCTTGGATAGGCAAAATTTCTAGACAGGTTGTGAAAGTCTAAAGGAGCCAGTAATAGATTAGACTCTTATCAAAATTTAAAACCTTAGCTTATTAAAGGACAAAGAAATGAAAACAAAATTTACAAACTGGATAAAAGTACTCATTGTGCATATATTTGGTTAAAGACAAAAGAAATACATTGAACATGTACAAAGAACTCCTACAAATCAATAAGGAAAGGAAAATCCAATAAAATTGGGCAAAGGACTTGAATAGAAACTTAAGAAGATGTACACACAACATTGTAAAGCAACTATCATCCAAATAAAAATAAATTTTAAAAAAGATGTACAGATGGCCAAATAGGCACTGAAAAGATGCTCAATATCATTAATCATCAGGGAAATTAAAATCATTTCCAAAATAAGATGCTACTTTACACTCATTAGAATAGCTAAAATTGAAAAATTTTCAACATTGTGTTTTGAAAATGTACAGCATCTGTAATTCTCATAGATTACTGATAAGAATATAATTGTATGGCACAAACTAACACAAAATTGTAAAAAATATTTTTAAAAATTAAAATAAAAATTTTAAAGAATATGGTTGGCAATTACTTATGAAATTATACATCTGCCTAGACTATGAACACTCTACTCCTAGATATTATTCAAGAGAAATGAACTTTTTGGGGGGGTCCACAAAAAAAGAGTTGTACAAGAATGTCTGGAGCATATTTATGGATTGAGGAAGAGAGAGAAAAGAACCCTGACTGCTGTCAACTGGGAGGTAGTTGGTTTGGCTATTAGAAATTTTCTCCAGATGAACATAAACAATTTTAAAGATAAGCAAATCAAAAATAAGTCAATCAATGATGGAGCAAGACAAAACAAAGAGCATTCCAGAATTATTTGGGCACAATAAAAAAAAAAAAAAACTGTCCAAACCAACCTCACAAGAAGTCTACTTCTCTCTCTCCTTGCTAATGGAAATGACTGCAGCTTCTTTACCACCTGACCTCGAAGGGCACCATGCTCTTCCTGCCTTTTAAGTAAAAACTACTGAGATGCTCAACCATAGAATCACCTTCACTATGACAGCCTCCAGTCTGGAGGATGCATCTGCAAACACTGCACTGAGTCTCCCAAAGCAAATGCAAATCTCACTACAAGTCTGTTGTCACTGTATCCTTCTCTACCACTGCCTAACAAATTACCCCAATGGTAGAGGCTTAAAGCAATGTATATTATGTTTCTGTGGGTCAGCAGTCCAGGCACAGTTTATCTAGACCATCCAGGTCATCTGGCTCTGGATCTTCATAGCAGACCTCACCCATCTCAAGGCTTGCCTGGGATGGAGCCCCTTTTTAGCTTCCTCACTCATCCACAGTGTTGTGGCAGGATTCAGTTCCTTGCGGGCTGTCATCAGACACCTCAGTTCTTTCAAAAGCTGAGGAGGGCACTTCCTGAGTTGATGAAAGTAATCAGATCTTCATTGGGGTGGGGGCCATATGGATGCACAAGTTTGCCCAAAGTAATGAACCTATATATTTCAGTCTATCAACTTCACTTCATGTACATGATACATGATGACTCCCTTGCATTAAAAATCAAATTAAGCTGAATGAAACATGCAAAAAGCAAATGGCTGTCTGAAGAGGCCTTACAAATAGCTGTGAAAAGACAGGAAGTGAAAAGCAAAGGAGAAAAGGTAAGATATACCCATTTGAATGCAGAGTTCCAAAGAATAGCAAGGAGAGATGAGATAAAGACTTCCTCAGCGATCAATGCAAAGAAATAGAGGAAAACAATAGAATGGGAAAGACTAGAGATCTCTTCAAGAAAATTAGAGATACCAAAGGAAATTTCATGCAAAGATGGGCTCAATAAAGGACAGAAATGGTAGGGACCTAACAGAAGCAGAAGATATTAAGAAGAGGTGGCAAGAATACACAGAAGAACTATACAAAAAAGATCTTCATGACCCAGATAATCACGATGGTGTGATCACTCACCTAGAGCCAGACTGCCTGGAATGTGAAGTCAAGTGGGCCTTAGAAAGCATGACAAACAAAGCTAGTGGAGGTGATGGAATTCCAGTTGAGCTATTTCAAATCCTGAAAGATGATGCTGTGAAAGTACTGCACTCAATATGCCAGCAAATTTGGAAAACTCAGCAGTGGCCACAGGACTGGAAAAGGTCAGTTTTCATTCCAATCCCAAAGAAAGGCAATGCCAAAGCATGCTCAAACTACCGCACAATTGTACTCATCTCACACGCTAATAAAGTGATGCTTAAAATTCTCCAAGCCAGGCTTCAGCAATACGTGAACCATGAACTTCCAGACGTTCAAGCTGGTTTTAGAAAAGGCAGAGGAAATAAAAGGCAATCAAATTGCCAACATCTGATGGATCATCGAAAAAGAGAGTTCCAGAAAAACACCTATTTGTGCTTTATTGACTATGCCAAAGCCTTTGATTGTGTGGATCACAATAAACTATGGAAAATTCTTCAAGAGATGGGAATACCAGACCACCTGACCTGCCTCTTGAGAAACCTGTATGCAGGTCAGGAAGCAACAGTTAGAACTGGACATGGAACAACAGACTGGTTCCAAACAGGAAAAGGAGTATGTCAAGGCTGTATATTGCCACCCTGCTTATTTCACTTATATGCAGAGGACATCATGAGAAACGCTGGGCTGGAGGAAGCACAAGCTGGAATCAAGATTGCCGGGAGAAATATCAATAACCTCAGACATGCAGATGACACCACTCTTATGGCAGAAAGTGAAGAAGAACTAAAGAGCCTCTTAATGAAAGAGAAAAAGGAGAGTGATAAAGTTGGCTTAAAGCTCATCATTCAGAAAACTAAGATCATGGCATCTGGTCTCATTATTTCATGGCAAATAGATGGAGAAACAGTGGAAACAGTGGCAGACTTTATTTTTTGGGGCTCCAAAATCACTGCAGATGGTGATTGCAGCCATGAAATTAAAAGACGCTTACTCCCTGGAAGGAAAGTTATGACCAACCTAGACAGAATATTAAAAAGCAGAGACGTTACTTTGCCAACAAAGGTCCATCTAGTCAAGGCTATGGTTTTTCCAGTGGTCATGTATGGATGTGAGAGTTGGACTATGAAGAAAGCTGAGCACTGAAGAATTGATGCTTTTGAACCATGCTGTTGGAGAAGACTCTTGAGAGTCCCATGGACTGCAAGGACATCCAAGCAGTCCATCCTAAAGGAGATCAGTCCTGGATGTTCACTGGAGGGACTGATGTTGAAGCTGAAAGTCCAATAATTTGGCCACCTCATGTGAAGAGCTGACTCATTGGAAAAGACCATGATGCTGGGAAAGATTGAGGGCAGGAGGAGAAGGGGACAACAGAGGATAAGATGTTTGGATGGCATCATCAACTCGATGGACTGGATTTGGGTGGACTCAGGAAGTTGGTGATGAACAGGGAGGCCTGGCATGCTGCGGTTCATGGGACCGCAAAGAGTTGGACACAACTGAGTGACTGAACTGAACTGAACTGAACCATATCTGTGAAACTGAAATCTGAATAAAATGGTACCCACTTCAAAACGTTTTGCAAATGATGTGTGTGAAGTAGCTGACAGATGAGATCTGATTACATTACTATGTCTTAAACAGTTAACTATGTCACTATAATCATTGCATTTGAGGGTTGAAAAGGACTGTGGAGACCTTTTTTTTAAAATTCTTCATTTATCAATAAACTCAGAGACATTAAATGAATTGCCCCCAAAATATAATAATTTATTAAACCACCTTGAATTATATTTCAGGTTTTCTGTCATTATGATTCACATGAGGTGAGGAGTAGATGAAGGTAATAACATCACGTCATCTTTTCTTTGCTCCTGTGACTTCTATAGGACATTGGACTCAGTATTTCACTGTGAATATGTAGCATTCTGTAAAAAAAAATTAAAGGAACAATATAACCAAATAGATTAATCTGATGACAGCTTGTTTCTTTATTACAACTATTTCACAGACATCTGCCCAAATGACTATTTTAGCAGTTTACTATTTTCCCATTTTGTTCATGAAAAAAATGGGTGCAATTTATGTGTTTATAATTTATAATGTTGTGCTAAAAGGCAAAACAGTTGGCTTCCCAAAAAACAGTTGCAGTCTTTTTTGTAAAATCAGTGTATAAAAATTAATCATGTTTGAAATGACAATTATTTTACATAAAAAACAGAGTATCAGTTTTTTAAGGAAAGAGTTCCTTCATCGTGTGGTCCTTTCAACAATAATATTCTGTAAAGGAGTTTACAAATGATTACAATCAACTGTAGGTGATCCAAACGCAAGACTGGATTGTATATACCAAAGTGTATGTCTTTACTTTTGTTTGCATAAATAGTATCTTGTATTTTAGCCTTTAGTTCCAAAAAATCACAAATTGGGAAAGTCTCATGCTTTGGACTGAAAAACCTTGTGTACTGAGTTGTCTCATCATTTCAGATTTTTCATGATAAAGAAATAGCTTAAACCTCGGAACAAAGATTTCCAGTGATGAGTGAGTTAAAATAGGAAGATGAGTTAGCATGTAAGCTGATGTCAATGTAAGCTACTTTTCAATGAAAGCTTATTTTTTTTTAACCTTTATTATTCTTCATGGGCTTCCTGAGTGGCTCAACAGTAAAGAATCTGCCTGCAATACAGGAGTCACAGGCTCGATTACTGGGTAGGAAAGATCCGCTGGAGGAGGGCATGGCAACCCACTCCAGTATTCTTGCCTGGAGAATCCCATGGACAGAGGAGCCTGGCGGGCTACAGTTAATAGCATCGCATAGCGTGGACACGACCGAAGTGACTTAGCACGCACACATTCTTCATACTTTAAGATGGCACTATGGAATCACTATCAGAACCTGATGACAGAGTAGGTCTGTGACCATCCTGTACTTTGAAATAAACTCATGCTTGCTCCTAGTCATCTCATTACATGGCTCAACCTCTGGGATCAATAATACAGCATGTCTGTGCATTGTCATCAAATCTAACACTTTAGAACCCTTTTCAGTTTAAAGGTACTTAGACGTTTTTCATCACTTTTCTGTGGAACCATTATTTTGTAGGATTTATATCTAGGAAACTGACATCAGGAGCTTTAAATGATGTGCCTTAGGATAATTTTGCAACTAACTTGAAGCTGCAAACCTGAGGTACCAAATTAATGTATCATTTTGTTATATTTCTATTTTGTCTTATTATTTTCAATTAAAATTGTACTTGAGGGGATGTTTACTGTGGCTTGTTGATTTTCTTTAGTGTGCTTTATAGCACTTGAAGAAGGAGAGCCAACTCGAAGGTCATGCTGTCACGGTAAGCCCACTCTCTGATATAAAGTATTGATCCTGGGATGGCAAATAAATTGCCTAAGAAAATGATTAGGTCTCTCCATTTCATAACAACAGAGATATTGGAATGCATCTGCTCTTTGGTAGAGCTTTGTCTTGGCCAATGACAATATGCTACAAGGGAATATTTGTCTACTAGCTTTCTGAAACTGTTAGCTTACCTATTTTCCTTTAAAAGCATATTAACAGTTTGCATGTTAAATAAGAGATGTAGTCTATAAATATCATTGTTCAGTTTCTGTGAATCTTAATTTTTGCTTTATAACTTTAGAGAAACATTTCTATCTGGAAGAATTCAGTGACAACTTTCAGCTTTCATTATGCTAATAAAAATATTTGGGAAGAGGAGAGGATCCTCTGGTGTACACACACACACACACACACGCTTATATACATATATATAGAGAGTGTGTGTGTGTGTGTAAAAATATCAGTGGTTGCTAGGGGGTCAGTGAGGAGAAGGATTACTAGGTGGAGAAGATTTTTAGGGCAGTAAAACTACTCCATATTACATTAAAATGGCAAACAGTATCACTATAAATTTTTCTAAACCCATAGAATGTACAGCACTGAAAGTGAACTTTAGTAGAGTTTGGGTGATAATGGTATGTCAGTATAGGTCTTCAGTTGCAACAAATGTACCATCTTGTTGGAGGGTATATGCTGTGTGTTGGAGGGTATGTGGGAAGCCTCTACCTTCTGCTCAATACTGCTGTGAACCCACAACTAGTGTAAAAAATAAAGTCTAGTTTTAAAAAAGTGAATAGTAATAAGCTTATTAAAGAAGTAACTAGACTATGAAGTACTCCTCAATTAGTGGTGGTTTTACCTAATTTTTTCCCCATTTATTATCTTTGGTCTTGGCTCAGTGCAGCTGCAGATTTGGAAGTGGCATCATCATGGACCAAGACAAAGCTCCAGGGGAGTCCTCCAGCTCTGGTTTGAGGAGCACGATGGGGATCTCCTAACACACAAGGGAAGTGATAAGTGTTAGTTGCTCAGTCATGTTTGACTCTTCACGACCCATGGATTGTAGCCCTCCAGATTCCTCTGTCCATGGGATTATCCAGGCAAGAATACTGAAGTGGGTAGCCATTCTCTTCCCCAGGGGATCTTCCTGACCCAGGGAGTGAACCCCAGTCTCCTGCACTGCAGGTAGATTCTTTACCATCTGAGCCACTAGGGAAGGAGGTAAGAGAAAATCCCGTTTGGTTTCATTTTCTCTGCTTTCTCACACCTCGGCTCCCTAGCAAGCCTGGGGTAGTGACGGTGACAGCTGTGACAGAGGCGTCCCTTTTGCAGAGTGAAGGGACTACTGTCTTAAAAGGATGGTGTGATCATCTATTGCACTTTAAATAATTTCCTGTCCTCCTGCCTCAGATGCAGAGGCTATGACAGAAACATGTCAGACAGAATGAGGCAAAGGAACCTCCAGTTAGAAGCTGGAGAACTGAGGAGAGCCCAGGGGAAACTGGTGAGCCTGTGTAGAGAAACAGAATGAGATTCTGGGGAGAGTCACCCGCGAGGGTGTCATGAGCTTCCAAGGTGCACACGTGTGGGTCTCACCATAAAGAAAATTGCGACATATCACTTAAGACTCCAAAACTCACTACAGGACAGACTCAGGTCTCAGCTGGGCCAGGTTCTGTGTAATATGGAATGTTGCCTGCTTACATTAAAACTAGAAAAATCTTGAAACACAAGATATAAATATACCTTCACTATAAAGTCATTTTATATTTATGAAGGATGCAATTCTATTTTAGAACTACATTAGCTCTTAATTTTAAATGCTGTGGAAACATTTATAAATGAACAAATTAACTCAAGAAATTGGATTATACAAGGATTACACAAGGATTAAGTAGGCACAAAATATTTAACAGCAGATTTACTGTTCCAAGCCTTTTTGAAAACAAGAAAATCTTGGTTTCTGGCTCTGGATGACATATATGCAGAGGCTAAACGCTGCACATCAATGCGAGCATCTTGATTTGTTATCCTAAATAACGTTATGTCAAAATTACTACATAGTTTGGTTTTGAAAGGATAAAATCCCATTTAATGAACAAAAAGCAACTGTGGTAACTACATCAGGCTTTATCAAAGTATATAATCCCAAAATGTTTATCCCCAAGCTACAAGCAAGAGCTAATTTGAAGCCAATTCATGCAAAGATGGGCCCAATAAAGAACAGAAGTGGTAGGGACCTAAAAGAAGCAGAAGATATTAAGAGAGGTGGCAAGAATACACAGAAGAACTATACAAAAAAGATCACGACCCAGATAATCATGATGGTGTGATCACTCACCTAGAGCCAGACAGCCTGGAATGTGAAGTCAAGCAGTCTTAGGAAGCATCACTATGAACAAAACTAGTGGAGGTGATGGAATTCCAGTTGAGCTATTTCAAATCCTGAAAGAAGACGCTGTGAAAGTGCTACACTCAATATGCCAGCAAATTTGGAAAACTCAGCTGTGGCCAAAGGACTGGAAAAGGTCAGTTTTCATTCCAATCCCAAAGAAAGGCAATGTCAAAGAATGCTCAAACTACCGCACAACTGCACTCATCTCACACGCTAAAGTGATGCTTAAAATTCTCCAAGCCAGGCTTCAGCAATATGTGAACCGTGAACTTCCAGATGGTTAAGCTGGTTTTAGAAAAGGCAGAGGAACCAGAGATCAAATTGCCAACATCCACTGGATCATGGAAAAAGCAAGAGAGTTCCAGAAAAACATCTATTTCTGCTTTATTGACTATGCCAAAGCCTTTGACTGTGTGGATCACAATTAACTGTGGAAAATTC
>NW_011495067.1:278705-289144 GCF_000754665.1 Bison bison bison | reverse complement strand
AAGAGAGTTCCAGAAAAACATCTATTTC
Organism: Bison bison bison; assembly: GCF_000754665.1. NCBI lineage: Eukaryota > Metazoa > Chordata > Mammalia > Artiodactyla > Bovidae > Bison > Bison bison. The sequence continues at coordinate 289,116 of NW_011495067.1, read as the reverse complement.
TGCTTTATTGACTATGCCAAAGCCTTTGACTGTGTGGATCACAATTAACTGTGGAAAATTCTGAAACAGATGGGAATACCAGACCACCTGACCTGCTTCTTGAGAAACCTGTATGCAGGTCAGGAAGCAACAGTCATAACTGGACATGGAACAACAGACTGGTTCCAAATAGGAAAAGGAGTATGTCAAGGCTGTATATTGTCACCCTGCTTATTTAACTTCTATGCAGAGTACATCATGAGAAATGCTGGGCTGGAGGAAGCACAAGCTGGAATCAAGATTGCCGGGAGAAATATCAATAACCTCAGATATGCAGATGACACCACTCTTATGGCAGAAAGTGAAGAAGAACTAAAGAGCCTCTTGAGGAAAGGGAAAGAGGAGAGTGAAAAAGTTGGCTTAAAGCTCAGCATTCAGAAAACTAAGATCGTGGCATCCGGTCCCATCACTTCATGGCAAATAGATGGGGAAACAGTGGCTGACTTTATTTTTCTGGGCTCCAAAATCACTGCAGATGGTGACTGCAGCCACAAAATTAAAATACGCGTACTTCCTGGAAGGAAAGTTGTGACCAACCTAGGCAGCATATTAAAAAGCAGAGACATTACTTTGCCAACAAAGGTCCATCTAGTCAAGGCTATGGTTTTTCCAGTGGTCATGTATGGATGTGAGAGTTGGTCTATAAAGAAAGCTGAGCACTGAAGAATTGATGGTTTTGAACTGTGGTGTTGGAGAAGACTCTTGAGAGTCCCTTGGACTGCAAGGAGATCCAAGCAGTCCATCCTAAAGGAGATCAATCCTGGGTGTTCATTGGAAGGACTAATGTTGAAGCTGAAACTCCAATCCTTTGGCCACCTGATGTGAAGAACTGATTTATTTGAAAAGACCCTGATGCTGGGAAAGATTGAGGGCAGGAGGAGAAGAGGATGACAAAGGATGAAGTGGTTGGATGGCATCACCAACTCAATGGACATGGTTTGGGTGGACTCTGGGAGTTGGTGATGGACAGGGAGGCCTGGCATGCTGTGGTTCATGGGGTCACAGAGTCGGACACGACTGAGTGACTGAACTGAATTGATATTTTAAGAAGATGAACTAAGCACAAATAAAAGTTGATGGTAATATTCACTGATGTTGAACAAAAATAGTCATCACATACTCATGTGACAGATTGGACAGCTCAAGGTGATAAAACATAAAACGAGATATGTATTAAGTTGAGCCTTAAATGAGCAATGAAGACATTAGAGTTCAATCCCTTTTTTACCACTAATTTTAATACTGTGAGAGAAGCAATGCAGAATATGTATGGAGTGTTGATATGAAGACCAGTTATAGGAGCACCGATTTTTAACCGTCATCTTTATCATCCAAATTGTAACTCTATATATATCAATGCTTATTATCATGAGGTACTACTGAGAGTTTATTTTTGTTATTTCCATTTGCATATGAGAAAACAGAGATATTAATTTATTATTAAGTTATAGTACTGTATTCAACAACTGCCTGATTTCAAATTCCTAGAACTCTTATTGAAGAAAATCAGTGTGGGGTACAGCCTAAGAGGAAGAAAATATTATGCCTAGCCCATTTATTGATTTCTCTAAACTTTATTTTCTCTTTTGTAAAATATGGAAATTAATAGTCATTCTTTCAAAGATAGGCATAGTTGTGAGAAATGTGAACCTGAAAGAAATGTAATTCAAAAACAGAAGGTTGCAAATAGACTAAACACAATCAAGTACATGGGACTGGGAATTTTGTCGTGCCATAAACAACTAGAAAACCAGACAAAAATGAAATAATACTTTTCCAACACTGGCCCACAGGCAGCTGTGACTCCTGACATGAAGGAACAAATCAAGCCAACCATGTACCTGCCTCAACTAATGGTCCGGAAGTCCTGGTACAGGCTGGGGAAGCCAAGCAGTACTTACCAGTTGAGGAGACAGAGACTGGTGTTTGAGTCCACCAAGGTGGCTTCAGTGTGTGAAGCAGGTTATCAGAGAGGAGGGAGCCTCACAAAAGATAAACTCCGTGGGTCAGCAGAGGGATGCACATACGTCTTTGACTACTGCTCTGCAAATGTGTACAAGGGTACCACCAGAAGATGCGGAAATACTGGAAAGCGATGGAACAAACATTGCCTGAAGCACATGCAGTGAAAATCCCAAAATAGAAAGACTTTATAATAAACAAGCACTGGGCGCAGGCATGAGAGAAATAGCAGCTCCACAGTGGGCATCAGTTAGCCCTGGACCAAAGGCTGCTTTGAATCAATCCTAAGCAAATCTTCAAAGGAAGCCTGATTCAACAACAGAAATTACTAATCATATCAAGATCATGCAGACCATTCGCAAGGATAAACTATATTCTGGGTGGTAAAACACATTGCTATAAATTGAAAAACCATCAAAATGTGATCTGTAACCACAACAAAATGACCTAGGAGTCAGTATAGAAAGGTATCTGATGAAGTCTTTCCAAATTTGGAAATAAAGTAGCACACTGTTACATAACTCATAGGTCAAAAAAAATCAAAACAGAAATTTTGATTTTGTTTTCAGTTCATATTTTGAATGGCATGTAAGTGAAAATACAGCACATCAAAACTTGTAGAATTCAGGTGAAAATGGGCTTATAGCATTAAATCTCCATGTCAGAAGACATGAAAGGTCTTAAAACTAATCTGTGTTGAGAATCTATAAAGATAAGGACAAATCAAACCTTGAGTAAGCAAAAGGAAGCAATAATGACAATGCAGAAGTCAATGAAGTATACAACAGAAAAACAGAGAAAAGTCAGTGACCTAAAAAGTTGGTTCTTTGAGTAGCTCAATAAAATTGATAGACATTTATCCAGAAAAACCCCAAAAGTAAAGGGTATGAATTACCAATATCAGGAAAGAAAATGAGGACAGTGTTATAGATCCTAAAGGTAGAATGATCAAAGGATAGTATCTTTAAAAACTAGGCATCAAGTGATTTGATAACAAACATGAAACATACAAATTCCTTGAAAGACACAAGTTACTAAGAAGCTACTAACCTAAACAGTCCTTTGTCAGGAGGCAATTAAATCTGTAGTTTAAAACTGTCCCACAAAGAAAATGTACAACTGTAATTGTCTAAAAGAAATAAGTAATGTCAATCTCGTGCAAATTTTCCAGTTGACAGAAGAGGATGCCAGCATTACAAACAGAACAACGACAGCAACAGAGACAAACATGTCTCAGGAAATAGAGACGAAAAAATACTTCACAAAGTTTGAGCAAAATGAATCCAGCAAAATAGAAAAAGGAACAATTCAATTCTGATTTATCTCAGGAAAGCAAGGTTTGGCTCCCATTTGAAAATTAAATATTTCAGTTCACCACATAAACACATACACTAAAAGAAGGAACATATAATTATCTTCACTGATACAGAGCAATTAACGAAACCCAACACCCATTTGTGATCAAAACACTAAGAAACTAGGAATAAAGGACAACTTCATCAAGCTAAAATAAAGAGGATTTACAAAAAACCCACAGCAATGATCACATATAAGGGTGAAAGATAAATGTTTTGCACAAAGACCAGGAAAAGGTAAGAATATATTTTGTGACAATTTCTTTTCAACATTTTAGTACAGATCCTACCCAGTGTACCTTATTTTATTTTTTTTAGGGCAGTTCTAGGTTCATAGCAAACTTGAGAGGAATGTACAAAGATCAGATGGGTTTATTCCTTTGACTTGTCATGCTATGGTCCTGCCTATAGGAGCTATAAGACTGGATGTCCATGAGTCAGTTGCACTAATGTGTAAAATGTTTTTTAATTTCAGTGAATAACCCACTTTAAAAAATCATATTACCTCTGTATCTCAAAGCATTTCTCTACAAGTAAAAATTGTTTGTCCTTCCTTCACATACCTTTTCTTTCAAATGTCTGAGAGTATCTGAAGGACACAGATAAAATGAATAGCGTCACAGGCTCAACCATCTTCAAATGAATCCCTTGCTCAGTATGGTTGCTTATGCAGGCTCAGTAACTAATAGGCTAGTTATTTATCCTATTAAATATCTAAGTATCCTATAGTTATTTTTCCAAATATTTTCTCTTGCTTATTTTCATCACTTTCATCTCTCTTTTGTTAAATGACAGATACACACAGGCACACACACATGTCATTTTTCTAGCACTAATGGGTCTCTTCCATCATCTTGTCAATATCATGTTTGAAAATATTCACAAATAAGGAATAAACTTAACTCTACTATAAGTAGACTTATAAGCTATAAGTCTACTCAAGTCTGCATCAAGCTGTGTGAATCTGGGATTCTTTATCCTTATGGTACATGAAGAGTTATTGTTGGGTCGGAATGCAAGTTTAGGAGGTAATTCAATTCAGCCTTCAGTTAACGAAACTAGACTTTTTTTTTTTTTTCTCAAAATCATAAACATGATGTGAAGGCAGATTGAAAACTAAATGGGCGTGGAATCTGTTCTCCACCCAGCTCCCCAGAGCTGTATGCGGGAATGTTCTCACCCATCTGTTCTCTTGTCAGAGTGATGGCTCTGCTCCTGCCAGGCCCCCATTCAGTGGCAACAGGGAGAAAATGTTCCCAGGTGCACACGGACACACCTGAGCTCCTCCTGTGCTGTGCTTTGCAGGGGCCCCCAACCTCCGGGATCTAACACCTGATGATCTGAGGTGGAGCTGGTGTAATTATAATAGAAATAAAGTACACAATCACCACAGGGCACCTGAGGTATCCCCAAACCATCCTCTGCCAGGTCATGGAAAAATCGTCTTCCACAAAACTGGTCCCTGATACCAAAAAAGCTGGGGGCTGCTGCTCTAATGTATTTACTAAAAAGTGGATAGATCTGGTGGGGAAACAGCTAACAGTGGGGAAGTGCTTCAGTTTCACAAACTTGAAGTAAAAGAAGTAAATCCTACATATCCTTCTGAGATAAACTGAAATAAATTCTCCCCTGCCAAATAGTTAGTGCCCAGGAACCCGAGTCCAGAATCATTATATTAACAGTGACACTGAATGTAAAAGTGCCCAAGAATTTCCATTTTCTGTTGTACCTGCTGTGTAACAAAATGTTTTTAATCATGATTTACTAGGAGTTAGAATAGACTGGCAGCAGCTTGCTGGTGAGAATGGTTATATAACCTCAGCTCACTCCATAGCCTGAAGCAAGCCATTTTCTTCTAAAAACTTCAATTACTTTATCATAAAAAGTCAGCTGGTAAGATTTGATTTCACTGTATGTTAAACGTACCAATGAGGATTTTTTTTGCAAGATCCTCAGCATCCTCTCCCTAATTGTGCTATAGGAGTTTCAAGTATTAATGAATTCTGGAACATTAAGACTAAAATATGTTGTCGTTTCATTAGATGATTCATTTTAAGCTTCTTGAAACAGGGGCTGTTTTGAATACATCTTTGTATCCCCCCACAGAACCTAGCACAGTGCTTCACAGAGAGCTGGGCTGAATACACATCTGCTAAATGAATAGATTTTTACAATCTCATTCTGTAGCTACAGTTTCTCAGAGAAAAGGGGAGACCTTGTTTTAGAATTGGGATTGAAAGAGTGACCTCACCCAAGGAACTGGGGGATAAATATGTCCAAACTGTAGCCAGTTCTCAGCAGGAAATCACTGCATAACTAATCTTTAGGACCTTTGTTGAGTGTCAAAATTCCCTAGTCCTGTGCCCACCTTTTCCCCAAAACTGCCACCTGCATATACATAGACTTTGTATAATATTCATTTGTCGACTGTAAGCAGAGGACTTCGATGGGTCTCACTTGATTATATCTTTCACAGTTGAGAAAGACAGAAACTTTCTGTCTCTGGCTCTCCTCTCCCTAAAGTCAGGTGCTTAGAGGAAGCGACATAAGGGGAAAGGCAAATGGTAAGTCCTTAGTTGTCATCTGCAGACTCAGAATACCTGTAGTCCAAGGAAATTTAATGATTCGGATTCTCCAACACGGCTTCTTCAAAACGTATAGTCTGGCTTAAGAGACGTGACTTGCTCTTTAAATTATTTCCCTAGGATGAATTAATTAATTCCTTACATCGATTCATTCACAAATTCACTGATTTTACCTTGCACATGTGATCAGCAAGAGACTTTTCTAGTCTTCAAGGTAGTACTAGCTCTGCAGAAATGTTGAGAGATCTAAAAATAACCACACAAAATGTAGAAAGGGCTAAATTTACAAAAGAGTGAAAACAGAAAAGAAAGAATCAGATATCCTCATTTCCCCCATGCAGCAGATAGAAAGCACGTGTTAAGAGCTTAAGGGGGTAAGAATATGTTTGAAGTGGTTCTTTAGCATACCACGGCAATGTACATTATACACACACACATGCACGCTGGTATTTTTACTAATAACTTTGCTTAACATATCATAAATTTGGGACTGGAAAACAGTTATATCCAATGAATTGCTGATCTTCATCCATTTTTATCTGCGTTATTTTAAATGTTATACAATTTCTCATTCACTCTCTCTATGGTTGGAGAAAATGGCTGAACAGAAAGTCTGTCGCAGAGAAAAATAAAAGAAGGAAGCCAGAGCCTCTTTCAGAGAGTTATCGGATGCTGACATCTGGTGGCTCTCAGAAACATCACTACAAAGCATGTTCAACAACAGTGCACTGCTCCCCCTTCACACGTCTTCACCTCCCAGTTCCAGTGTGCACCTGTGACACATGCATGTATCTTATTCTGATGGCCCATCATGGCCCTTTCTATGTTAAACTTCTGCTGATACTTAGACAGAATGAAAAGCTGAAGGGAAAGGTACCGTTCGGGATTGGTTTCACTCCACATTCTGCCTAAAGCTGAAGAAAGCGCATCCTCTTCATTTCCTTTGAAGATCTTTATAAATGGCCTTGCGGCTCCCTGGCTTAGACCTTTGTAATCTGAAATAAGCCTCTTGAGAAATAAATTCTTCTGACATTTTTGAGTGCTTCCCTAAATTTTCCAGCTCTGCCTGCTTGACCACAATGGTTTACGTTATACACGGAAAAGGGTGGCCCCATAATAGTTCTCAGTACCTTTCTGCTTTGAGTATTTGGCATTTTTCACATCTTAGAGAGTTTGTATTTCTAAGGATATACATTAATGTATGTGGCTAATTGGCAAAGGGCTTCCCAGGTGGCCCTAATGGTAAAGAACCCACCTCTCAATGTAGGAAATGTAAGAGACACAAGTTCGATCCCTGGGTTGGGAAGATGCTTTGGAGGAGAGCATGGCAACCCACTCCAGTATTCTTGCCTGGAGAATCCCAAGGACAGAGGAACCTGGTGGGCTACAATCCATAGAATCACAAACAGTCAGACATGACTGAAGTTGACTTAGCTCGCGTTTTGTCAAATGCATTTTAAGTTATTTTCTTACTCCTTCCCTCCTTTTCTGCATGTTATAATTTTAGTTTAATACTTACTGCTACTACATTTCTCCAAGCCTTATGTATATTTTTCCCCATTGGTCATTATACACAGTAAAAACCTTATTCTAGAAAGCAGATTACACTGACCACTTTCTTGACAATTTTTCCCCATCATGGCTTCTCTTCTTGGTCCCTCTCCAAAAGCCATCAATTTAATGAGTTTGCAAAAAGCTTCCTAAGCACGAACTTGATCCTTTGTGGAATTTACATTCATTTTTTCCAAGTGACTGCACAGACAACATTTCTGTGACAGGAAAATGCAAAGTAATCAGCTTGGTGCTCATATTCATGAACTCTGCCAAGTTAAGCTGTCAGAGATGTGAGAGACAAAAAAAAAAAAAAAGAAAACAGGAGGACAAACGCAGACTACAGCTCCCGTGGGCACTGCAGCTTTTGGTCCCCACTTCAGAGTGTCATGATCTGAAGGCCTAGCATTTATGCTCACCTGGGCCTCTGAAACTTACAGGTCTATCAGAGAACTTGTAGGAGAGTGGAAATCTAGAAATTTCTACCCTGTCTTCACAAACTCACTCTGCCTCCCCAATCGCATAACCACCACACTCAGGCACATACCTTGATGACTGGAATATGCACCCCCCACCCCTCCCCACCCCCCGCCTAAAAATCATTCCTAAACTGAAGCTCAGAGACAGGACGACTTGGTAGTTTGAGTGAACTGGGATTAGGTTTTCTGGAACCCTCTAAAGACAACTTTTTCCTGAAAATTGTCAAAGCCTTTTAGGAGACTGTTTCAACTGAATCATACACAGGGATTGCATAGGCTGGAGTACCTTTATATCTATTTCAAAATACTGTATTTTAGCTATTTTTTAAAAGAAAATACAAAGATCTGGTGCTATTGGAACCCAATCCCTTTGAAGCTCAGCTCTTCTGGAGCTCAAAATATTCCTCAAATGTGCTCCACCAACCCTACTGGAAAGGATGCCCCCAGAAGGGCTGTCACCGTCATTCAGCCACGTTCCTCAAGTTAGTTTGATGACAACTCATTGATTTCATGTGGGTGTGAGCTTATTTCACTTTTTAGATGCATTATTTTAATTTTGTGTATTATCTTTATTTTCATCTACGTTAAAATAGAGAGAAAAGCATAATTATACTAAACACACACAACTTCATCATCCAGGTTTGTCAATGCATAATGTGCTATTTTTATCATCTTAATAAAATAAGGAAGTACTGTGCCTGATGGTAGCAACCAGATGTAGAACTTAAATGTACACATTTCAGTGCAGTGTTAACTGAGGTGAGTTATTACTGTTCACTGCTATTCCAGTATTAATTTATAACATGTTTCCTTAGACCATTCCATCTAGTTGGAAAATTATACAGAGGATACTTTAAGAATTTCCTAATTATTCTTCCTTAAAAATATAGACAAAATTACATAGTAATGGAGGCTATCTCTATGCACTGTCTTTATCAGAATTAACCCTCTCCCCTCTTGCTTTCCTCAGAATTAACTGCTACCATGAAGAGAATTACATCATTTCTATATATTATCACATTTGAATAGGTATTTGAGACATATTTGTGTATTTTTAACACAGTACATAAGTTTATATAGTTTGCTTTTTTCCCCTCAACACTTTTAAATATGCAGCCATGTTAATCTGTACCTTTATGTAATTAACCATAAATATTTTTAATCAAATTGTTATAGAGCTTTTGTTCATCCTATTCAGTAGCACATAATCTCCCTTAAACTGGTCATCTTCTTTGTGGGAAATGCTTCCACAAATAATTGCCTAAGTTTCAGAATGGGTTTCATCTTTTGGTATGAAGCAATTGCAAACTATTGTTAATAAATATTGGAAAGAACCTGATGTGGCTCTTACAGTAAAAGCAAGATGGCATGATATTTTGGCATTGAAAGAAAAGCATTGTGATTTTTTATCACACAAACGTGCTTGTATTTACATTGAATAAATTTCCCCAAAGTATGTTACCATGGCATGTACTCTGTTTGTGCTACTTAGCTGAAATTCCCCCTCAGTGACTGCTCTTTATTAATTCCAGACCATGGTCTAAGGTTACAATTTAATTAAAGTTTCTCTAATCACTCAATTTGTAAAAAAAAAAAAAAAAAAAGGGTGATTTTAGATATAAACTCTAGCAGCCTGCCTCCCAAATGCATACAGTTTTTACTACGTTATCATGTAACGTGACAGGGACTCTGCAGGGTAACATCCCTTTCCACTCAGTGAAGGTACCAGATGGGGTTTCTTTTCATCTTGCTGAGGCCACTTGGGATTCCACTGTTGAGCCATACTCTGAGTCTAGTGAGCTATATCCTGAGGCACTGGTGGTGAAAGAGCACATAGTCTCTTGGGGGCACTGAAGGTCATCCAGACCTGATCCAATTGGTCCCTGCTGTACTAATTAGCTCACAGGGTAAATAATCTGTCTACAATGCAGGAGACCTGGGTTCGAGTCCTGGGTTGGGAAGATCCCTTGGAGAAAGGCATGGGAACCCACTCCAGTATTCTTGCCTGGAAAATCCCATGGTCAGAGGAGCCTGGCAGGCTATCGTCCATGGGTCACAAAGAGTCGGACAGGACTGAGCAACTAACAAAGTTCAAGTACTAGTAACAGTGGACCAAGCCAAGGACCTGCAACCTGCCTCACTACCAGTAGGGGGAGTACTCCTGCTCTAATTTGAATTTTTTATGTCTGTGAAGGCAATGGCACCCCACTCCAGTACTCCTGCCTGGAAAATCCCATGGATGGATGAGCCTGGTAGGCTGCAGTCCATGGGGTCGCTGAGGGTCGGACATGACTGAGCGACTTCACTTTCACTTTTCACTTTCATGCATTGGAGAAGGAAATGGCAACCCACTCCAGTGTTCTTGCCTGGAGAATCCCAGGGACGGGGGAGCCTGGTGGGCTGCCATCTATGGGGTCGCACAGAGTCGGACATGACTGAA
>NW_011495067.1:277998-278605 GCF_000754665.1 Bison bison bison | reverse complement strand
CCAGTGAGGTGTGAGCTTGTTGCTGAGATCAGGCTTTGCCCCTCAGGGCTGAGGAGGAAGTTGAATCCTGTGGTCATTCACTCTCAGAACCTCATCAGGTCAGACGCTGGTGGGGCAGGGAAATGGACATATCTCTGAACATGGAGGCAGGAGGTCAGGGTTCAGGTCCAAGTCTCTAGGCCAGCCCCTCACTAGAGGTCCAGACATCAGCAGAAAGCCGTCTTCCTGGAGTCTCAGCAGCACCTGCATAGATTCACATTTGCTGCACCTTGATCAGGAGACACTCAATCATGCATGAAAACAACTGGGAAAGCTGCTTCAAGATGCAGACACCTAGACCCACTCCAGGGTTCAGTGGAGGCTAAACGTCTACATTTTTAACACAGTTCCCAGGTACCAATGTTGGAGTATATTCTGGAATACTCAATGGAAAATGTCACCTTAGATCATCTCTCAGCTCCTTTCTAGCTCTTACATTAGAGTATTCCAAGTGCTCTTGTCTGAGTAAATCTCATGGTTGGCTTTTATGATTGACAACAACATTCTGTGTGTGTATATAGGTGTGTATGCGTGTGTCTGCATGCCTGTATGAAGCACACAAAGGTAA
>NW_011495067.1:274594-277898 GCF_000754665.1 Bison bison bison | reverse complement strand
AGCAGTAGCAGCAACAGACATCAGGAGACTTTTTGCTGTTTGTTTTTATCATTATTATTCTCCCAGAATTTCTCCATGCTTGTATCACAATGGAAAATAGGAGAAGATGGCATTGGAGTTAGATGTGATACAAAGTGTGGGACCGTCTCACTGGTTTGATTTTGAAGATACTGCTGCTCCAAAAATACCTCCCAATCTGTCCACCCAGGCCTGAGGTTGCATCGCTAATACTCTATGCCTCTGTCTAATCTATTTTAATCCTATTACCAAGAATATTCCATTTACTTCCTGTAAAGAATGCCCGAGGGAACAAAAGATTTGGGTCTTTGTTCTGCTTCTCTGCCAGCAAGTCTCTGAGGAAAGTTACAAAAATTTCTCTAGTTCCCAGATTCCTCATTAAAGTGATGGCATTAGAATGTATACTGAATTAAATACCTTCCAGCCATACGAATCTTCATACCTACATTAGCAGTTTCCAAACCATGGTCTAGGGACCTTTGAAGGGTTGATGAGACCCGTTCAGGGTTCTGTAAGGTGAAAAAAAATTTCCATAATTATACCAAGACATTTTTTGCCTTTTAAAATTCCCATTTTCTCAGAAGTCTTCTAGAGGTAACAAGATATAAACTCACAAGAGACTGAATGTAGACGCAGATCTAAAAATACCAGTCTCTTCTATTAAGGCAACATTAAAGAGATTTGCTGAGAATGTACAACTATGTCATTCTTGTCACTTTTTTCTAAGTTTATAAAATAAAGTTATTTTTCATAAAAGTGTTGCTTATGTTAACATGCGATAGTTCATTAGCACTATTTTAAATTTAACTACCAAATAAAGATTTTAAACAAATCTTTCAGTTTTAGTTTCTGATGGTGAGTATCAATGTATTTAACCCACATATACGAAAGCTCTTCAGGGTCCCTGATCAGTTTTAGGAGTACAGTGAGGTTCCAAGACCAAAATGCTTGAGCACTTCTGATTTCTAATATATTTGGGGGAAATTTATGATTTTTCTCTACGTGGGCTTTGATTAAGGAAGGAAGGGAGAGTCTGAGGGCACTGCAACTTGGTAACAGGACTACCAAAAAGAGAAGTTACAGAAGTGGGGATTCAAGAGTGTTTAGTAATTAATTCTCTATAGAATTACAGAGGTGGGTGGTCTCCTATAAAGAGTTCAAAACACGAGAGTAAAACTGTCCCTGATGTGAGGCTGGGCTTATGGGATGAAGGAAAAAACATGCCCAGAAAAATGAATTTTTTTCACACGAACTCAACTGCAATATATGGTACTATGGCCTACTGGCCCATTAATATGCATTTAACACTAGGTATAACAAAATCAAAAAATAAAAACATCTACTTCATAGCTGTCTATAAAGGAATTATACAATAATATTGTATTTCTAAATGTTTTCCCTCAGATTGAAATTTTGAAAATACATGACACTTTCAAATGATATTTCTCCATTTACAAAATGTGTCTTCTAATCTCTAATCTATGCTATGTTTTAAGATGCCATACTATGTAAGAAAGTTCACTTATTTTAAATAAGCTGGTAGCAGTTATTTTCTTCTTTTTGAAGGACTGCAGAGTGTAGAAAACTTGTAGGACAGTCACACAGCCTAATTGGTGTAACTGGGTAACAGCAGAAAGGAAGAGAGAAAATGGGCCAGAAACAGCATGGGAATGATAGATGGTGTGCCTTTCTCCAAACGGATGAGACGCAATGCACACACCGAAGGCCTTTACCACGCTGTTGGCAGGATGAAGACAGACAAACAAACCATGTCTAGGCACGGAGCCTAACTGCTGAAAACCCAGCATACAGAGAAAACTTTAAAACCAGCCACGGTTGGGATGAAAAGGCATATGAGGCAACAATAAGACTTCCAGCTGCCTTTGCACTGAAACAATGAAAACTACAATAAAACAGTTTACTAGTCTTAGAAAACTTGTCAACCTAGAATTTTAGCTCAGCAACGTATCTTTCAAAAATGATGGCAAATGATTATTTTTCTGGATAGCCACAAGCTGAGAGAATTTATGTCCAACAGAACGGCACTGTGCATGAGCGTGTGCTAAGTGGCTTCAGTCAGCCCAACTCTTTGTGACCCATGGACTGTAGCCCGCCAGCCTCCTCTGTCCAAGGATTCTCCAGGCAAGAAGACTGGAGTGCGGTGCCATGCCCTCCTCCAGGGGAGCTTCCCAACCCAGGAAATGAACCCAAATCTCTTAAGCCTCCTTCGTTGGCAGGTGGATTTTTTTACCACCGGCGCTACCTGGGAAGTCCAGAACTGCACTGTATGAAGCATTAAATTATTTAGGTAGAACTTAAATGATTCCATGATTTCCCTGGTGGCTCAGACAGTAAAGCGTCTGTCTACAATGAGGGAGACCTGGGTTCCATCCCTGGGTCGGGAAGATCTGCTGGAGAAGGAAATGGCAATCCACTCCAGTACTATTGCCTGGAAAATCCCATGGACAGAGGAGCCTGGTAGGCTATACAGTCCATGGGGTCGCAGAGTCAGACACGACTGAGTGACTTCACTTTCCTTTCCTTTAAATGATTCCAAGTAGAAGTGCAAAGCTACAAGCAGAAATAACACTGGAAAGGGAAACTATATGGGAAAATATGAAAAAAATAATAACCACTTAAAGTGAAAGTCTCTCAGTTGTGTCCCACTTTGCTATCCCATGGACTATACAGTGGGATAGTATAGTCCACTGTATACTGTATAGTCCAATGGAATTGGACTATACAGTCCATGGAATTCTCCAGGCCAGAATTCTGGAGTGGGTAGCCGTTTCCTTCTCCAGGGGATCTTCCCAAACCCAGGGATTGAACCCAGGTCTCCAGCATTGTGGGCAGATTCTTTACCAGCTGAGCCACCGGGGAAGGCCTTAAAGAAACAGTAATTGCTATGTTCAAAACTATGCTTGTGTTTTTACAAGATACAGAGTTAACTATATAACAACAATAAAAGAAAAGCCAAGGGAGTAAGTATAGTTAAATTGTGGCAAGATTTTGGATTTTATGGAAACTGATAAAATTCTTAATTTAAGGTACTCTTACAAGTTATGGATACATAATCACTAAAATAATAATATAAAAGTTACAATGATAGTTCTAAAAGAATATATTAAATGTAATAGCAAAAAAATTAATCAAAAGAAATTTAAAAAACAATAGATGAAACAGAAGGAGGGAGGAGGGTTCAGGATGGGGAACGCGGGTAGACCTGTGGTGGATTCATTTCGATATTTGGCAAAACTAATACAATATTGTAAAGTTTAAAAAAAAA
>NW_011495067.1:270034-274494 GCF_000754665.1 Bison bison bison | reverse complement strand
AAACAGAACAAAGAGGAAGATACTGGTCAAATCCAATCATATCAGTAATCAAACTGAATACACATTCAGTAGATACTAAATAAAAGAATACCCTTTTCAGGCTGGATTAAAAAAATAAAATAGCAAGACACAACTATATATTATTTCTGAAGACACAGCTAGGTGGCCTTAGATAAGTCAAAAGCAAAATGATCAAAAAAGAGATGCCAAAGAAACCTAAACAAAAGGAGGCTGTCATGACTCTTTAAACATAAGACAAAATGGATTTTCAACAAGAAGACATAGAAACCTGAAATGTTCATGCACCTAATAACAGCTTCAGTTCTCAAATTTAAAATGCTGAAAAATCGTTACTTTGCTATCTGCTATCCGTGCTAGAAGTGACTTAGTTAAATGGGATACCAGTAAATACTGCTTGGAAAATTTGTCTGATTTTCATACACAGAAGCCAGAGCATTATTTAGCCTTAGTTATTTTGCTTTTTAAATGCATGGCCAACTTACAGAGCTGGAGCTCAAGGTGCCATCATTAAGAGTGACAGTATTTCCTATCTAGATGATTAATTTGTCAGAATCAATAAGTCATAAAGATAAAAATACATACTTATGTAATAAAAAGCTGTGCACTTCAAACATGTCAGGAAAGCAAACGGTTATTTGGATAATAGTTTATTTCCTTATGAAAGATCTATTTCAGATATAAGTATCAAAGATCCCCTAAAGAATTCATTAGATCACACTTTCTGTTGAATTTTTTACCTAGATTATGTCTGTGTCTTTTTAGAGACACAAAGTTTACATAAATATGATGGAACATCTTTGTTATGCCTTTCATTTTTCATACCTATAGCTTTCATTCATATCTGGGGTACACAGATAGCCCAAATGATTTAATAGCACTCAGGCACAGAAATCAAAAGAAATATCTTTTCCAGACCAATGTCACTCATGGAGGCAAAATCCAGATTTCAAGGGAGAAGGAAGCAGACACAGGCAGCAGTTGGAAGGCACACTTAGTTTAAGTCTTACCTGAACCACAGCAACTGTGCTCACACATCTCTGTAGATATTCTTGGAGTCAGGGATGCACCTATCATTTTCTCCCTTGCATTTTCTTACCACAAGAGGGTGCTGAAATGCCAGCTTCAGCTGTTTCTTATGTGTTCAAAAACTAACTGAACTCTTCACTCCTAAAGCTCCTGGTCTCCCACTTTTCAAATGCGGTGGCAAGCCCACCCTCCTTGACTCTAAACTTGCTTTTTTAAAAATCCAATTCATTGTCATTTTGCCCTCGCCGGTCTGCCATGATACACCAAGTTAGTGCGTGCGCAGTAAATCGCTTCAGTCAGTCCGACTCTTTGTGACCCCATGGACTGTAGCCCGCCAGGCTCCTCTGTCCACGGGATTCTCCAGGCAAGAATACTGGAGTGGGTTCCTATTTCATTCTCCAGAGGGTCTTCCCAGCCCAAGGATGGAACCCTTGCCTTTTGCGTCTCCTTTACTGACAGGCAAGTTCTTTACCACTAGCACCACCTGGGAAGCCCTAAACCCAGTTAGGGTACATGCTGTAATTACTCTCACATTTTCTTCTTCCTCTCCAGGCCCCACAGTGCTATTCTTCCTTTGGTAGTGTTATAGGCTGAAAGTCCGTGTGCCCCCAAAATGCATATAATGAAATCTAATCCCTAATGTGATGGTGTTTGGAGGTGGGGCCTTTGGGAGGTAGTTCCTTCATGAGGGTGGAGCCCTTGAACAATCAGCCAGAGAGCCAGTTCTCTCCTTCTCCACCAGGTGGGGATACAAGATGGCCCTCTACAAACCAGCAAGCTGGCTCTCACCGGAACCAGAATCTGCCAGCACCTTGATCTTGGACTTCTCAGCTTCTAGAACTGTGAGAAATAAGTGTATGTTGTGTTGTTTTAAGCCACCCAGTCCTTTTTTTCCCCCCTTGTTCTTTCCTTGTTGAGGGATGTCATTTTATTTGCTACAATTACCCCTGAGATGGGTCTGGCCAAGGAGAAGAGGCCGGCTGTGAGTTCCGGCCGGAGAGGGTCTTGAAGCCGAGTACTGAAGGTGCATGCCCAGGAACGGCCGCGAGGTGGCGCGCACTGCACAGGCTGCCCAGGATGGGGAACTCAGGCCGGCCCAGGTAGGCGCCCGGGGATCAACGGCGCACGGGGTCTCCAGGACCCGCCCCCACCGGGCCCCTGGGCCCTGGAAGCCCCTGCCTCGGTCCTCAAAGGCAGTTCACTCGGTCCAGGGAGCTTAGCCCATCTGTATGAGGGGCAGCGCGGCCGCCACAGCCTGGGGACTGGTCCAACGCAGCCAGCCCGGTCCGAGGTCAGCCTCAGGTTGGTCCAGGGCAGCGCCAAGCTCCTCCCGATCTGTGGGCACCTGGCTGTCCCCGGGGGGCTGATGGCCAAGTCTTGTCCGCAGAGCCGACGCGGCTCTGCGGGTAAACTCTTCGCCGTCCCCTGACCCCAGCGGGCAGGGCTCCAGCCAGGCCCCCACAGCCTCCGTCCCGGCACCTGTCCTTGAGCAGGTTTGCCTTGCAGCCTCGAGGACAAGGGGACCCGACCACTGGCAGCGTCACTGACCTTCGCGGACCCGGTTTAAAGTGTTGCCGGAGGTGTGCGGACTGATGACCCGGAAGCTGAAGCCTGATGACCTGGAAGCTAAGGGCGGCGTCAGGCGGACAGGCCGGGGTCAGCATCCACGCCTGCGGTGTCCAGGTGCGCAGGTTCGCCCAGCACGTGCCGGCGGCGGGTGGGGAGCCACCCTGCACCGGGCGCGCAGCCTCTGGGGAAGGCCCCGCGGAAGACCCTGCAGGCCTTTGATCGACGCCACACTGGGCAGGGCCTCCTCTGCAGACAGTTCAGATGCGCGTTTTGTTTGAGCCTAGTGCACGTGTCATACAAATCGAGCAGCATTCCTGAAGCCAGTATATTGGGGCACAATATGTGAAATATTTGGCTTCCCTGGTGGCTCAGCAATAAAGAATCCGCCTGCAAAGCAGAAGACATAAGTCCTTTGCGTGGAAAAGATCCCCTGAAGGAAGGCATGGCAACCCACTCCAGTATTTTTACCCGGATAATTTCATGGACAGAGGAGCCTGGCAGGCTTCAGTCTATAGGGTCGCAAAGAGTCAGTCACGACTGAAGTGACTGAGCAGCATCAGAGTGTGAAATATTACATATATGTACTTACAGTATGAACATACCTCATATAAACATTATTATGCATATATTACCTTATATTACATAAATTACCTATATTACATATTACCTTATTCAATATCATAACACTATATAATAATATGACTATATATACACATATAACATTATGCATATAACATACATTACCTTATATATAAATATTCAATATTGTTGTTTAGTTGCTAAATCATGTCCAACTCTTTTGTGACCCCCATGGACTGCAGCCGGCCTGGCTCCTCTGTCCATGGGATTTCCTAGGCATAAATACTAGAGTATTCTTCTGAGGATCCTTCTCCAAGGGATCTTCCCCACCCTAGGATCAAACCTGTGTCTCTTGCATTGCCAGGCAGATCCTTTACAATTGAGCCATCAGGGAAGCTAAATATTCAGTACAGTAATACATCATATGTGGTTAAAGGAAATTAGCTTGCTTCCACATGGGTCTCAATGGTTGAAATCTCTGAATATATATATCCTAGGAGTGTGTGGACTTAAAGTTGGGAGAGTTTGGAGACCTCCTGGACTTGGCAAGAGGCTAAAAGGAGGGAAGCCAGATGACCAGATTTCTGCCTTTGATATTGGGAACGGTTATGGTGATGTTCAGTGATACTAAGTATGCCCAGATGAAGGTATTCAGTCCACGGTGTACGCCATAAGCTAACAGTGCTAGAGTGAGGTCTGGGCCTCTGAAAATAGACATTGGGTGGACATTGTATTATAGAAAAAGTAGGCAAGACTATCCAAGTGAATGGGATTGTTCAGGAAAATGTCACATCAGTTCAGTTCAGTTCAGTCGCTCAGTCGTGTCCGACTCTTTGTGACCCCATGAATCGCAGCACGCCAGGCCTCCCTGTCCATCACCAACTCCCGGAGTTCACTCAGACTCACGTCCATCCAGTCAGTGATGCCATCCAGCCATCTCATCCTCTGTCGTCCCCTTCTCCTCCTGCCCCCAATCCCTCCCAGCATCAGAGTCTTTTCCAATGAGTCAACTCTTCACATGACATGGCCAAAGGATTGGAGTTTCAGCTTTAGCATCATTCCTTCCAAAGAAATCCCAGGGCTGATCTCCTTTAGAATGGACTGGTTGGATCTCCTTGCAGTCCAAGGGACTCTCAAGAGTCTTCTCCAACACCACAGTTCAAAAGCATCAATTCTTCAGCGCTCAGCTTTCTTCACAGTCCAACTCTCACATCTGTACATGACCACTGGAAAAACCATAGCCTTGACTAGATGGACCTTTGTTG
>NW_011495067.1:269409-269934 GCF_000754665.1 Bison bison bison | reverse complement strand
GGAAAACTATTACAAATTCCAACATATGGAGGCTGAGCAACACGTTGCTGAATAACCAACAAATCACAGAAGAAATCAAAAAAGAAATCAAAATTTGCATAGAAACGAATGAAAATCAAAACACAAAAACCCAAAACCTGTGGGACACGGTAAAAGCAGTCCTAAGGGGAAAGTTCATAACAATACAGGCACACCTCAAGAAACAAGAAAAATGTCAAATATATAACCTAACTCTACACCTAAAGCAACTAGAAAAGGAAGAAATGAAGAACCCCAGGGTTAGTAGAAGGAAAGAAATCTTAAAAATTAGAGCAGAAATAAATGCAAAAGAAACAAAAGAGACCATAACAAAAATCAACAAAACCAAAAGCTGGTTCTTTGAAAGGATAAATAAAATTGACAAAGCATTAGCCAGACTCATCAAGAAACAAAGGGAGAAAAATCAAATCAACAAAATTAGAAAAGAAAATGGAGAGATCACAACAGACAACACAGAAATACAAAGGATCATAAGAGACTACTATC
>NW_011495067.1:254559-269309 GCF_000754665.1 Bison bison bison | reverse complement strand
ACTCTCACATCTGTACATGACCACTGGAAAAACCATAGCCTTGACTAGATGGACCTTTGTTGGCAAAGTAATATCTCTGCTTTTTAATATGCTGTCTAGGTTGGTCATAACTTTTCTTTCAAGGAGTAAGCGTCTTTTAATTTCATGGCTGCATGCTGCTGCTAAGTCGCTTCAGTCATGTCCAACTCCGTGCAACGCCATAGACGGCAGCCCACCAGGCTTCCCCATCCCTGGGATTCTCCAGGCAAGAACACTGGAGTGGGTTGCCATTTCCTTCTCCAATGCATGAAAGTGAAAAGTGAAAGTGAAGTCGCTCAGTATGTGTCCGACTCTTTGTGACCCCATGGACTGCAGCCTACCAGGCTCCTCCATCCATGGGATTTTCCAGGCAAGGGTTCTGGAGTGGGTTGCCATCACCTTCTCCAACAAAACTCTACTAGGTTTCACTTCTTTATTTCTGTCACAATAACATAGTTCTGCAGATGATAAAAATATTTCTGTGAATTTCATTAAAAATGTTATCCCCATACTTACTATTACGTCTAGTTAATTTCATGGGTCATTTCTTGAAGAAAATTAAAAAAAAATAGTTATCTTTCATAGAGTGAATTGAGAAAGTCTGTAAGTGTCTAAAATTTACATTAAAAACTCAAAGTTTAGGGACATCATCCTAAAGCATCCTACTTTAAAAAGCTATAAAACAGCTTGTCCTTATGTATCTTACCATGTACCTGTATACCTTTAATACTATCTCATGGCTCTGGCTGTACTGACCATTACTTTTAATGTTACAATATCATGTTCCTGTTCAATCTCATTATGTAATAATTTTACAAATTATCAACTTACTTTGTTCAAACTCAGGAGAATATTCTAAAACATTACTATTTTAGATAGAAGCCAGGTTTCTTGCTAGATTAGAACTCACTCATCCATCGGTGTAATCTGGATGATTATTTTCTCCTCCATGTATTACCTTGTGCTTGCCCACAGTAAAGGTCTGACACTTCTCTGTCACAGGGCTTTTATGTGCAATTATGTTTATTAGCTTGGCATTCTAGAAATGACAACAAGAAAAACATAGAGACTTGAAGATGTCATTATATAGTTCCCTTCATCAAGATTATGTAATTGTATTAAATGTGGACCTGCCCTAATACTAAAAACCATGTTTGTGTTTTTTTGTGCAGAGCAGTTTTTATCCCTACCTTTGTCTCTAAATAGAGCTCTAGTAGTCAAAGTTTTTTGCAGTTTCAAATAAATTAATAGCCTTTGTAAGAAAATAGTTTTATTAAAAAAAATTACATCTATCCTTTTCCAAAATGTGATTATTATCTTAGAGATTTTTTTAAGTTAAGATTTTACTGACTGACGAGTGGACCTGGGTGTCTGGGGAACATCGGTCCAAGCCTTTCACAATAAACTTTACTGAGCCTTTCAAAACTGAACCATGTTAAAGTCTCACTATTTAATGAAGTAGAATTTAAATTTTTTTGCAGTTCATTTTCTGCAATTTCAATTATTATTACTTTAGTACCCAACATATGCAAAACACTGAAAGGTTCATGACACAGATTCAAATATGAATAAGATCATCAGCCGCCTAGAGAAGAGTATCTATTAATATTAAAAAGACAAATTGACAACTCTAATGCAGGCAGCCAATGAGATACAAATTGGGACTGCAAGTAAAACTCTAGATTGGAGGGATTTAAATTATAGCTTGAAAAATGGATTGCTTTCAAGAGTAAGAAACAAAGAACACTCCGAAAGAGATGAAACTACTTGAACAAAAAATCTTAAGGAGACATATATTAACAGAATGGGGCCAAGAATACACCAGAAGTAATTCTATTTTTAAAAATTTAACATGTGGCAACACTGAAATGAGAGCCTACCATTTCCAGTGTTTCCTCCAGAATCCCCTGTACTCTGGAAAACTCAGTTCCAGTCTCAGCTCTTTCACAGCTCGTTTTGTAACTTTGGACATGTTATCTAAGCTAAAAAAAAGTCTCTTATAGCTTGGGACTTCCCTGGTGATGCAGTGGTTAAGATGCCATATTTCAAGGCAACAGGCATAGGCTGTATCCCTGGTCGAGGAATTAAGATGCCACATGCTGTGTGGCAAGGCAAAAAAAAAATCTCTTACAGCTTTAAAAGTCTGCGAACAAGTCACAGTTGCAACCTACCAGGTTTCTAACAATATTACTTCAACAACTATTTAACAAGTATAGTAAGTTCAAAGCATTGGTCTACTGCAAAGAGAAAAAGATACTATGAATTTTACTCTCACAAAGAAAACACTACATGTCTTTCTATTGAGGTATTAAATGTCTTACTACTGTGTAAGGGCTCTTTTCTATTTGAGAATATAACCCATTCTCACAAATACTTCTAGTTCAACATGCGTCTTTAAATTATGTGACTGACATATAGACATATATAGTTTGTGAAGATTTTCTTAAATCAGGAATGAACATTGAATTTTATCAAGTTATCTTTTACACTATTTTATTTTTTGAATAGGTACTATGTTCACAGTCCCAAATTGAAAAAGTATAAAAAGATATTGGAATTCCCAGGCAAGAATACGGGAGTAGGTTGCCATTTCCTCCTCCAGGGGATCATCCCCACCCAGGGATCGAATCCATGTCTCCTACATTGCCAGGCGGATTCTTTACCACTGAGCCACCTGGGAAGCCAGGTAATCAACTATAGTTTAAAAGAAAAAAGTAGAGTAAAAATTTTAGCTAGTGTATATTACCCTTCCAGAAACATTTTATTATATGCACAGACACATATAAACACTTTTCTTCAGAATAGTAGCCAACTATACACCCTGTTCTGCATCTTAATTTTTAACTATATTTTGGAGAACACCCCACATTAGTATATGAAGAACTCCATTTTTTTTAATGGTTGCACCATATTCCATTTTATGGACACTCTAATTTATTTAACCAATGCCCCTAGTGAGGGACATTAGAGTTGGTTCCAAATTCTTACCATTGCAAACAAGCTACAATGAAGAATATCCTTTTGCACATGTGAGTATATCTATCTAAATTCTAACAAGTGGTTTATGTTGTATACCTGAAGTTAAAATAATCTGTAAATCAAGTATACCTCAAAAGACATTTAAAAAAAATAAAACATATTAAAACACTGAAATGTTTGATATGTCAATAAATTTTAACAAACAGAACTACTTGGTCAAACAGTTATGTGCATTTGTAACTTTGACAGACCAAATGTCTTTCTATTTTGTTCTTTTTAACTTACCTGTAAAGTATTACTTGTTATGAAAAATTACTTTATTCTTAATGCCCCTAGATGTCACTATAACTCACCAAATAAGTCATATCACACACAAAAAATATGAATCAAGTAAACCCCTCCATAAAACTGAATGACATTTATGCAAAGAAATTCTTTTTTACTACAAGAAAAAAATATCCACACCCATTATACACATCATATATTCAAACAATCATACCTAATTTCTAAAGTTCATCCCATATCTTATGAGCAAATTCTGTTCTCTCAGAGAGCTTTAGTTCAGGCAAGAGAGACCCACAGCTGTGCAGTAGAAGCAAGGCTTGATTACCACCTGGGCTACCTGATATACATTCTAAATATATATAAAACTGAGACCACCTTTTAAAAATAACTTGACATTTTTAGAGATTTGATAGACTGAGCAGGTTAAACATTATGTGTCTATCTTTGAATGTTTGTAATTCAAACTTTCTATATAATATTCTGCTGTTTCTGCTTTCCTAAATATACCTGGTCATAGTCATTGAGCAGAGTGGGTCATGTTTATTCTGTTCATGCATTCCTGTGGCTGTTTCCTTTTCCTCAAGTTATCATTTATTTTTATTAAATGTCAAAGATTTTAGCCTTCTTCTTGTTTCTGGAACACACCAATCTTATCCTGCCTTAGAGATTTTGAGCTAGTTCTGATTTAGACACTTTTCCTGCAGATATCTGCAGGGTTAATTCCCTTTCCTCCTTTAAGCCTTTCCTCAAAAAAAACACCTTTCCAATCAGCCTTCCCCCAATTATCTTTTTAAAACTGCATCTCTGCCCACGATTTGCAAATAACCCTTCAGTTCAGTTCAGTTCAGTTCAGTCGCTCAGTCGTGTCTGACTCTTTGCGACCCCATGAATGGCAGCACGCCAGGCCTCCCTGTCCATCACCAATTCCTGGAGTTCACCCAAACTCATGTGCGTTGAGTCGGTGATGCCATCCAGCCATCTCATCCTCTGTCGTCCCCTTCTCCTCCTGCCGTCAATCCTTCCCAGCATCAGAGTCTTTTCCAATGAGTCAACTCTTCACATGAGGTGGCCAAAGTACTGGAATAACCCTTAGCCAGCTATAATTTTTCCCCCAGATTCACTTGTCCCCTTTTAACAATGGGCAGATTTACTTTTATTATTTTTATTCATTATTTCCTTCCTCATCCTCCTACACCATGAGCTCCAAGAAGGTGGGGACTCTGTTTTATTTACTGATGGGTCTGTTTTATTTACTGATGGGTTCCAAGGATCCTCAACTTGCCCCAACATGTATTAGGCACTTAATAGATCATTACAATGAAGGAATAAATACAATAAAACACATTAGAATGTGCCACACATCACCTGGAATCAAACTAGCTTGTAGTAAATATTTGTCAAAAGCCCTGAAACAAAGCACATGTGAGAAATTGTTAATGAGATTGTATACTAGTGTGATGGTTGGAGTCTGACAGAGTATCTGAAAGTATAAGGAATTACTGTGAAATATTTTAGTGCCATCACCGGATTGATTGTTTTGGTGTTTAAGAAAAGGGTGCTTACCTTTTTGAAAAAATATATTGAAATAATGAAAAAACATAATCTTTAAGATTTGCTTCACAGTAATTGTGTGGGGAAAAGAAAGCATGTAAAGCTTTAGCAGAGAAAAATGTGCCCACAGGTTGCTAATGGTTGTCACTTGATGATGGACACATGGCATTTCATTGTACTATTCCCTCTACTTTTGTGGATCGTTGATACTTTTCAAAATTAAAAAAATAATAAAAGGCTGTAGATATTAAAATAAATCACCTACTTTCTGATAGAATGAATACAAGAGATGTTCTTTTTTTTTCTTTTTTCTTTTTTCTAATTTTATTTTATTTTTAAACTTTACATAATTGTACTAGTTTTGCCAAATATCAAAATGAATCCGCCACAGGTATACATGTGTTCCCCATCCTGAACCCTCCTCCCTCCTCCCTCCCCATACCATCCCTCTGGGTCGTCCCAGTGCACTAGCCCCAAGCATCCAGTATCGTGCATCGAACCTGGACTGGCAACTCGTTTCTTACATGATATTTTACATGTTTCAATGCCATTCTCCCAAATCTTCCCACCCTCTCCCTCTCCCACAGAGTCCATAAGACTGTTCTATACATCAGTGTCTCTTTTGCTGTCTCGTACACCGGGTTATTGTTACCATCTTTCTAAATTCCATATATATGCGTTAGTATACTGTATTTAGTGTAAGATTTAGTCCATCGTTGACTATTCAGAAAATTCATACCTCAGAGTATGAACCCTATTTTAACTCTGTGCATGAATATAGGTTCAGTTCAGTTCAGTCACTCAGTCATGTCTGACTCTTTGCAACCCCATGGACTGCAGCACACCAGGCCTCCCTGTCCATCACCAACTCCTGGAGCCTGGTCAAACTCATGTCCATTGAGTTGGTGATGCCATCCAATCATCTCATCTTCTGTCATCCCTTTCTCCTCCCGTCTTCAGTCTTTCCCAGTATCAGGGTCTTTTCCAATGAGTCAGTTCTTCGCATCAGGTGGCCAGAGTATTGGAGTTTCAGCTTCAGCATCAGTCCTTTCAATGAATATTCAGGACTGATTTCCTTTAGGATTGACTGGTTTGATTTTTTTGGTACAAAGCAGGAAAATTATATGAAGCAGCAGAGGAAAATCCTAGATTGATGTGAGACATTGGATTTTTATTTCAACTAATAGCTTAGAAGGAATCCTGTATTTTCAAGTATTTAATTTTTGCATTTAAAAATGACTCAACTGGGATCAAGATAATAACCATTTTATTTACACTTGGGAATGATGTATCTTCCTGCTTATTCAATGCCAACCTGGAAGTATGGCAGATTGGTAACCAGGCTGTTGGTGTAAGGATGCGGGACACTGTCCAAAGCAGCTTTGCAGGATCCCATTTAAGCTCATTCACAGAATCTATGTGCTACGACCTGTCCAGCTTCACTTTTGTCTAAAAATGCAATCCTTACCAAAACTTAGTGAGAACACTTGCCAAATTACAGCAGCTTTTCATATGTATCTATGCAAAAACCTGAGACCAGGAACTCAGTATAGATATTTCCATTTATACTAAAGCTAAAACAGTGGTCTATAGCTCATCTATCGAAGTGATTGACTTCTGTCTATATTATATTTCATCCTTGGAAAGTATCATCATCTGGGAGCTTTCCGTCTAGGTGAATATTAAATTTTTTTAACATTAAACATTTTTAAAATTTGTTTATTATATTAACATATAGTAAAAAGTTACCTTGAGATATGATCTGAGGGAATTGTCATTCTTAGAAGAACCATGTATATTATCTTGATTGAAGGGTGAAAGAAACTGATGAAGTAAAGGGAACCTATAGTCTTGCTGGGAAGAATCAGAAACTAATGTATTTACAAAATGAGGTGGAAAAATCTACAGATCTGGGTTTTAGACTTGATTCTTGTCCTGAGTTTATAAGACATTTGGCTTATGTGTTACTTGGTATTCTCTTTATGAAGAACTCAAGCAGGAATTTGTGTCTTATATTACTATCAGTAATATCTGTGCTTCTCCTAAGCAAGCAATTAGCAATCAAGTCAATTGATTCTTATTTAAAAAAATACAAGTGGCAGTATTTCACTTTGCTATTTGGCTTCTAGAAAGCATCAGGCCAAGGTTGTGGGGCACTTCAAACAAGATATTTATCTTTATGGTATTGAAGTCTTTACCCTCATTTCTCAACCTTGTATGACTCTTCTCTTGCTGTACAATCTGCACTGTTTCTACTTTTGTTTTATGTGTTATCATACACCTTACATCTTTGTTGTCTGTAATAAACCCTTAACTTTATCATCCACCATAAATCCACAGGCAAGATCCTTAACTTCTTAGAATCTTTTTCCCTCACTTGGCAAAATGACATTTAGAACAGTTTATGTTTGCAAGAGATTTATCTTTTACAATAATATCGCCACCATTTAGCTTGTGCTAAGTCACTTCAGTCGTGTCCAACCTATGGACTGTAGCCCACCAGGCTCCTCTGTCCACGGATTTCTCCAGGCAAGAATACTGGAGTGGTTGATATGCCCTTCTCTAACCATTTACTTTAGTATTGTTTAAAAGAAAGACACAATATAGTAAGAATTATAATTATGCTGCATATGATACTTCTTTTATAGGCAATATAGTAAAAAATTACACTGTGTTGAGTGAAAGTTTTATCAAGTATTGTTTAGAATCTGTCCCCAAACTCTAAAAAGGCAACAATACTGTTATCATTCAAAAACTCATGGAACAGAAATGGACATTATTCATGGTTGAACATTATTCATTTATTAAAAAATAATTTTATTACAAGTGATAAGGCTATCTGAGGAATCTATATTAAATATCTTATACCATTAAAAAAGCACACATCTTAGAATAAACCCCAAATGTATTAATGGAAAGATGTAACTCTAACATAAATGTACAATTAATTATCCCCTAAGTTCTATTTAGAATTAACATCCTACCTTCCTCACTATATCCTGCTAAAAGAGTTACATGCTTCCCTGGTGGCTCAGACTATAAAGAGTCCACCTGCAATGCAGGAGACCTGGAATTGATCCCTGGGTCAGGAAGATACCCTGGATAAGGGAATGGCTACCCACTCCAGTATTCTTGCCTGGAGAATTCTATAGACAGAGGAACCTGGAGGACCACAGTCCATGGGGTCACAGAGTTGGACATGACTGAGTGACTAACACTTTCAAAAGAGGAGCAAATTATTTCCATCAATAACTTCTATTCTATAAGAATAGAAACTCATCAATTTGTAATAAGTGGGCATGTGCTACTTTACACTTTCTGACTTCAGAAACAGAAAACCTATCCTCCCATTCCTTGGTAATATAAGAACCCTCTGAAAGGAACTATGTGATTCTTTTGGAACACATTAGACTATTACATGTACGGTTTTGCGTGAGTCATCATTTTAGTATGTGTAAGTTATCAGCCAGAGGAAGGTGCTGTGGGAAAAGACACACTAATTTGCTCAAACCGAACGGCTTTATTACACAATCAATGGACCAGATCAGCAAAGCAGAGTCAACAGCTGTGGTAGGGATGAAATTATTTAAAACAAGCAGAGGGAGCATGTTTATGCCCAGAGTCAGAGCTTGAATATCACTCTCTAAGCAGCGTTCTGATAGTTGTCATGTATTTTGGCAGAGGAGAAATTCAAATTGGGTGAAATGCAAGAAGGACAGAGCATATGAGGCTCCAGATGATTCTAGGACTGTCACATTTAGCAAAAACTCCACAGACCTTTATTTGCAATTCATGACAGTAATACCATCACTAGAGGTGGAAAACAGCAATCCTATTGTCACAGAGAAAGACAGGCTGTGCATGATAAATTAGACCTGAAATACAGGGGGAGAATTGTTAAGAAGTGGGTTTCAGTGTGGCTGGCAGGAAACAGTTCAGCTGAGCAGAGGTAATCCCTGGAATGTCCCACATATGTGAATCAAAAATAAGGTTGCCAGATTGAGCAAATAAAATTACAGGACATGGTTAAATTTTAATTGCAGACACAATGGGCAATTTATTGTATATATGTACCAAATATTGCATATTCTCTTGCTAAAAAATAGTCATTATTATATGAAGTTTATATTTAACTGTGAGTCCTGTATTTTATCTGGCAACCCTCACTAGAAATGAATATTTGCTGAAAAGCTTAGATAAACTGGATTGAATCTCCCTGTCTCTATGGTTCACCTCAGGATATCATAAGCCTCTCAGTTATGTTTTGTCTTGGTTTTCTGTTGCTGCCTTCACAAATGACCACAAACTCAGGGGCTTAACAACAACACACATTTGTTATCTAAGTGTTGTGTAGTTTAGAAGTCCAACATGGGTCCTGCTGGGCTAGAATCAAGGTATTGCCAGAGCTGTGTTCCTCCTGAAGATTCTGGCAGGAAATCATCTTCCTTTTACCATCTTTTAGAGGCCACCATAGGGCTTCCCAGGTGGCTCAGTGGTAAAGAACCTGGCTCCCAATGCAGAAGACATGGGTTTGATCCCTGGATCAGGAAGATCCCCTGGAGAAGGAAATGGCAACCCACTCCAGTACTTCTTGCCTGGAGAATCCCATGGACAGAGGAGCCTGGCAGGCTACTGTCTATGGAGTCACAAAGACTTGAACATGACTGAGTGGCTGAGTGCTCATGCACGCATGCACACGCATGCACACACACACCACCACATTCCTTGGCTTGATGCGCCTGTCCTCTGTCTCCTAAGCTGACAGTGACACGTTGAATCCTTCTCACATTGCGTCATTCACCAGGGCTTTTTCCACAATCCTAGTTGGCCCACCTGCCCCAATCTTTAAAACATATCTGTGTTGGATTAGGGAGTAATTTTAAAGCTGCTTTATCCTGAGTGACCTGCCATTATTTTCTTTTAATGGGCTAGATTCACTTTCTAAGAGGATACAAAGAAAGCAGATTGTGTTTGTCTGAGGGATCAAACATTCCACTCAAGTATGTTTAATTTTTTTTACTACTATTTTTTAAAATGTTCTGGTCATGCTGCATGGATCTTGGTTTCCTGACCAGGGATTGAACCTGAGCCCCATGCATTGGAAGTCCCTCGAGTGTGTTTAGAAGAAAGCAGTGCAACACAATACAAAAATTTCAGTGGGGAAGAGCTCTATCTGTCAACACCAAATGATTATTCTCTAAACATCATTTGCTTGACCATGCACGATGGAATCCTTGCATTGTGTAATTTCATGAGGATGGGCATAAAAAATGTAAGCACCAATTTTATAGCTATGAACCTTTTATGAAGAAAGAACTAGAACAAAGTGACAGTGGGGACAAAATCCTAATTTTCTGTTGATTTATTACATATCACGAAACTGTATTTCTTGAGAGACACACACACATACACACTCTCTGGGGTCAAATATGATTTTACACATTTGAACAGGAAGTTACTTGGAGGAATTCCATTCTTATAACTCTATTATTATGATTTACCAGCTAAGGTTATTCTGTATATATCAGGATATCCTCCATTAGCATCTGGAAAGATCGACTTCTGATTAATAAAATCATTTTTTTATAATTTTCTTTTGTGGAGAATAGGGGGAAAGAAGTCCCTTTTTATTCCCAGAGTCTTTAACGTAATTGGTGTAAATATCAGGGAATTAAGTTTTTCATCTAGATTCTCTTTAGATGGGTGAATTTAGGTTATTGAGACATTTTTAAAACAATTCATTCCTTTCTTACTCTTTCTTTTTATGCCACAGGTTCAGTGGTAAGCTTTTGCAGTGTATAATCTCCCTTAAATTCCAACTTTTAGTGATTGTAATTACTGTAATTATTGAACACATTTTAGGAGCCATATTATGCTCTAAGCTCTGTACATATGCTTTATACAAGACTCATCATAATAGGTATTATTTGCATTTTATTGAAAAGGAAACTGAGGCTTTTATAACACTTGATTTTATAACTATGTGATTCCAAAGTTTTAGTCAAGACTTGAAATCAGCTCCATCTAAACACCTTGTTCTTAATAGCTATGTAATCATGCCTTCAAAATATATTATTGTGCTTTATATATACAGTCATAATTTGCTGGTGTGCTCTTATACATTTTTATTACAATGGCCATGATTGCATTTTTCTCTCTCCTGCTGGGTTGCCAAGTAAAGATTTGAGAAATGTTCTTGTTTGACTTTAACATCCTTTCCTCATATACTGAGTTCACACTTGGTGAACACTAGCATGTAAGTCCTCGGAAGTCAGGGTCTGTGGTTTGTTCAAGTGTCTTATATCCTGACAGCACCTACTATGGATTGCCAATAAAGATACGTTCATTGATGAGTTAGAGATTACAGGACTGTATGTTAACTGTGTGTGTGATGAGTGTATGACAATGCTGGGCTCCTCTTTCTCTATAGAATGAGGCATAAGTCAAAGCTCTGAGTGGGCAGAGCAGAGACCCATGAGGGATGTCCATGTACAGTCTATGGAACCTGTGAATATGTTAGGCTTTATGGGAAGAGAAATTATGGTTGCTGATGAAATTAACGTTACTCATCTGATGACCTTAAAATAGAGAGATCATCCTGAATTATCCTGATGGGTCCAGTGTCAGGACAAGGGTCCTTAAGTGGAAAATGGGATAGAGTCAGAAGAGAGCCAGAGGGACATGCAACCATGGAGGAGGCTCAGATATTGCCATTTGGGAAGGCATGCGGGTGGTATCTAGGAGCCTCCAGAAGGAATGTGGCTTTGGCAACACCTTGACTAGCCCAGTGAGACAACAGAAGTCTAAGATAATACACTTTGCTACTTTAAGCTATGGTATCAGTGGCAACTTGGTATAGAACCACTACAAAACTAGCATAGCTCTGAAATAACATTACTCAAAAGCCTCAAATTCGAGACATAGTTATGTTTTATGACTTCTAAATTTGGTAACTGAGCTGCAAATTCCTGTCGTACAGTCTAAATGGAGCCCAGGGTAGAGGTATACTTGAATGAATACAGATTTACTGTAAAGAGAAAGAAAAAGAAAGTGAAGTCACTCAGTCATGTCCAACTCTTTGCGACTCTGTGGACTGTAGCCTACCAGGCTCCTCTGTCCATGGGATTCTCCAGGCAAGGATACTGGAGTGGGATGCCATTTCCTTCTCCAGGGGCTCTTTCCAACACAGGGATTGAACTCAGTCTCCTGCATTGCAGGCAGATGCTTTAACCTCTGAGCCTCCAAGAAACCCTAAGTAAATTACTCAAAACAGGTGCCTTTTTTGTTGATGAGTATGGTGTTGCATTGGAGAAGGAAATGGCAGCCCACTCCAGTGTTCTTGCCCAGGGACAGGGGAGCCTGGTGGGCTGCCGTCTATGGGGTCGTACAGAGTCGGACACGACTGAACTGACTTAGCAGCAGCAGCAGCATGGTGTTGCATCTTTATTTAGAAAGAAGGGTTGCAGGGAGGTAGGAGAGGGATTCAGGATGGGGAACACATGTACACCCATGGCAGATTCATGTCAATGTATGGCAAAACCAATACAATATTGTAAAGTTAAATAAAACTGAAAAAAAAAGAAGGGTTGCATTCTGAGCTTTGCATGCCATAAAAGTTTGTAATTAAATTTGGAACCAGTCTGTTGTTCCATGTCCAGTTCTAACTATTGCTTCTTGACCTGCATACAGGTTTTGTAGGAGGCAGGTCAGGTGGTCTGGTATTCCCATCTCTTGAAGAATTTTCCACAGTTTGTTGTAATCCACACAGTTTAGTCAATGAAGCAGAAGTAGATGTTTTTCTGGAATTCTCTTGCTTTTTCTTTATCCGACAGATGTTGGCAATTTGATCTCTGGTTCATCTGCCTTTTCTAAATCTAGCTCGAACATCTGGAAGTTCTCAGTTTACAAACTATTGAAGCCTAACTTGGAGAATTTTGAGCATTACTTTGCTAGCATGTGAGATGAGTTAAATTGTACAGTAGTTTGAACATTCTTTGGAATTGCCTTTCTTTGGGATTGGAATGAAGACTGCTTTTCTGGTCCTGTGGCCACTGCCGAGTTTTCCAGATTTGTTGGCATATTGAGTGCAGCACTTTCACAGTATCATCTTTTAGGATTTGAAATAGGTCAGCTGGAATTCAATCACCTCCACTAGCTTTTTCCTCGTGACACTTCCTAAGGCCCACTTGACTTCACATTCTAACATGTCTGGCTCTGAGTGAGTGATCACACCATCATGGTTATCTGGGTCATTGAGATCTTTCTTCTGTATAGTTCTTCTAGGCTGTTTAAAACGCTTACTTGATCCTACTCTGAGGGTAAACTGAAACCCCTGGGTGATAGCAATGCAGGTGATTACTACTTCCAAGT
The DNA here is from genome assembly GCF_000754665.1 of Bison bison bison. Lineage (NCBI taxonomy): Eukaryota > Metazoa > Chordata > Mammalia > Artiodactyla > Bovidae > Bison > Bison bison. The sequence continues at coordinate 256,106 of NW_011495067.1, read as the reverse complement.
ATAAAGTCTAGAGGCCTTGTCCTTGTTGTTCTTATTTTTTTTAATTTAATTTTGGTGGCACTGGGTCAACGTTGCTGTGCCTGTGTTTTCTATAACATGAGGAGTGGGGACTACTCTTTGTTGATGTGCCGGGTTTCTCATTGCAATGGCTTCTCCTTTGTGGAGCATGGGCTCTAGGGTACCCAGACTCAGTACTTGGGCACACGGGCTTAGTTTCCCTGTGGAATGTGGAATCAGCCTGGACTACAATTGAACCCATGTCCCCTGCATCGGTAGGCAGGTTGTTATCCATTGGAACACCATTGGAAGAAGTTACCTCATTCTTGAAGTGTTCCTACAGATTTAGCATTGCATCCTGCAGCTTTTACTCTGACATAATCACAGATTTCCTCTGCGCATTTTCTGAAACAAACTACTACTCCCTTCTAGGGGCCTTCATGCTATTCCTTATACACAATGTAGTTTCATCTCCATCAGTTATAACCAGATTTCCTAGGGAAACAGACAGAAAAAAGGCAGCAATCTGAAAGAAAGGAGGTGAATTCTGAGGAAAATGTGACAAAAAGAAGGTATTTCATGACAGAAAGGAGGCAATTTAAGAGGGAAACCTGACAGAAGAGAGTGTATCATGACAGAAAGGAGATTTCATAAGGAAACCTGACCGAGAGAAGGCATTTTGTGACAAACAGGAGGTGATTTCTGAAGGAAAACTGACAAAAAGAAGACACTTTCTGACAGAAGGGAGGTGATTTTCTGAGGAAAGCCTGACAGAAAGAAGACAGTTTTCTGAGTGCAACCTGATGGAAAAAATATTCTTTCTGACAGAAAAGAGGCAATTTCTGGGGTAACTTGACAGAATGAATGTGCTTTCATACAAAAAGAAGGTGATTTATGGGGAAAGTCGACAGAAAGAAGACATTTTCTGATAGAAAGTAGGTGATTTTCTGAGGGAAATCTGACAGAAAGAAGGCCCTTTAACAGAAAGTAGCAGAAAGTAATCAGCTACACTCCAATCAAAATTAAAAAATTAAAAAAAATATTTGTTTCCAGCTGCAATTGCCCCTACCTACATGACCTTAGTGAAATATTTTTATTTTGGTTGATGTAAATTCTCTTATCTGTAAAATTAAAGAATTAAGCATTAAATTACCTTCTAATTTTAAGTCCTCAACATCATATAATTTTACAGTAGCTATCACTGCAAGTGTGTCTTTTTTTTTTTTTAATTTTATTTTATTTTTAAACTTTACAAATTGTATTAGTTTTGCCAAATATCAAAATGAATCCGCCACAGGTATACATGTGTTCCCCATCCTGAACCCTCTTCCCTCCTCCCTCCCCATACCATCCCTCTGGGTTGTCCCAGTGCACTAGCCCCAAGCATCCAGTATCGTGCATTGAACCTGGACTGGCAACTCGTTTCATACATGATATTATACATGTTTCAATGCCATTCTCCCAAATCTTCCCACCCTCTCCCTCTGCAACAGAGTCCATAAGACTGTTCTATACATCAGTGTCTCTTTTGCTGTCTCGTACACAGGGTT
>NW_011495067.1:253847-254459 GCF_000754665.1 Bison bison bison | reverse complement strand
CAAAAACAAGACCCCTACATTTGTGTCTACAAGAGACCCACCTAAACCAGGGGACACATACAGAACTGAAAGTGAAGGGTTGGAAAAAGATTTTCCATGCAAATAGGGACCAAAAGAAAGCAGGAGTAGCAATACTCATATCAGATAAAATAGACTTTAAAACAAAGGCTGTAAAAAAAAAAAATACAAAAAAAAATAAAATAAAATAAAACAAAGGCTGTGAAAAGAGACAAAGAAGGTCACTACATAATGATCAAAGGATCAATCCAAGAAGAAGATATAACAATTATAAATATATATGCACCCAACACGGGAGAGCCACAGTATGTAAGACAAATGCTAATAAGTATGAAAGGAGAAATTAACAATAACACAATAATAGTGGGAGACTTTAATACCCCACTCACACCTATGGATAGATCAACTAAACAGAAAATTAACAAGGAAACACAAACTTTAAATGATACAATAGACCAGTTAGACCTAATTGATATCTATAGGACATTTCATCCCAAAACCATGAATTTCACCTTTTCTCAAGCGCACATGGAACCTTCTCCAGGATAGATCACATCCTGGGCCATAAAGCTAGCCTTGGTAAATTCAAAAAAA
>NW_011495067.1:231848-253747 GCF_000754665.1 Bison bison bison | reverse complement strand
GATTTGCATTTCTCTGATAATGAGTGAGGTTGAGCATCTTTTCATGTGTTTGTTAGCCATCTGTATGTCTTCTTTGGAGAAATATCTATTTAGTTCTTTGGCCCATTTTTTGATTGGGTCATTTATTTTTCTGGAGTTGAGCTGTAGGAGTTGCTTGTATATTTTTGAGATTAGTTGTTTGTCAGTTGCTTCATTTGCTATTATTTTCTCCCATTCTGAAGGCTGCCTTTTCACCTTGCTAATAGTTTCCTTTGATGTGCAGAAGCTTTTAAGTTTAATTAGGTCCCATTTGTTTATTTTGGCTTTTATTTCCAATATTCTGGGAGGTGGGTCATTGAGGATCCTGCTGTGATGTATGTCGGAGAGTGTTTTGCCTATGTTGTGTCTTCTGATGGAACTGAGGCCAAGATGAGAATTATGTGAACTCCCTCAAGAGGAGACAACTGTATGTCAGAGATCCTAAGATATTCATAGGTCAGGTGAAGGAATCAAACAAGGGAATATCTTTGACTGTATTTGAAGAATCTTACCATCACTTCATGGCAAATAGAGGGAGAAGCAATGGAAACAGTGAGAGACTTTATTTGGGGGGGCTCCAAAATCACTGCAGATGGTGACTGCAGCCATGGAATTAAAAGACAGTTGCTCCTTGAAAGAAAATCTATGTCCAACCTAGACAGCATATTAAAAAGGAGAGACATTACTTTGCCAACAAAGGTCTGTCTAATCAATGCTGTGGTTTTTCCAGTAGTCATATATGGATGTAATAGTTGGACCATAAAGAAGGCTGAACACCAAAGAACTGATTCTTTTGAACTGTGGTGTTGGAGAAGACTCTTGAGAGTCCTTTGGATAGCAAGGAGATCCAACCAGTCAATCCTAAAGGAAATCAGTCCTGAATATTCATTGGAAGGACTGATGCTGAAGCTGAAACTCCAATACTTTGGCCACCTGATGTGAAGAACTGACTCATTGGGAAAGACCCTGATGCTGGGAAAGATTGAAGGCCAGAGGAGAAGGGGACGACAGAGGATGAGATGGTTGGATGGCATCACCAGCTCAACGAACATGAGTTTGATCAAGCTCCAGGAGTTGGTGATGGACAGGGAGGCCTGGCATGCTGCAGTCCATGGGGTCACAAAGAGTCAGACACGACTGAGCGACCGAACTGAACTGAGCTGAATAGATGACTCAAGGAAGAGGGAGAGTTACCCAAATGAACACAGGTGTCATTTTGAAGGATTGGAACATCCTGCCATGAACAGTGGAAAAAACAGTCTTACCAGTTTTACAAGGATCTTAACAAACTGGCCTGAAAATGACCACATTCCCTTTCTCCTTTATCTACACTTTAATAGTCCAGCTTTTCAATCATGAGCACCAAGGATGTATATCAGACTGGTAAAATGCTTCCTTCCTATTTTACATTATACTTAAAATTTTGCCTCTGAAGCACCATCCCAAATTTCCATGCTTCTCCCAAATTCCCTTGCTTCCTGTTGGTTTTTAATAGTTTGATAGAATTCCTTTTTGTTGTTGTTCCTGAGCTTTCTTACACACCTAACTTGCACCCTTCACAAATATTCCTTTGCCAATAGACTCCAGGTCACTTTTATTCACCAACCAAGTCTGACCCAATAGCTGCCATTTCCACTGTCTCTTTTGGAGATGGGGGCCCTTGTCAAAGCTACTTGATTTGTATCCTTGTGTCAGATGTCAAGGCTTCTCCCCCTCCCCCTAATTTGAGCCCCCTTTTGTAATCATGGAGCTCTTGGAAGTTGTTTTCTGTTGATGGAAATCCTTGTCTTCCCAATTTGGACCCCATCAGTTCTAAGGAGGACGCTCATGCTGGACTTCTGTATCCCTGAGACTGTGCGTTAGGGTCTGAGTCAAGATGGCCATGGTATAACTCAGTGTCTGAGAAGGTCTCCTAAGAAACCCAGCTCTACAGTTATTTACCACCTACCTTTTGGTATTATAGCCAAAGAGAGAAGGAGAACAGAAAGCAATAAATGGAGTCTCATGGTTGAATGCCTGGTAGAGCAGTGAGTGATCAGGAACAGCAGGATACAGCGCCTTTTATCTACTTCTGCAGACCAAGAGTCCTTTTAGTCACTGAAGCTTAACAAGGAAGAAAATAAAACAGCTTCTGCTGGAACGTTTCCAAACCCTGAGCTCTCTAAATTTGGTGACAAATTAACCTAACCACTGGAGACCAGATGGCTTATCCTGTACTTTTTCTGTGGGCTCTCACATTTTTCAGAGGTTGGTATCTCTGACCAGCATCTTTTGAAGGCTCATTGAGTGCTAAGTCCTGGTTACCAAAAAGTCCTCTGTGTTGCAAGGGAACTCTATCATACGAAGAAAAAGATAACTGCATAAGATCCATTTCTGGAAAAAAGAAACTGTACTTTTAAGTTATTTCTTTAAAAGAGAGGCCAGTATCACATATGTATTATGTTCTTAGTAGCATCTGAAAGGTAAATACACTGAGTTCACATTGAAAACTAAAATTTTCTCATCCGTTATAACCCTTTGTATAATTGTCCCATATGACAAGGTTGGTGAGAAGAGAAGAGTCAAAGAGCACAGTATTTCCTCAATCACTGTGATTGTCTAAAGACTATGCCAAAAGCTTAAGAAGACTGTCCCCCAGCCTTTCCCCCTATTTTTACTTTATTGAGGAACCTCCATGCTGTCTTCCGTAATGACTGAATCATTTTACATTCCACCAACAGTGCACAGATGTCCTGTTTTTTCCACATCCTTGCCGACACTTGTTAGCTCTTGTCTTCTTAATGCTAGCCATTTTAATAGATGTGCAGTAATATTTCATTATGGTTTTTGTTTGCATTTCCTGATAATTAGTGATGTTGAGACCCTTTTCATGTACCTGTTGGTCATTTGTATTTTTTGGGGGAAAATTTCTGTTCAGTTCCTCTGTCCATTTTTTAAAAATTGGGTTGTTTGGTTTCTGTTTTTGAGTTGTATGAGTTCCCTATGTATTTATATATATTAACCCATATCTGATATATAGTTTGCAAATACTTTCTCTCATTCTGTAGATTGCCTTTCCATTTTTGTAGATTGTTACTTTTGCAGTGCAGAGCTTTTTAGTTTGATGTATCAAGTCTCACTTGTTAATTTTTGCTTGGTGCTTTTGGTATCATATCCCAAAAAATCTTGTTGCCAAGGTGAATGTGAAGGAGTTTTCCCCTGTTTTATTTTAGGAGTTTTATGATATAGGGTCTTATGTTTAAGTCTTTAATTCATTTCAGGTTAATTTTTTTATGTGTAGTATAAGATAGGGGTACAATTTCAGTGTTTTCCATATGATTACCCAGTTTTTTCAACACCATTTGTTGAAGAGATTGTCATTTCCCCACTGAGTATTCTTATCTCCCATGTCAAACGCTAGTTGATTTTGTAAATACTGCATTATAGGATGAGAGAAGGGGAGTCTTCATTTACCAAACCACACTTCCTTAATCATCAAAGTTTTCCACATGACTGAAAACTGACTCCTTCTAAGAATAACTTTGAGGTATGTGGTTGGACTCAAGTCCTAAGGGCATGCAAGGAAAGGGAGACCTGATGAGTCTAGGGAGGAAGATGAAGTTGTAGTCAGAAGTTTGACACATCTGAAGTCTATTTAAAAGGGGTATTGACAGCATACCCTGAGAGTGGTTACTATGTTTTCTACAGTAAAATGTTTAGGTTCTAGAAAAGCAAATTATTTGCATAGAGGAGTAAAATAATTGAGAATCTCTATATGATCACAATATTTCCTCATTGCAGTAGGACATAAATATCTTTTGGGGGGGTTGTTAATTGAGATTTTATGTGTTAGTATACTTATTTCTGTTGGTCTTCAACTTTTTGTTCCCTCCTTTTTGGTTTCATCTCTTTCTAGTTATCTGCCATGCTGTTACAATCTTATGCTATCACCCCGAATTATTTTCTCTTGCCTCATTCCAGCTTTCTCTCATTTTCCTATTTATATCTCTTCCACTCCCAGATAGTTTCTAGATTTCCTCTATATTTGGCTTTTAATTTCCTTTGAACTCTCTGTGTGTCTATTTAGTTATGTTGCATATATAATGATATCTTCATTTTTGCAACTGTTGGTTTTTTTACCTAAGATAATTTTTTTTGAAAACTTGTTATGTAAATAGACTTTACTTTTTCTTATTATGCTTTGTTTGGCGTATAATTGCTTTACAATGTTGTGTTTCTGTGGTACAATGAAGTGAATCAGCTATATGTATACATACATCCCCTCCTTCTTGGACCTCCCTCCCCCGACCTCCATCCTGCCCATCTAGGTTATCGCAGAGCACCCGGTAGAGCTTCCTGTGCTTTATAATAACTTTCCACTGGCTATTTTACACACTGTTGTGTATGTATGTCAATCTCAATCTTTCTTACTTTCAAAGAAGATTTTTTTGGATTGAAATGAGTTTCAAAGAAGCAGTATTCGGGTTGATTTGAAATCAGTATATGGTTATTTATTTTTATTGACAAGGGATGATAGAAGTTGACAATAAAGCCAGCAGTGTTCATTGTGTATATTCTAAAATTTTTAGACACAAGCATGTTTCATTTTTGATGCTTTTCCAAGTTTCATTTTATCCTAGGCTTAATGGGTTCTACATAATCTGAATAGATAGCGGGCGTTGGAACTGGCATGAGGATCCACCATGACCGACAGCACTTCCACCTTCTTTGGCAGTAGGCAATTATGTCCTCTGTTGTTCTGCAGGTGTCTCTTCTGCAAATGCCTTCCAGATTGAGACAGTGGTTTCGTGCAGAACCCATACCACTTCTTACTGCAGAAGAAGAGTCATTAAAGTCATTACCCCATGAAGGGAATATAAACCTGTAAATCTAGGTGTGAGATTAGATGAGATCTAGCATGAGCATTTCTACATGGAGGAAAGAAACTGGACAAAGTGTCCATCCAATTGCTCTATCACATTCACTATCTCCTTTTTACCCAAGAGCCAAAATACTGACAAACTCCCCTCCTCTCCTGATATGTTTAAGCTTCAAAAATAACTTTGGTAAATGTTGAAGTGAAACAACAAAGGGATGGATAAAATGTATGTTCTAAATACACAATGTCCTTATTATTTTACTCCTTTATACGGATCTTCAACCAGTATTTGCCATGTCTTCTATTCACTAGGCATTTTTCTTTGTACTAGCAATAGAACAGTGGAAATGGCAGAAATGGTGCTTATTCTCACAGCAACTTATATTCAGTGAGAAAAAGTTTACCATATAAAAACAGAATGACGAGATAATTTCACAAAGTGTTAAGTGGTTAGAATACAATAATACTCCAGATATAGTCTGGAGGATGGAGTTGATACAATGGACCAAGAAAGGCTTTCTCAGGATATAGCATTTGAACTGAGATGTGAATGATGAAAATGAAACAGACAAGTAGTTATCCGCGTGAGGGTATGATAGGTCTATAGGGAGCAAGGTCCTTTGCTTAGTTTATTTGAAGAACAGAAAGACCTGTGTGGATGGAACATATTGGGAAAAAATAAGTTTGATAAGAAATGAGATGACTTTGATTAAACTGGGTCAAGATCATTCTGGGATTGTAGGTCATAGGAAGCTTGCAGACCCATATAGTTAACATTGCAGTTTTCTTCTATCAGCTTCTCTGTGCTTATGCTTCTTTTAAAATATTTGGCATTTTCACCTCCTATTTCCTCCAGTCCATTTAGATAAGGGATGGGGGAGGTTTCAGGAAAAACAACTCTGTGGATACTCAGATGTGCCATGTGCTAAGTCACTTCAGTCGTGTCCGATTCTTTGTGACTCTACAGGAGGGCCAGGCTCCTCTGTCCATGGGATTCTTCAGGCAAGAATACTGGAGTGGGTTGCCACTCCCTTTTCCAGGGGATCTTCCTGACCCAGGGATTAAACCAGTCTTTCTTACATCTCCTGCATTGGCTGGCAGGTTCCTTACCACTAGCACCACCTGGGAAGATGTGGTACTGGTTCATTCTAAACTAATAGAAAACCTCTTAATCTCTTCATGTTTCAATCAGCTCAGAAAGTAGAATTTATTTTTTTCTTTCCAAGTTAGATATGATCTACCTAAGTCAAGGGACAAATAAATTTTCATCATGGAATGTATCAGAGGAAATTTAAATTTCTGGACATGCTAAATGATCCTTTCAATTATATCTTTAAAAAGTAAAGGGTATTAGAAAGCTGAAAATTGGTCATTGTGTCCAAACCATTATTTCCTCCTGGTGACTTATACAGTAGAAAAGTTAATTTACTAAGTAGCTTTCTAGTGGCAGAACTAAATAAACAGGCTTTCTAGTGGAAAATCCACCTAGAGCTGGAGTTAGGAAACAGACAGTTAACAGCTTCAGTTGGACTCACCTGTGTCTTGAGAATTTTCATAGTGTCAAGATTTTACCACTCAAGAAATAATGCAAGGTCCATTTAATATTGGACGGAGTCTATTAAATAAGATAGTTTTTAGTATCATCACGTTAGTTGTTTTATGCTTGCCTGTCAAAGCCATTCCTAGCTAAGGATGATAAGTCAGTATTTTCTGATTAAACTTTGGTGGTGATGTTCCTGTTTACTGTAACAGAGTTGCATAGACAATATTCCCACTTGATCAAGTAACTTAAATATGTATTTGAAGGGAAGAGTGGAAAAGAAAATCAACATTGACATCTGATAAACATTATTTTTTAAATAGGAAGAGTTTTGCCTTAACCAAGTTAAAGTTTGTCTGCACACAAAAAATCCAGATAATGTTTCATAGTAAAATACTAGGCTCAATCCCATGAAAATCATAAAGAAGAGAAGAATGTCCAGTCAATACTATATGAATATAGCTCTGAAATTTTTGAGCCATGTCATAAGTCATAAGAAGGAAAGTCAATGAACCCTTGAACCCTTCCTTCAATATCTCCCCTGCTGCCATAGGAATGATACAAGTAACATTTGAAAAGAATCCGTAGGGGTGCCAGAAATCACAGGGTATCATCAATGCATCAGAAACTGAGGAATAACTGAAAGACACAAACCAAACACGATCAGGGTTCAAGAAAGATTTAAACTCTGGCCAAGATTATAGGTTCAGTGCTTCAAGTGACTGCTATTGTAGAAATAAACGGACCCTGAAGAATATCTTTGAAATATTTCTATTCTTGAAAATGATAGGTCGATTTCCTAAAATACTTCCTTCTTTAAGGAAAAAAGTCTGTGAACTGAAACTTGAGCAGTGGGCCCTCTGTATTGGTCAACTGGGTAGGTGGAGGGTTTCCTGGAAGGTCAATGCTGTGATCACCAGTCTGAACGCAGGGACTGACTCTTGGGTTTTGCAAATTGCTGTTTGGTTAAGACTGGAATCCAGGAACTGAGATAAAGAAGAGGAGAGGTTTAGAGCGGTAGCTTTGGATGGCTGCAGAAACACATTCTCAACTGAGACTCTAAGAACATGGCAAACTGAGTACAAGCAAAGAATTTATTATGAAAGAAGACCAGGAAGGTAAGATACTGTGAGTACAAGTTAATGGAAAAATAACATATTTGGACCTTCACAGACTAAAGGTATGGGAATCACCCATATGAGCAAATAAATATATTCTTGCCTTGACAAAGAAAGCAAGCTGAGTAATTAATGTGTGCGTGCTTAGTCACTCAGTCGTGTCTGACTCTTTGCGACCCCATGGCCTGTAGCTGGCCAGGCACCTCTGTCCATGGGATTCTCCAGGCAAGAACACTGGAGTGGGTTGTCATGCCCTCCTCCAGGGGATCTTCCCAACCCAGGGACCAAACCTAGGTCTCCCACATTGCAGGTGGATTCTTTATGATCTGAGCCACGGGAACTTATAGATCATATTTTTAAGAGCTCCTCAGTGATCTGGGTTCTCAAAGAAAGCCAAGTAACTAAAATCCAAAGGTGTAAGGACCTACCACAAAGGAGGGGGAATGAGGCCACAGAGATAGCAGCGTGGATGGTTTGTCTTACAGTCTTTGGGGCACCTCTCAAAGGTCTTATATTTATTCTTCGCCCTAAGAATTTAAGGTCACAGAGTCTCACATTTCATGTGACTGTCTCCATTTCCCAGCCCAATCATTTTCTTCCCACGTCACACATGCACTAGTATTCCAAACTCTGTTATCCTCCTAACTGCCTCCAGATTTATGTTGAGGTACCTGCTGCTGCTGCTGCTGCTAAGTCGCTTCAGTCGTGTCTGACTCTGTGCGACCCCAGAGACAACAGCCCACCAGGCTTCCCTGTCCCTGGGATTCTCCAGGCAAGAACACTGGAGTGGGTGTTGAGGTACCTACTCTGTGTGTGCTACTTCACATAAGAAGCCCTTCCTAAAAGGTGGACCAGCGCTTGATCTTCTCAGAAATCCCTTCCTAGGGACTCTAATTCTCTTTCTGAAACCCTCTTCTGGGTCCGTGCCATTTACGTAGCATGGCCCAGTGGCCAGTTTAAATGAGACAGGTCTGGGTTATGCCTTAGTTCTGATACAGTGATAAGTGCTTCTTTCACTTTGCAAAGATGTCTAGTTCAGATTTTAAAAATGTTCATCCTACTTCTATAATCATGGCTACACCTCTCCCATAATGAGAGCTGTGCTCATTATTATGCTGATTTGTCAGTTCCTTCAGGAGGCAAACCTACAGGACAGAGTTCCCCAGGACGCACCCTCTGCACTAAATCCTGTCGATAGGTCTCTGTCCAACTGTTTCTGACCTACTGAATAGATATAACGGTAGATACTGATGGAATCCAATCCTTTCCAATCTACCTGCCTACTAATGGGTCACTGTGCCTCACCTAGACATCCCAAGCTACAGAGTAAGGATAAAGCCGAATGTGACGCCATCCAGCATTCAGCTAATGGCGAAGGAATGTTCTCTCTACCGTCCTCCCCTGTTGTCATCTTATTAGGTTTGTGAATCTGTAAGACTGATTCCAGGGTCTTGTCTGACCTTCCCAACAGCTTTCTGAACTGTGGACCCAGGTAATCAGCCACCACCTTACCTGGGGATAAGAGGGTCAAGAAGAAGAGTGCAGAGAGCAGCAGGTGGAGCCTCATGGGGGAATAGCAGTTGGAGGGAAGGAGCGTCAGTATGGCTCGAGCTGGCGATAGCTGGGCAGGCAGGTCATGGGCTTTTATGGTGTCCCCTGGGCCTGCGGTTTTTCCATGGTTAGTAGAGCCTATCCAAAAGAGACTTAACTCAGTCTTTCACAGGAAATCTCCACGGAAAAAAGTACATGGTGTGGTGGAAACTCAACAGATGAGAAAGCAGAAACTGATGCCATGGGTTTCCCAGATTCAGGATATCCGAGCTGTCTGCTGTGTTCCCTTATGCGGAGACCCTCCCAGCAGGGGATTGATGACTTTTAGCAGTCAGCCGATGAAGACGTGGTCAGTTCCTCTTTATGTCACGTGGAAAATAGAAATTGAGTTCTGTTTCACATTTATAATATCTAGAATTGAAAGTGTTTGCACATTTTGCCTTTAAAATTGCTGTTTTAGTTGCTTTACAGTCTTTTTTCATTTTTATTTATTTTTGGCTGTGCTGAGTCTTCGTTGCTGTGCGGGCTTGTCTCTAGTTGTGGCAAACAGGGACTACTCTCTAGTTGCAATGCGCAGGCTTCTCATTGCAGTGGTTTCTCTTGTTGCAGAGCACAGGCTCTAGGGTGCTCAGGCTTCAGCAGTTGCGGCAAGTGGACTCAGCAGTTTTGGCTCCCAGGCTCTAGAGCACAGGCTCAATAATTGTGGTGCACCAGCTTAGTTGCTCTGCAGCATATGGGATCTTCCTGGATCAGGGATTGAACCCATGTCTCCTGCATTGGCAGGCAGATCTTTTACCACTGAGCCAGCAGGGAAGCCCACTCTACTGTCTTAATGTATTTTTCACCTAGTTGATCTACCAAATGTGAGTCAGGAAATGTCTGTGTTACTCTTGGTTCATTTACTGTGAAGTAACTAGACCAGGAGAACCCCATGGACAGAGGAGCCTGGTGGGCTACAGTCCATAGGGTTGCAAAGAGTTGGGCATGACTGAAGAGACTTAGCAGGCAACTAGACCTGTTACCTAGATTTCTAGGACGATACAGCAATAGTATCAGTAACGGCAGCAGGAGAAACAATAGCGGTAGCAGTTCTGTCAGTCAGGATCCAGCCAATTAGAACAGAGTAGTGCTTTGGTTTACAGAGGGGACTTACATCAGGATTTGTTCAGAGAGAATGCCGAGGGATCCCAGAAGCAACTGCAGGCAGTGGATATCACCCCTCAGTGAGACAACAAAATGGAGGAAGCCAGGAGCCAGGGGAGGACGCCTGTGGTCCTCAGGCCTCGGAGGAGGGGGCACGCAGCCCAGCCATGCCGGTTAAGGGGAGACCTTTCAGAGTCAGTCCTCAGGTCTATGAAAGGGGCATTGACTAGCTGTTGCAGACACCTGTTTGAGGACACTGTGAGATGGGTTCTGTAACGCCATGAGAATGTGGACCCAGGAGGCCACTGTTGCTCCTGGATGCAAGCCACTGTTGCTATAGCAACAGTGACAGGAACAAAAGTGAGGAAGTCCATCCCCCTTCTCCAAGCTCCAACTCTCCCTGGAGAGTCCATCCTTGAAGCGAATCAGCAAAGGGGTCTGGGAAATGCAATCTGCACCTTGCTGCTCCCTGAGTTACTGGGAAGCATGGTGTCAAAGAGGACAACTGGAACAAAGAGACTCGGGGAAGTGATGCCACGTTGGATGCAATGTTAGAAAGTTCGAGCAGTCAGACTTTTTTTTCAACATGCAGATGTTTCAAGTGATTATGTTGTAAACTCATTATGCATTTCTTAGAGTTTAAGTCACTTAGGGAAGCTATGGTCCAGAGTGAAATACAGGAAGGGATATTGAACTGGGGATGATTCATTCTGGCAATGAGATCTGACGATAATTGGGCCAGAAGGTGTTAGACCCTGAAAAAGACTTAGAAGCAAAAACAAGAGAGAGCAATATGTAAGAATGAAAAATGCTATCAGTTATGCTGGAGTATCTAAGAATCACTTTCCTATGCTGCCTGTCCATGAATTAAAGACTCACCATTCTGAAGGATAGTTATGGGAGTGGGTGGGTGCCTTGTACCTATTTAGGGCTTTTGTAAGGAGGCTACAACATGCTCTTGGGGCAAGATATTTACCCCCTTCTGGTTTCTGGTTCTTATCATTGTGTCAAAGCCTGTAGCAGTTTTTCAACCTCAGCACTGTTGATATTTTGGGTCAGATAACTCTTTGTCTTGAAGGTCATTTCTGTCATTGTAAGATGTCTAGTAGCATCCTTGGCTGGTAGCATCTTGGCTACTATTAATAGATGCTGGTAGCATCTTTCTGGTTGTCACAACTGAAGGTATCTCTAGACATTGGCAACTATGTGCTGGGGAGAAAATCATCTCCAGGTGAGAGGTCTGGTTTATAGTATCTAAATCCTCAGGCAGGGTTGTTTTTCTTCTACTTTTGGACCACTCCTTAGTACAAAGGTTTGGCTGTAGGGTTATCAGATGGCAGCTGATTTTGAATGAACCCAGGTAAAAGTTGGGGTTATATGAACTCATCAGGAGCAGAGCCAGACAGGGCCTTTTCCATCACTCAGTATCAGGGCTCACTGTTTTATAATTCAGATGGTAAGGGCTGATGATGAAGCTTTCTCTGCATGACTGGAACTCCTCCAGATTTTTACCTGTTCCCATGATGGTGCCAGGTCTCAAAGGTACAGGGAAGTTCTGGGGGTGGAAGCTGTGGTTACTCAGGAAGGCCGTGTTCTGTGTGGAGCAATATAGCAGGTTCTTGTAAGTGCATTCTGTCCTGACATTAAAGCCTGAGGAAAAGAAGCCACAAGCTATTAGAAGTCAAAGGGAGCTATAAAAGCTGAAGACAGGAACAGAACTGACATTTGTGTTGTCTTTTAAGTCAGATATATTGAGATGTGTCTTACACAATAGAATTTTATTCAGTAAAATTTAGCTCATTTCTATGAGTTTTCAAATGTGTATATAGCTGTATAACCACCACCACAATCAATACCTAGACCAGTTCTATCACCTACAAAATCCCCATCATATTCTTCTGTGTCCATCTCCTGTTCCCATCCCCTGACAACATCTTTCTGTCCCTATAGTCTGTTTTGTCTTCTTTTTTAATCTATTTCTGCTTAAGTGAGGTTTTGGTAGTTTGTTTCTTTCGAAGAATCCACCCATTTTCATTGATCTTGTTGGATTTATGCACGTAGAGCTATGCCTAATAATGTCTGGTTGTTCACCTTGTATCTGTGGGATCTACTGTGCTTTCTTTCATGGCTGGCATTGGTAATCTGTGTGCTCTCTCACTCTCAGATCAGAATGGTAAGACACATACATTTTATTCATCTTTTCAAAGAACCAGCTTTGGATTTCATTTCTATTTTCTATTGATTTTCTGTTTAATTTCTTTTATTATTTACATTAATCTCCTCCTTTATTTATTTTAGATTTAGTATGCTCTTCTTTGACTATATAAGCATTTGGATACAATAAATTTATTTCAAAATGCTACTGTAGCTTTATTCCATACATTTTGTTATATCATATTTTTATTTTTACTCAAGTCGAATGCTTCTTCATTTTTATCTAGAAGTTGTTTGATTTTCAAATATATGGGAACTTTCCAAATACTGAATATTGATGTCTGGTTTAATTCTAGTAAGGTTACTGCACATATTTTGTATGATCTAGATAATTTTGTGTTTACCAAGACTATTTTGTGGCCCAGAATACAGTTTACATCTCTCAAAGATGTAACTTACTTCAGTTAGCATATATTCTCAAAGTTCATCCATGAATTTCCTTCTTATTTTTTTATGACCAAACAATATTCCATTCTGGGACACCTTTTCATTTATTTCTGCCTTCTTCAGTTTCCTTTTATTATTGTAACACACTTAGAGTGTTTATTCTACTGTTGTTGTGGGAAGGCTTTAAACAATATTAATTAGATTAAACTGGTTGTTAGTATTATCCAGGACTTTTATATACTTACTGAATTTTTGTCCTCATATTTTAGTTGTTACTGAAAAAGAAATGATTTTTATATTGAGATATAATTGATATACAATATTATATTCATTTTGGGTGTACATATGCATATATTTTGAAATGATCACCACCATAAGTCTAATTAACATCCATCAAAAAGCATAGTGACCAAGCTCTGGGAGATAGTGAAAGATGGGGAAGCTTGGTGTACTGCAGTCCCTGGGGTCACAAAGAGTTGGACATGACTTAGGCACAGAACAGCAACAAAGCCTGGTTACAAATTTTTCGCTTGTAGTGAGAACTTTAAGACTGAGTCTCTTAGCAACTTTCAAGTGTTGAATGTCACCTAGAATGAATTTCTGAGTCAAGGCAGAATGCCTGGCAGGACAAGTGTGCAATACAGTATTACTAACTATACTCACCATGCTGTACACTGGATCCCTAGGGTTTATTTAATAATGAAGCTTTGTACCTTTTGACCGTTTTACCCTTTCTACCCACTCCAACACCCTCACTCCAACGACCACCAATCTGTTCTCTGTATCTATGAGTTCATTGTTTTTTGGTTTGTTTTTTCTTTTGGATTCCATGTATAAATGAGATCATACAATATTTAACTTATTTCACATAGCATAATTCCATCAAGGTCCATTTATGTTGTCACAAAATACAGGACTTCCTTCTTTTTATAACTGAATAATATTTCATTATATATTAATATATATCACATTTTCCTTATTCATTCATCTATCAATGGACACTTAAGTTTTCCATATCTTGATTATTGTGAATAATGCTGCAATGAACATTGGAGTACAGATATCTTTTTGAGTTAGTGTTTCTGTTTCCTTCAAAAAAAAAAAAACAGAAGAAAATTTGTTGCATCATATGGTAGTTTTGTTTTTTCTAAATAGCCTCTGTTTTGATTAGGGTGAAATGATCTTAAATATAAAAAACCCTAAAGACTCCATAAATGACTGTTAGAACTAATAAATGAATTAAAGTTTCAGGATACAAAATCAACATACAAAACTTAGTTGCATTTCTATATGCTAAAAATGAACTATCTGAAAAATTAAGAAAACAATTTTACTTGTGATAGCATCAAAAACAATAAAATACTTAGGAACAAATTTAGCCAAAGAATGGAACCATCTATACACTGAAAATATAAGACAATAATAAAGGAAATTGAAGAAGGCAGAAATAAATGAAAAGGTGTCCCAGAATGGAATATTGTTTGGTCATAAAAAAATAAGAAGGAAATTCATGGATGAACTTTGAGACTGTATGCTAATGGAAGTAAATCAGAGAAAGACAAATACTATATGATCTCATTTATATGTGGAATTAAAAAAAAATCCAAACTCATAGAAACCACAAATATAGTGATGGTTGTTGGGGGTGGGATGAATGGGTGAGGGTGGTCAAAGTGTACAAGCTTCCAGTTATAAGGTAAATAAGTTCTGGAGAGCTAATAGACAGCCTGCTGTGTATAGTTAACAACATTTTAGTGTATAATTGAAAATTGATAAGGGAGTAGATCTTAAAAGTTTGCATCACATATGCAAAAAAATTCTAACTATATGTTAGGATGGTAGTGGTAATTGAGTAGCTAAGTCATGTCCAGCTCTTGCAATCCCATGGACTGTAGCCGCCAGGCTCCTTTCCATCTGTTAGGATGGCTATTGTCAAAAAATAAAAGAGAAAAAGTGTTGTTGAGAATGTGGAAAAAGGGGGACCCAGAGCACTGGCTGTGAAGAGGGTATGAGAAGAACTTGGCTTTTTTCTGGGTGTCATTCTGTCCATGATTCAGCTTGCTGGTGACTTCCGGGAAGATTTCCAATAAGCTGCCCTTTTGTCAGGAAAGGAGACCTCACGAGGCTGCGTGGAGTGAAGTGGTGCGTTTTCCAAGTGTGGAAGGGGATTCGTCTCCCCAGATGAAGGGCAGAGGGCTGCAGGGCCAGGTGAAAACAGGAGGTGAGAGAAAGTTCCTGTCCCCAACCAGAGCTCATCCAGGCCAGATAAAAAGATGGAAACCAAACCACGGCCAAGTGAGGATACATCACAGGATTCTTAGAACAGGTTCTGTGTTTGCAAATTTTGATCCTTTATTTATTGAGAACTCACTAAGAATCCCTGTGGGAACAAAAGACAGAGAGGCAAGAATGAAAGATCAGGAGAGTCAGAATAAAACATCCAAACAAAAAGCTTCAGGAGGCCTTCAGAGCACTCTGGGTGTAGTGGGGTCGACTTCAGGGACGTTCACCAAGGGCAAGCAGCATGGGCGGCCATCCAGACATCGCCCAGAATGAATTTCTGAGTCGAGGCAGAATTCCTGGCAGGACCCATTTGGACGCTCACAGACCTCCCTGAAACTGGCGCTGCCTGCACAGAGAACAGGGTGATGGTTACTGTTTACTGGTCTCCTTAAATGTTATTGAACTACAAGTGGTGAAGGAATATCTGCAAACAAGCTTGTATGGATTTATCATTGTTTCTTGATTTTCTTAAAAATCTGTTTGTTGTTTAGTTGCTAAGTCGTGTCCAGTTCTTTGCAACCACATGGACTGCAGCCTGTTAGGCTCCTCTGTAAATGGGATTTCCCGGGCAAGAGTACTGGAGTGGGTTGCCACTTCCATCTCCAAGGGATCTTCCAAACCTAGGGTTTGGCAGACAGATTCTTTACCACTGAGTACCTGGGAGAGCCCCTTAAAAATCTGCTTTCACACAAAAAATTTGTATTTGGGGCATTCTTGGAAAATCCAGCAAGATTGAGTGCATCTAAGAAAGGAGAGCCTGCCCATGGGCAGCCCTGCCCTCGCTCTGGGGCTCACACACATCAAAGCTCCTCCCGTCTTTCTCACTGCCTATTATCTCCTGACATTGATGGCAGAAGGCAGTCTTTTTGTTATGAGTCTTGTACTGCTTGTTTTTCTAAAGTTGAAAAAACTTTTTAGAGAAAGCTGTCTTTCTGTGTGTTTGTGTATCTTTCAAAAGTGGAACTGAAATACAGATCCAAAAGATAACGTACACAAGGAAATTATTAGAGAGGATATACTTCTGGGGGAAGGAAACAACATTCCTATGTACGTAATGTGCAGATAGCACCCACGTCAGCATTTCTTGCATCATGAGGGGGCACTCACTGCTTCTTTCCCTGGAGCTGCTCTTCCAGGTTGCAACCTGCCGCAGGGTTCATTGCAAACATTAAGAGTTCTTAAGGGATAGGCTACCCACTCCATTATTCTTGGGCTTCCCTTCTGGCTCAGCTGGTAAAGAATCTGCCTGCAATGCGGGAGAACTGGGTTCGATCCCTGGGTTGGGAAGATCCCCTGGAGAAGGGACTGGCTACCCACCCCAGTGTTCTTGCCTGGAGAATTCCATAGACAGAGGAGCCTGGCAGGCTACACAATCTATGGGGTCACAAAGAGTCAGACACAACTAAGCGACTTTCACTTTCAAGAGCTGAACACACATGATTGTTAAAAACATTGAATCATATTTGACTTATGGCCTAATATATTAGTATTCTGGAGATGGGTCACATACAACGAGGGGCTCATTTTCGAAAGCGGCTTCATCTCAGCAGTCTCCATATGTAACAAAGAGCACCTTTCCCAAGACAGCTTCTGAAACTCCTTGCTGGCATTAAAAAAGGTCTCAAAACCAGCACTTCTAGATTTTTCTATTCCAGAACACAAAAGCCAACTCTTGAATAGCTTCAAATCAGTGTAGGGCATTTGTAGCAATTCAACAAAAGTCCATTGAATTCAAAAGGAAAGTCAAATGGATTAAATTGAATTTAATTCTTTACCGTCCACAAAACAATCATGAATTGATATTTGTTATGCATCCACTGAATGGGAGGCCCTTACTGGGGCACAGGCTTCCAATGAAAAAACAGATACGATGGCCCTTGACTTCTAAGATATCATGGTCCAGTCATCTTGGTGGCTAGACAGTCCAGGGAAGAGTCAACTAGCTCTCAAAGTAGATTGTTGGCCCAAGGATGAAGAAGAGGTTTGGTAAGTGAGAGCCAGAGGTAAATAAAACATGACTGAAATAAAGACAGCATAAGTGTCCCAGGGGATGAGAGCTCAAGGCACTAAAGCCTCAAAGAATCTGATGGTTGGAGCAGGCTTTGGAAGGAAAATTATGGGATTAGATTAGTACTAAGTAAGGCTGTGTATTCAAGGTTTTCATCTGCAGTTTTCCTTATTCCCAGAATAGTAACATTCTCTGTATGTGTGTGTGTACACACACATGCACTTTGCCTGTCTGTGAAATATATCCACTGCCCCACACTCCACAAGGGATCTGAGATGAATGAAAGGGCTGGGATTACAGCTCCTTATACGAGGACTGTCCACGTTCACCCATCTGTGTGAATGTGGACATACCTTCAGACTCCTTCCCAACCCTGAGACCTTGAATTCTCAGGAAAAGATAAGACATTCCTGTTGACGTAGAGCAGTGAGTCGCTCATCCCTCCTTAGATCAACAGGTCCTGGAGATAAACATCTACGCCTGTCCCTGTGATGGGTGTTGGCATACCAAACAGCATGCAGGTGGATAGACTCCACCGCGGTGCCATCTTCATCTCTGTGTTTAAGTTCTATTCCAGGAGAACAGATGTTGAAAAGGAAGAGGAAGCCCAGGGTGCCTTCAGGGATATCATCAAGCCAGGAGACCAGCAGTGTTAAGGGGCAATGGGTTAGAAGTCTCTCAGGGGTCACATGAGCACACACACACACACACACACACACACACACACACACACTCTGACTCAGAGTAAGCCTTTCAAGGAGACCCTCACCTATCCACCTGCCAGGCCCCTGTAGCTTTGGCATAGCTCTCATTAAGTATCAGGATTCTAATTTTTGCTGCAAGTAGTAGAGTTTTGGAGACCAAAATTTAGTAGAATAATGCCCCCATTTTTTGTCACCTAAATCTAGAAACTGCTAGTAAACTTGCCTAAATAATTCATCTTCAGTGCTGGAGCAAGGAGGGTTTGTTTCAAGCCCTTGAAACACCCTTGAAACGCCATTGACCTCGTGTTGTCTAACTGAGAGTCGCTGTGGGGAACGACTGAGTCAGGAGGCTGCGCGTCTTCCCAGGTTTCCCAGGAGACCCCTCCTCAGGCAGCGGTGATGGTAACGTTGCTCTGATCACTGGATCCGTTCAAGGTCTCAGGCACTCTACTCTTACCAAGGCATCAGCAAGGTTTTGTTGTTGTTACCTGGTGGAACGTGGCTCATAAAGAAGAGAATGGCGAACACGGGGACAGCAGTGCTCATGGCTGGAGGGAGGAGACAGCTTGGCTTCGTCGCCAAGAGGAGAGGGCACTTCGGTCCGTGGCTCCGGCACCAGTGGGACGTCGGGGCCGGATGTCCGCGCTCCTCCGCCTCATTAGGGCTCCGTGCACAGCTGTTCTGAGCGCAGAGAGGCCTTCGCAGGAAGCCAGAGAATCCTCCTTTCGTGGGACACTTCGAGCATTGGGAGACTGTGGGCGCACACTTTGGACCAGAAAACCGTGTTAAATGGGAACATGAGCTACAAATGCTTTGGCTCCAGATTAAAGGGTCTGAGCGAGGAGCCGTCTGTATTCAGGGACAATGAGTGGGGCTGGTTTCATCAGTGACTAGACATTAGTGAGCTCTTCCCAGGCTTTTACGAGCCATCCTCAAGATCAATCGCCTTCTCTGGGTCGGAAAGCCCATGCCGCTCTGTTCACAATGTACTTATGACACGCCTGTGAGTTTGCTTAACAGACACTTGCCTCCCAGTGAGGTGTGAGCTTGTTGCTGAGATCAGGCTTTGCCCCTCAGGGCTGAGGAGGAAGTTGAATCCTGTGGTCATTCACTCTCAGAACCTCATCAGGTCAGACGCTGGTGGGGCAGGGAAATGGACATATCTCTGAACATGGAGGCAGGAGGTCAGGCTTCAGGTCCAAGTCTCTAGGCCAGCCCCTCACTAGAGGTCCAGACATCAGCAGAAAGTCATCTTCCTGGAGTCTCAGCATAAGCTGCATAGATTCAGATCTGCTGCACCTTGATCCGGAGACACTCGATCATGCATGAAAACAACTGGGAAAGCTGCTTCAAGATGCAGACACCTAGACCCACTCCAGGAAGTTTTAGTTTGGTAGGGTGCAGTGGAGCCTAGACGTCTGCATTTTTAACACAGTTCCCAGGTACTAATTCTGGAGTATATTCTGGAATATGTCATCTTAGATCATCTCTCAGCTCCTTTCTAGCTCTTACATTAAAGTATTGCAAGCGCTCTTGTCTGAGTAAATCTTGTGGTTGGCTTTTAAGACTGACAACAACATTCTGTGTGTGTATATAGGTGTGTATGTGTGTGCGTGTGCCTGTATGCAGCACACAAAGGTAAACTGCACACCTTCATCTGTGCCAAGTTAGAGGCTATTTTTTAAAGACAACTGGCCCGGGGAATAATTAAATTGACAGAGCAATCTATTTAGAAGCAGGCTCTTGCAATAGTAGAGGCTAATTGAGGTTCCAGACTAAAACAACGTGTGTGTATAGAGGGAGGAGCAAGAGTGTTTGAGAGACAAAGCATGGGGCCATGATGACATTTATAATGAAAGTAGGCACATATGAGTAGCCAATAATTTTAACCTCAGTGCTTAAGAAAATGGTAAAAATAATTACCTGGAACTAGAACTGTGCTTTGAAGCAAGCTGGCTTCCCTGATAGCTCAGTTGGTAAAGAATCCGCCTGCAATGCAGGAGAACCCAGTTCGATTCCTGAGTCAGGAAGTTCCACTGGAGAAGGGATAGGCTACCCACACCAGTATTCTTGGGCTTCCCTTGTGGCTCAGCTGGTAAAGAATCTGCCTGAAATGTGGGAGACCTGGGTTCGATCCCTGGGTTGGGAAGATCCCCTGGAGAAGGGAAAGGCTATCCACTCCAATATTCTGGCCTGGAGAATTGCATGGACTATACAGTCCATGGGGGTCTCAAAGAGTTGGACACAACTGAGCGACTTTCACTCACTTCATTGAGAGACAAGGGGGTGGTGACCCTCAGCCTGAGCAAGGGTAGATAAGTGCCTGGTTGGTCAGGGAGTTCTCAAACCACTCGTGGTGGCCTCTGCTGGCCCCTGTTGGTCCAAAAACAACAGTCCCTGACACTTGCCTGTAGCCCCCTGCTGAGATACTCAGAAGCCTGCTGTGTGAAATCCCAGGGTTCTGGCAGAAGAGCTAGCACAGGGCACCTGAGAATGAGGGCTGAGGTAGTTCTGGGGCTTCCTGTGGCTGTAGGCAGTGCACAGGCTGACCACATTCTCCAAGCAGGGGACTGACATGGGGGCATTGTTAACGTGCATAAGTGGCCGCGGGGATCTGGGAGGCCCTGATTCTGTGTTTTTCATACAGTCCTCCCATGCTCCTCTTTCCCCTCCATTACAAGATCTATCTTGAGTCAAAATAGTATTAAGATGATCCTCAAGGCTTAGAGATAAAAACCACACACAAAATGTTTTCTATGGTAAAACTTTATTAAAATTCAAACTTTTGCATTGGTAAATTTTATAAAATTTGTAGGAGACAGTGTATCAATCCTACCAAAATTATCATTCAAACGTAAGGCGGCAACTGATTCCAACTAGTTTTTCATACCAGGATGACATAATAGGGCTTCACTAGTGGCTCAGTCTGTAAAGAATTTGCGGGCAATGCAGGAGACCTGGGTTGAATCCCTGGGTTGGGAAGATCCCCTGGAGGAGGGCACGACAACCCACTCCAGGATGCTTGCCTGGAGAATCCCCATGGACAGAGGAGCCTGGTGGACTGCAGTCCATGGGGTCCAAAAGAGTTACGCACGACTGAGCCACTAAGCGTAGCATTCCAGGATAACAAAGTCACATGATACATAATAACAAAATCAAAAATTTTCTGATGCACATAAATACAAAAGATCTTAAAGAAATATTAGCATATTACATTCAACAGTATTTAATTATATATACATATGAAATGGATCTTGACCTATTGCTGATTTGATTTAGGGCAGAAGGAAGGCCCTGCAGGGGCTGGGTGCAGGGCATGCCTGACCAGGGTGTTGAATGTGACCAAATGATCTTTCTACATCTCTTGAGAGGACTGTATAATTTTTTTTGTTTATATTGAAAACACAGAAAGACAATTTTAAAAACAAAGCTTTGTAGTAACATTTAATGACACTTGATAAGCACAGCCTTGGGAATTTTCCCCACTGTGATTTATAGTGCAAGACTCCACAGAGCCCACTAGACTTCTCTCAGGACAGGGAGCGGCTGACCTTCTGCAGAGCAGAGTCAGGCCCTTTAGGCAGGTTCCAAATGTTCAGATACAGATACTACCATCCAACACAGACACTACCATCGTCAACTACCGATACTACCATCACTTCCTATCTGCACAATGGTTAAAGTCACTCCTAGAATTTGCCTCAACTACTGATAACAGATTGAGGTTGACAGCTTGACATTTGGTTGGGTAAGTGCCATGGGACAGACTCAGATTCCATGAGGAGACAGTGCAGTGTGTGCAGCTGTGTGTCCCCAGGGTGGTCCGGTCCCACTGCTGTCTCACCCACCAGGGTGGGGAGTCCTGCTTCACTGGAAACAGCCACTCCCTCTAACACCCAGCCCACCCGCCAAGGTCACAGTCACGACAGGGCACCTCCTGAGACTGGAGGACAAGGTTCAGTTGCCACTGGTGTCTTCGTCCCAGTCACTCTCTTCGGAGGAAGAAGACACCTGGAGGTCATCATAGAGGATGCTCCGGGGCCCCGGGACAGCATGTCCGTCGGGCTCCTGGTCG
>NW_011495067.1:219991-231634 GCF_000754665.1 Bison bison bison | reverse complement strand
GGTGGGCTGCGGAGAAGGCGCGCACGCTCCTGGAGGGAGATCTGTCCGCTGGAGGCTGGAGGTCAAACCGTTGCCCCTGGGCAGGTGTCTCCCTGGATACACGGGCGGCCACTCTCGGTCCACGTCCAGCTGTGCTGGGTGAAGGAGGGAGATTCAGGAAGGCCCCCAGATCTGCTGTCGGAGTGCTCTGCTGGGGGGTCTGGACGGGGCTGAGTCTAGGTTTCTTTGGGGGGTTCACACATGTCAGGCTGGGGGTCTGTGCACATCTCTTGCCTGGAGCCTCGATGCGGCCCTTGGAGGCCGGGGCCAAATTCCTGCCGATGAGAGGCACTGTGGGGAGGCTGGATTTCACATCATGTCTCCTCGTTGGTGACCCTCTTGGGTGATCTGGATCCTGGAAGGATTGCCTCTTGGATGTGTGGATAAGAACGGGCATGTTTGGGTGCTGGAAGACAAGACCACACAGAGAAGCCAGGTGTGAGAATCTCCTCTCCATCCAGTAAAACACCTCACATGCATTCATTTTATATGATAAGATCCTCAATATCAGGGTGCTCATGTGACCTTGATACATTTATACATCAAATGGAAATGTTCAAACCATGTCTCTTGTTAAGTAAGGGGAAGCAAGTGTTTGGTAGACCTTCTATTTGAGACTGTACACAGATTGGTGATTTGCAGGCACCTTGATGGCAAAATGAATTTTCCTGTCCAGTTTTGGAGGATGAATCACAATTTACAGATTCCTCTTCTAACTTAAAGGATTTCACAAGGAAGCTGCTGATAAAATCACTTCCATGTCTCTGCCAGCTTCTCGCCAGACATAAGAGTAAGAATGCAAAATCAAAGGCACCACGGAAAATGGCATCTGAAAAATAAATGATGCCATTGGTCAGGAAAGAATATGACCGGTTTCCTCCCACAGACAGGACTGAGGCCAGTGGATTAAAGAGGGGGCCCAGCAGAGACTGACCCTCAGGCAGAGGCCGGGCTCCGGCTCCTCCTTCCAGCTCTGTGGCTGCCGACGGCAGGGCCTCCTGGGAAATCGCTGCAGGAGCTTCCTCTGCTGCTCCTCTTTCCTGCAACACAAACATGTCAAGTGTCAGAAACCCAGTGTTCTTGTCATAGTTGGGACCAACGGTGCTGTCTGTGGCCCAGCCCCTTTCCTAATTTGGGAGTGACACCAGACCTGAACCCCTCTGCCTTTGTGCCGAACCCCCATGTCCTTCCCCGACTCCAGAGACCCCTCCAGGGCTTCAGGGCTGGTCAGCTGCAAAGTTGTGTGTTCCACACTCTCTTTAGTGACTTCAGGGCCTAGTGTGAGCCCCTGAGTGTGGCCCCTGAGGACGTCGTTCCTGTCTCTGTCTCCCGAGTTTCCCTGTCCTTTCTAGACATGGTTCAGCACAGTGTCGACAAGGAGAGGAACAGTCTCCAGATTGCAGCCCAGACCTTGGGTCCCACCTCCCCGCCACTCACCTCTGCCTTTCCTCCTCTTCTCTCTCAGTCGTTTTAGGGGTCCCTGGGGTCGGTGTGTCCTGCAGCTTCCACACCAGGTTCTCCTTACCGAATCTGGACCCCAAGGGCAAGGGGACCAGCGCCCCTTGCCAGCGCTTCATGGGGCACCTGAGGCTCCTTGCTGTGTGCCCAAAGTCTCCACAGTCCTTACACTTCACCTGTGGGTGGAGGAGAACCAGGTAAGTGAGTCAGCAGAAGCCTCAGGCACGAGGCCAAAGGGAATGCAAGAACGGATGGAGAGCATTGCATGCTGGTTCTGAAGAAAGGACGCGGTCCCACAGGTACCGGGATAGTTACAATATTGTGGTTCCCAAAGCCCTTGTCAGGAGCATCAGAGGAGGAGGGTCTGGCGGTCTAAGGTAAACAGTAAGAGCCCCATTGAAAGATCTGGATGAAGCCAGGGCAGACATAACCCTGAAGAGCCCTGATGGTTCCTCCCAGGCTCTGAGTGGCCCGATCTGCTGGGGAGGGAGGTCGAGGCAGCTATCTTTGGATGCAAATGCACTAGTTAGTTATGGACCCAGAATATTCCAGGTCTAAACCCTGTCTCTGCAGTTCATGCCACCCACAGATTCCCTGCAGGTCCAAGCCTCCACTCACCATGGAGTCTTTCTCCTGTGGTGGTGGAACCATCTGCCTCACAGGTCCCGAGTTTTGCTTCCTCACTTTCTGGTCTTGAAAGAGTTGGCAGGCTCTCAGCCATCTGTAATGACCACCCATCTTCCACACCTACTGGAGATTCTCCTCAATCTTAATTTTTGTATCTCCTCTGTGAAACCAAAGAAGAAACTGTCATTTTGATGCAGAGACACAGAGACATTCCTGCCCTATCGACCCTAAATGGGAATCATGACATCGGGACCAGGTTTCTGACATATTGACTTCTCCTGCCCAGATCTTTCTCTTTACAGAATGTGAAGAAGAACTAAAGAACCTCTTGATGAAAGTGGAAGAAGAGAGTGAAAAAGTTGGCTTAAAACTCAACATTCAGAAAACTAAGATCATGGTAAAAGGATAGGGAAACAGTGACAGACTTTATTTTTGGGGGCTCAAAAATCACTATAGATGGTGACTGTGGCCATGAAATGAATAGACACTTGTTGCTTGGAAGAAAAGCTATGAGCAATCTAGACAGCATATTAAAAAGCAGAGACATTCCTTTGCTGACAAAGGTCCGTCTAGTCAAGGCTATGGTTTTTCCAGTAGTCTTGTATGGATGTGAGAGTTGGACTGTAAACAAATGCGAATGCTGAAGGATTGATGCTTTTGAACTGTGATGTTGGAGAAGACTCTTGAGAGTCCTTTGGGCTGCCAGGAGATCAACCAGTCCATCCTAAAGGAAATCAGTCCTGAATATTAACTGGAAGGACTGATGCTGAAGCCGAAACTCCCATACTTTGGCCATCTGATGTTAAGAACTGACTCATAGGAAAAGACTGGATGCTGGGAAAGATGGAAGGCAGGAGAAGAAGGGGACGACAGAGGATGAGATGGTTGGATGGCATCACCGACTCGATAGACATGAGTTTGAGTAAGCTCCCAGAGGTGAAGATGGACAGGGAAGCCTGGTGTGCTGCAGTCCACGGGGTCCCAAAGAGTCAGACGTGACTGAGAGATTGAACTGAGCTGCCCAGACATTTCTATATTCTCCCCTGATTCCCGACACACAGATTAAGACCCAGAATATCATGCATTTGGATTTGTATCCTTGGAAGACTAAATTTAGAGACTTGGGTTACATGTATCACAGTCTAGGAGGTAAAAGATCTCCCCACATGTACACAAACATTTGTGCTAGGGGGAAGCTACACTTAATATTGAGGAATAGGCATTTGAAAATCAAAAATAAGTGCGATTATTTGGAAAATTGGACTCTCCCATTCGACATCAGGGAAGGCAATTTTCAAGTACAAATTCACTTCAAATTATCTTCCTCTCTACTAGATTAGATGATTCACAGCTGAGGGTCTGTTTTCTGGAACTTTTGTCCTCAGCGTCTCACTTGTACCTAGCTCATGTGAAATACATGTTTAAACTAAGGATGAACAAATAATGTTTTTGGATTTCAATGGTATGCCTATTCAATGGAAATCTAATTAGCCAGAAAAAGAAAAACAGTTGAGATGTTATTATTTTCCAGAACATGGAGAGACCTTAGTGCTATGATGCTGATGAATTAAGTCAGAGGCTGAAAGCAAAAACAGGAGGATTTCCCTCCTGGGTAGAAGAGTGAGAGCAGACACAGAAGGAACAAACCAGCACAGTGACAAACACAGCAGAGACAGAGGCAACACACAGATATGAGAACAGGCAGCGTACAGTAGGGAGGAGGCTTCCTCATCCACTGGATCACCATAAAAGCAAGAGGGTTGTGGAAAAACATCGACTTTTGTTTTATTGACTATGCCAAAGCACATTGACTGAGTGGATCACAATAAACTCTGAAAAATTCTGAAAGAGATGGGAATACCAGACCACCTGTCCTGCCTCCTGAGAAATATATGCAGGTCAGGAAGCAACAGTTAGAACCAGACATGGAACAGCAGACTGGTTCCAAACCAGGAAAGGAGTACGTCAAGGCTGTATATCGTCACCCTGCTTATTTCACTTACATGCAGAGTGCATCATGAGAAACGCTGGGCTGGATGAAGCACAAGCTGGAATGACGATTGCCGGGAGAAATATCAATAACCTCAGATATGCAGATGATACCAGCCTTATGGCAGAAAGTGAAGAACTAAAGAGCCTCTTGATGAAAGTGAAAGTGGAGAGTGAAAAAGTTGGCCTAAACCTCAACATTCAGAAAACTAAGATCATGGCATCTGATCCCATCACTTCATGGCAAATAGATTGGGAAACAGTGGAAACAGTGGCAGACTTTATTTTGGGGGGCTCCCAAATCACTGCAGATGGTGACTGCAACTATGAAATTAAAAGACATTTTGTCCTTGGAAGAAAATTTATGACCAACCTAGATGCATATTCAAAAGCAGAGACATTACTTTGCCAACAAAGGTGCATCTAGTCAAAGCTATGGTTTTTCCAGTAGTCATGTATGGATGTGAGAGTTGGACTGTGAAGAAAGCTGAGTGCCAAAGAATTGAGGCTTTTGAACTGTGGTGTTGGAGAAGACTCTTGAGAGACCCTTGGACTGCAAGGAGATTCAGCCAGTCCATCCTAAAGGAGATCAGTCCTGAATATTCACTGGAAGGACTGATGCTGAAGGTGAAACTCCCATACTTTGGCCATCTGATGTTAAGAACTGACTCATAGGAAAAGACTGGATACTGGGAAAGATGGAAGGCAGGAGAAGAAGGGGACGACAGAGGATGAGATGGTGGGATGGCATCACCGACTCGATAGACATGAGTTTGAGTAAGCTCCCAGAGGTGAAGATGGACAGGGAAGCCTGGTGTGCTGCAGTCCACGGGGTCCCAAAGAGTCAGACATGACTGAGAGATTGAACTGAGCTGTCCAGACATTTCTATATTCTCCCCTGATTCCCGACACACAGATTAAGACCCAGAATATCATGCATTTGGATTTGTATCCTCGGAAGACTAAATTTAGAGACTTGGGTTACATGTATCACAGTCTAGGAGATAAAAGATGTCCCCACATGTATACAAACATTTGTGCTAGGGGGAAGCTACACTTAATATTGAGGAATAGGCATTTGAAAATCAAAAATAAGTGTGGTTAATTTTGAAAACTGGACTCTCCCATTCGACACCAGGGAAGGCAATTTTCAAGTACAAATTCACTTCAAATTATCTTCCTCTCTACTAGCTTAGATGATTCACGTCTGAGGGTCTGTTTTCTGGAACTTTTGTCCTCAGCATCTCATTTGTACCTAGCTCATGTGAAATACATGTTTAAACTAAGGATGAACAAATAATGTTTTTGGATTTTAATAGTATGCCTATTCAACGGAAATCTAATCAGCCAGAAAAAGAAAAACAGTTGAGATGTTATTATTTTCCAGAACATGGAGAGACCTTAGTGCTATGATGCTGATGAACTAAGTCAGAGACTAAAAGCAAAGACAGGAGGATTTCCCTCTTGGGTAGAAGAGTGAGAGCAGACACAGAAGGAACAAACCAGCACAGACAAACACAGCAGAGACAGAGGCAACACACAGATATGAGAACAGGCAGCGTACAGTAGGGAGGAGGCTTCCTCATCCACTGGATCACCATAAAAGCAAGAGGGTTGCAGAAAAACATCAACTTTTGTTTTATTGACTATGCCAAAGCACTTTGACTGAGTGGATCACAATAAACTCTGAAAAATTCTGAAAGGGATGGGAATACCAGACCACCTGTCCTGCCTCCTGAGAAATATATGCAGGTCAGGAAGCAACAGTTAGAACCAGACATGGAACAGCAGACTGGTTCCAAACCAGGAAAGGAGTACATCAAGGCTGTATATCGTCACCCTACATATTTAACTTACATGCAGAGTGCATCATGAGAAACTCTGGGCTGGATGAAGCACAAGCTGAGATGACAATTGCCAGGAGAAATATCAATAACCTCAGATATGCAGATGACACAAGCCTTATGGCAGAAAGTAAAGAACCAAAGAGCCTCTTGATGAAAGTGAAAGGGGAGAGTGAAAAAGTTGGCCTAAACCTCAACATTCAGAAAACTAAGATCATGGCATATGATCCCATCACTTCATGGCAAATAGATTGGGAAACAGTAGAAACAGTGGCAGACTTTATTTTGGGGGGCTCCCAAATCACTGCAGATGGTGACTGCAACCATGAAATTAAAAGACATTTTGTCCTTGGAAGAAAATTTATGACCAACCTAGATGCATATTCAAAAGCAGAGACATTACTTTGCCAACAAAGGTCCATCTAGTCAAAGCTATGGTTTTTCCAGTAGTCATGTATGGATGTGAGAGTTGGACTGTGAAGAAAGCTTAGTGCCAAAGAATTGAGGCTTTTGAACTGTGGTGTTGGAGAAGACTCTTGAGAGACCCTTGGACTGCAAGGAGATCCAGCCAGTCCATCCTAAAGGAGATCAGTCCTGGGTGTTCATTGGAAGGACTGATGCTGAAGCTGAAACTCCAATTCTTTGGCCACCTCATGTGAAGAAGTGACTCACTTGAAAAGACCCTGATGCTGGACAAGATTGAAGTCAGGAGGAGAAGCGGACAACAGAGGATGAGGTGGTTGGATGGCATCACCAACTCAATGGACATGCGCTTGTGGAAACACTGGGAGTTGGTGATGGACAGGGAAGCCTGTCGTGCTGCAGTCCATGGGGTCGCAAAGAGTCGGACACGACTGAGTGACTGAACTGAACTGAACTGAAGGAGGAAGCTTCAGGGGAGAAGGCAGGAGAGTCATGGTGGTCAAATGTGACGGCAGCGACAGAGGAAAAATCTGGGAGTGAGCATGAATAAGGCTCAAAAAGCTGAAATATAATAATGTACAAAAGGGCAGAGTCGCTGCAGTCACCATGATGCGAGGTAACCAGAAGGAGCTTGCCTGCCAGAAGAATAAGAAAAGGCAGAGCAGCTCAGTTAAGGGAAAGCACTGAGCCGCTGGGGCTATTGTCCCCCAAGCAGAGGGACATGCAGATCATGCAGCAGAAGCTGAAAAAGGCAAAAGGGAAGGGGGAAGCCAAGTAGCTTTGGGGCTTTGTGTGCAACCCTCTTGCCCTTGGCCTCTGTGCCTGAAGCCAGTGCCCCCACACTGGGGTTTCCTGCCACAGGGCTCCCGGGCCCCAGGACTGATGGTGTTCCCTTTGCCCTGAGTCTGCAGCAGGTCCCTTTTGTGCTTCCTTCCCCTCAGGTAGCCTCTCTCCCTTTCGGCCACTCTCAGAGGGTGAGGGGGTTATCCTTTCCCATTCTTTTTTATTCCTGTGGAGTTCACCCTAAAGTTTTAAAATTAGCTTTGTAATTGCAAAAACAAGTACAAATGAAACATCTAATATTAACATCAACGTTTACTCAATTAAAAAACTGAAATCATAAAGTTCAGGACATCTTCCCCTCTTGCCAATCCACACCACTACATAAGTTTACTATGGACTTTTTTCTGAATAATATGCTGAACACGAGGTTTAAAAAGCAAACCATCCTAAAATCCAGCTGTGCTCCTCCTCTCTGTAGGAGATGATCAGAGAGGTGCGGGAGGAATGCCCTCACTGAGGGAGATGCAGCTTTGATGGTGGCTGAGGACCAGTCAAGAAGGAATGTCCCTTTCCCAGCTGACCTGAGGCTGATCCAAGGTTGCATGAGCTTGTCGAGAGTTTCTTAGCCAAGTGACGTCATCTATTCCCTTTGGTCTAACCACATCTGAAGACATGTGAAGAGAAAGAAATAATTCACAATTTCACTCATGTGTGGAACAAAAAAGACAAACAAAAAGAAAACAAGAAAAAAGAATTTTAAAGAAGACAACGTTGACATGATAGCAAATACAAAGATACACAGACCTGAGTAAAGGAAATCAGAAGAGGAGCCTCAAAGAAAATGGGGCAGCAAATAGTAACAGAGGAAAACTGCAGTTTTTGGTGCTAAGAAGTTGTGTGGTTCACAGAAGCTGAAATGTATGGTGATGCACCTAAAACTTCACTAAAATTATAATGGGATAATACCAAAACTTAAAACAAGTAAAATAAAATTCTAAAGAAATTACAGAATTGATCCCAGGTTGCCTAAAGCCACATCACTACATGATTTTACTCTTGTCCCATTTCCCTGAGGGACTAGCCAAACACCAAATTTAAACCACACAACCTGAAATGCAGCTGTGAGCCTCTAGTCTGTCAGCAGATGCTCAGAATCATGAGTGCTGGACACTCCAGCTGAGGAGATGCAGCTTCCAGGGTGGCTGAGGAGGGTCAGAGGGGAAATTTCCCTTTCCTGCTGACTTGAGACTCCCCTAAGGTCACATGACCTTGATGAGGTTTTCTTTCCTTTTTTGTGATGAGGTTTTCTTAACCAATCAACATTATGTAGGCTACAGTCCAGGGGGTCACAAGGAGTTAGACACAACTGAGTGACTGAACAGCAAAACTCACCCTGTATCTCTCAGTGTCTTGAAGACCCATTTACAAAAGAGAAATATCTTGTGAATTCACTTCGATGTGGAACATTAAACACAAATTTTAAAAGCAAATAAGTCAAAACAAAAAGAAAGGAAAGCAAATGACACAAAAGCAAACATTCTCACAGAACAGAGTAGGGCATGTCAGAGGATAGTGGCAAAGGGACGGCTGATGAGTGAAACGGGTCCACAGGATGGTAACAGAAACACCCAAGTTGTTGGTGCTCACCAGTTTTATGATCTACTGGAATTGAAATATATTTTTTGTACACATAACGTTTAATCTAACAAATTCACTGAATTAGTTCAGTTCAGTCGCTCGTTGGTGTGCGACTCTTTGTGACCCCATGAATCACAGCACCAGGCCAGGCCTCCATGTCCATCACCAACTCTCTGAGTTCACACAAGCTCATGTGCCTCGAGTCCGGATTGCCATCCAGCCATCTCATCCTCTGTCATCCCCTTCTCCTCCTGCCCCCAATCCCTCCCAGCATCAAGGTCTTTTCCAATGAGTCAACACTTTGCATGAGGTGGCCAAAGTATTGGAGCTTCAGCTTCAGCATCAGTCCTTCCAATGAACACCCAGGACTGATCTCCGTTTGGATTGACTGGTTGGATATCCTTGCAATCCAAGGGACTCTCAAGAGTCCTCTCCAACACCATAGTTCAAAAGCATCAATTCTTCAGCGCTCAGCTTTCTTCACAGTCCAACTCTCACATCCATACTTGACCACTGGAAAAACCATAGCCTTGACCAGATGGACCTTTGCTGGCAAAGTCATATCTCTGCTTTTCAAAATGCTATCTAGGTTGGTCCTAACTTTCCTTCCAAGGAGTAAGCGTCTTTTAATTTCATGGCTGCAATCACCATCTGCAGTGATTTTGGAGCCCCCCAAAAATTAAGTCTGCCACTGTTTCACTATGTCCCCATCTCTTTGCCATGAAGTGATGGGACCAGATGCCATGATCCTTGTTTTCTGAATATTGAGCTTTAAGCCAACTTTTTCACTCTCCTCTTTCACTTTCTTCAAGAAGCTTTTTGTTCCCCTTCACTTTCTGCCATAAGGGTGGTGTCATCTGCATATGTGAGGTTATTGATATTTCTCCCAGCAATCTTGATTCCAGCTTGTGCTTCCTCCAGCCCAGCGTTTCTCATGATGTACTCTGCATAGAAGTTAAATAAGCAGGGTGACAACAGCCAGCCTTGATGTACTCCTTTTCCTATTTGGAACCAGTCTGTTGTTCCATGTCCAGTTCTAACTGTTGCTCCCTGACCTGCATATAGGTTTCTCATGAAGCAGGTCAGGTTGTCTGGTATTCCCATCTCTTTCAGAATTTTCCACATTTTATTGTGATCCACATAGTCAAAAGCTTTGGCATAGTCAATAAAGCAGAAATAGATGTTTTTCTGGAACTCTCTTGCTTTCAATGATCCAGCAGATGTTGGCAATTTGACCTCCGGTTCCTCTGCCTTTTCTAAAACCAGCTTGAGTATCTGGAAGTTCTCTTTGCACGTACTGCTGAAGCCTGGCTTGGAGAATTTTGAGCATTACTTTCCTGGCATGTGAGATGAGTGCAATTGTGTGTTCGTTTGAGCATTCTTTGGCATTGCCTTTCTTTGGGATTGGAATGAAAACTGAACTTTTCCAGTCCCGTGGTCACTGCTGAGTTTTCCACATTTGCTGACATATTGAGTGCAGCACTTTCACAGCATCATCTTTCAGGATTTGAAATAGCTCCACTGGAATTCCATCATTTCCACTAGCTTTTTTCGTAGTGATGCTTTCTAAGGCCCACTTGACTTCACATTCCAGGATGTCAGTCTCTAGGTGAGTGATCACACCTTCCGTGGCCAAGAGGAGCTACCCCACACCCGAGGTCAGGGGGGCCGCCAAGAGGAGCTACTACACACCTAAGGTCAGAGGAGGCGGCCGAGAGGAGAAACCCACATTCAAGGAGAGGCGGCCGTGCATGCCCAGGAGGGCCGAGAGGAACTACTCCACCTTCAGGTCCGGAGGGGCGGCCCTGAGGAGATAGCCCTCATCCAAGGTAAGGAGCAGCGGCTGCACTTTCTGGAGCAGCCATGGAGAAATACCCCACGTCAAAGGTAAGAGAACCCAAGCAAGATGGTAGGTGTTGCGAGAGGGCATCAGAGGGCAGACACACGGAAACCACAATCACAGAAAACTAGCCAATCTGATCAAACAGACCACAGCCTTGTCTAACTCAATGAAACTAAGCCATGCCCTGTGGGGCCGCCCAAGGTGGGAGGGTCATGGTGGAGAGGTCTGACAGAATGTGGTCCACTGGAGAAGGGAATGGCAAACCACTTCAGTATTCTTGCCTTGAGAACCCCATTAACAGTAGGAAAAGGCAAAATGATAGGATACTGCAAGAGGAACTGCCCAGGTCAGTAGGTGCCCAATATGCTACTGGAGATCCGTGGAGAAATAACTCCAGAAAGAATGAAGGGATGGAGCCAAAGCAAAACAATACCCAGTTGTGGATGGGACCAGTGATAGAAGCAAGGTTTGACACTGTAAAGAGCAATATTGCATAGGAACCTGGAATGTCAGGACCATGAATCAAGGCAAATTGGAAGTGGTCACACAGGAGATGGCACGTGTGAACATTGACATTCAAGGAATCAGCCAACTAAAATGGACTGGAATGGGTGAATTTAACTCAGATGATCATTATATCTACTCCTGTGGGCAGGAATCCCTGAGAAGAAATGGAGTAGTCGTCATGGTCAACAAAAGAGTCTGAAATGCAGTACTTGGATGCAATCTCAAAAACCACAGAATGATCTCTGTTCGTTTCCAATGCAAACCTTTCAATATCAGAGTAATCCAAGCCTATGCCCCAACCATTAAACCTGAAGAAGCTGAAGTTGAACAGTTCTATGAAGACCTTCAAGACCTTTTAAAACTAACAACCAAAAAAGATGTCCTTTTCATTATCAGGGACTGGAATGCAAAAGCAGGGAGTCAAGAAACACCTGGAGTAACAGGCAAATTTGGCCTTGGAATACGGAATGAAGCAGGGCAAAGGCTGATAGA
>NW_011495067.1:219182-219891 GCF_000754665.1 Bison bison bison | reverse complement strand
TCAGGGTATTCCCATCTCTTTCAGAATTTTCCACAGTTTAATGTGATCCACACAGTCAAAGGCTTTGGCATAGTCAATATAGCAGAAATAGATATTTTTCTGGAACTCTATTGCTATTTCGATGTTGGCAATCTGATCTCTCTTTCCTGTGCCTTTTCTAAAACCAGCTTGAACATTTGGAAGTTCACGGTTCAGGTACTGCTGAAGCCTGGCTTGGAGAATTTTGAGCATTACTTTCCTGGCATGTGAGATGAGTGCAATTGTGTGTTTGTTTGAGTATTCTTTGGCATTGCCTTTCTTTGGGATTGGAATGAAAACTGACCTTTTCCAGTCCTGTGGTCACT
Source organism: Bison bison bison (assembly GCF_000754665.1). Taxonomy (NCBI): domain Eukaryota; kingdom Metazoa; phylum Chordata; class Mammalia; order Artiodactyla; family Bovidae; genus Bison; species Bison bison. The sequence goes on along the minus strand of NW_011495067.1, from coordinate 219,547 downwards.
GCTAAGTTTTCCAAATTTGCTGGCATATTGAGTGCAGCACTTTCACAGCATCATCTTTCAGGATTTGAAATAGCTCCACTGGAATTCCATCACTTCCACTAGCTTTGTTGGTAGTGATGCTTTCTAAGGCTCACTTGACTTTACATTCCAGGATGTCTGGCTCTAGGTGAGTGATCACACCATCAGTGGCCGAGAAGAGCTACCCCACATCCAAGGAGTGGCGGCTGCATGGGCGCAGGAGGGCTGAGAGGAGCTACTCCACCTTCAAGGTCAGGAGCGGCGGCCATGAGGAGATAGCCCTCGTCCAAGGTAAGGAGCAGCAGCTGCGCTTTCTGGAGCCGCCGTGAAGACATACCCCACGTCTA
>NW_011495067.1:217255-217792 GCF_000754665.1 Bison bison bison | reverse complement strand
TCACACACATACCTGTGCACACATGCGTGTGTGTACTCACACACACACACCTGGAGCACACAGAAACCCGTGCCTGTATACCCACATGCACATACACACACACATGCACACACCCTGAACTTACATTTTTCTGTTGACTAGTAGCAGGGCTGAGACATCTCTTGTGGGAATCTGTTTCCACTCAGCTGGATTAGGGTTAGATAGTCTACTTTCTGGGCCACCGCTCAACCCAGGGAGCTTTCAGGAGTCAACCTTTAGATTCAGTTGAGTTTGCCTGTCTCAGTTGTGCAGGCAAGGGGGGTCCTTCCCAGGGCCTGTGTTTGCGGGGGCGGGGGATAGGGTCTCCTCTCTGGCCAGACCCGTGTCCCTTCTTCCCTGTTAATCATTCTCTGGGTCCTGGTGACCCCAGAGTTACTGATCACCAAGAAGAAAGCACACTGTCTCCGTAAAGGACTGCAGGGGTGATTCGTGGTCAGGAGGGTATGACGAAAGGGAGGGGGTGCCAGCCAAGACACCCGCACTCCTGTCCTGGCCCAT
>NW_011495067.1:213921-217155 GCF_000754665.1 Bison bison bison | reverse complement strand
GGTAAAAGAAAAACCCAGTTTTTGGTGCTGGTCAGTTTTATGGCATGCCAAAGTTGAAATCTAGTTTTATACAAATAAAACATGTACTATTGTAAGCCAAAGGTACCCTAGAAAAAGTACTTAAAAATTACATTATCCATGCCTCAGTGCATCCCTTGTGACTCAGCGGGTAAAGAATCTGCCTGCAATGCAGGAGACCTGGGTTCGATTCCTGAGTTGGAAAGATTCCCTGGAGAAGGGAAAGACCACCCACTCCAGTATTCTTGCCTGGAGAATTCCAGGGACTATACAGTCCCTGGGGTCGCAAAGAGTCAGGCAGGACTGAACGACTTTCACAGTGCATAAAGCCACCTGTGTACATATTTTATCTACGTCTTGTTTCTCTAGGGGATACACTGAACACCAAATAAAAACAAACAACCAGAAATCCAGCTGGGTACCTCCCATCTATCAGTAGATACTCAGAATGGTGGAAACTGGACTCTGTCCACTGGAGGGGATGCAGCCTCGGAGGTGGCTGAGGGTCTGTGGTGGAATTTCCATTTCTTAGCTGACTTGTTACTGCTCCAAGGTCATGTGACCTTGTTAAGACTTTCCTGACTAATTCAAGTCATATATCAGCTTTATTCCTTCCATGTCTGAAGACAGATTAAGAGAAGAGAAACACCTATTGACTCTACTCATGTGTGAAGCAGGAAGAAACCAAGAAACAAAAAGAAATCAAGTGAAAAAAAAAATCAAGGAACAAAACATGACACAAGAACACATACACAGATACTCGGAACTGAGTGGTGGATGCAGCGGGGAATTGGCAGGCGGGAGGGCCCAAGGGTAACACAGTCAGGGAGAGTAAAGGAGGGAAGTTAACCTGTTGGTGCTGAGCAGGTGCACGGCATGCAGGAGCTGAAATATATTGTTGTAAACCTAAAACTCATCTAATATTATAACAGAATACCTCAGAAAAATAGAAAGGAAAATTTTAAAAAATTAAAGAATCTTCACCCCATTGTCTAAAGCCACATCACTACATATTTTGACTGCTGTTCCATTTCTCTGGGGGTTTAGCTGAACACCACATATATTTCAAAGCAACCTGAAATCCAGGTGCACTCCTCCTATCTGTCAGTAGAATCTCAGAAAAATGGGTGCTGGACAAACTTCACTGGATGACATGAAGCTACTCAGGAGGCCAAGGATGTGTCCATGGGGAAAGTTGTCTTTGCAAACTGACCTCCATGCTACTCCAAGGTCACATGACCTTGTTGAGCCATTTGTACCCAAGGAATGAAATGCATGGCAATAGACAGACAAGACAATTGGTTGCCCCTTACCCTTGCTCAGTTTTACCACCTGGCTGTCCCCAGAATTCCTCGTGGAGATTTTGAAAGCTAATGATGGAGTTTCCCTGGTAGTTCAGTGGATAAGAATCCACCTGCCAATGCTGGAGACATGGGTTCGATCCCTGGTGTGGGGAGATCACACATGCTACAGAGCAACTAAGCCCATGCGCCACTATTGAGCCTGCGTTCTAGCGCCCGGGAGACACAACTACTGAGTCCATGCACTGTAGAGCCTGTGCCCTGCAGCAAGAGAAGCGATTGCAAGAAGCCTGCACAGGGCAACCAGAGAATGGCCCTGGCTTGCTGCAACTAGAGAAAAAGCCCTCATAGCAAAAAAGACCCCACATAGCTAAAATTAAATAAATAAGTAAGAAAAAAGAGAAAAGTAGTGAGGTATCAGTACCATCCTTGTGTGTGTTTCTGTGAGTGGACTCGGGCCTTCTTGGGGAATTGTGCTGCTTTGGCAGGAACACACCTCATCCGAGTGGATATCCAGGAAGACTCTCCCTGGAAGTCCTACAGACAAGAGAGGAGATTTGCTTTGTGATGACATTCATTTCTTTCTTTGGAAATGCACATTGCACTAATTCTTTTAAAAACCTGCTTGTGTGATGGCTGATAGTTTTAGGTATTTTATATTCTTGCAGATTTATCCCATGAGCTTATGTGAGGGTAACACGGCTGGGTTTCTGTTGAGACTGCTGTGTGCATAATTCAGGAATCAGCTGAGTAAGATAAAGAGTACAATCATGGAAAGAACTCTTCATCCACTTGGCTCAGTTCAGAGATTTGGGGACAAAATAACAAAGATTTCTGAGGTCTGGGAGGGCAGAGATCACATGTCTGCCTCTTGAGCCCCAGGTGGTTTCCATCCGCTGACATAGGTTGAAGGGCCTCAAATAATATAAGACCAGATGTCTCTGAGACTCCCCCCAGGTCCTTGCTTGAGCAGGTCATGACATTCCGGGAAACCTGGCCAGTGGAGCTGAAGATCAGAGCTGTGTCACCCCCAGGGCCTGAAGGGGTAGATAGGGTGGGGAGGTGTTGAAATGAGTGGAGCTGAGATGTGTGTAAAGAGCAGTGGAGAAAGGGGGACTCAGAGAATGGGGCTGAGTCTCTGCCCACTTTCTCAGAGTGCAGACCTGCGTCCTTGTGTTTACAGGGGCCCAAAGAAACCAGACTCCCCAGGTGGCACAACTGATAAAGAACCCACCTGCCAATGCAGGAGACATAAACAGACATGAACTTGATCCCTGAGTTGGGAAGATCCCCTGACGGAAGGCATGGGAACCCATCCAGTATTCTTGCCTAGAGAATCCTATGGACAGAAGAGCCTGGCAGGCTGTGGTTCATGGGATCAAAAAGAGCTGGACACGACTGAAGCGACTAGCATGAACACAGGCAAAGCAACCAGACAGCAACACTGAGCTCCTTTAGCCACAAACGATTGTTTGAATATTTACAATATTTATTGTACACACAAATTTTAACTTCTTACAGAACTTTACATCCACGTCGCCAGGTCTCTTCATTCTCCATTTCATGCCACGTTTTAATGAATAGGTCTTTCCCCAAATCACAATCTACTCACGTGTTTGCTGTTGTTGTTGTTCAACTGCTAGGTTGTGACTACCTCTGCAACCCCATGGACTGTACCCCCAGGCTCTTTTTTCCATGGGGTTCTCTAGGCAAGAATGCTGGAGTGGGTTGCCATTTCCTTCTCCAGGGAATCTCCTGGACCCAGGGATCAAACCCACGTCTCCTGCATTGCAGGTGGATTTTTTACCACTGAGCCACCAGGGAGACCTGATTGTATGTTACATTATTTTTTAGGGGCTTGCACAAAGGATCTTTTAGGGGTTTGCCCTGCTACACAAAGAACCTGCCTGTAATG
>NW_011495067.1:209018-213821 GCF_000754665.1 Bison bison bison | reverse complement strand
CAAACTGACCTTCATGCTACTCCAAGGTCACATGACCTTGTTGAGCCATTTGTACCCAAGGAATGAAATGCATGGCAATAGACAGACAAGACAATTGGTTTCCCCTTACCCTTGCTCAGTTTTACCACCTGGCTGTCCCCAGAATTCCTCGTGGAGATTTTGAAAGCTAATGATGGAGTGTCCCTGGTAGTTCAGTGGATAAAAATCCACCTGCCAATACAGGAGACATGGGTTCGATCCCTGGTGTGGGGAGATCACACATGCTACAGAGCAACTAAGCCCATGCGCCACTATTGAGCCTGCATTCTAGAGCCCAGGAGACACAACTGCATGCACCGTAGAGCCTGTGCTCTGCAGCAAGAGAAGCGATTGCAAGGAAAAACCTGCACAGGGCAACCAGAGAGTGGCCCTGGCTCGCTGCAACTAGAGAAAAAGCCCTCATAGCAAAAAAGACTCCGCATAGCTAAAATTAAATAATTAAGTAAGAAAAAAGAGAAAAGTAGTGAGGTATCAGTACCATCCTTGTGTGAGTTTCTGTGAGTGGACTCGGGCCTTCTTGGGGAATTGTGCTGCTTTGGCAGGAACACACCTCATCCGAGTGGATATCCAGGAAGATATCCACTTGGTCTTGTCTTAGTGCTTATTTTTTTCACGGAATTTCTTGTGCACATCAAGCCTGGGGCTTGGCCAAATGTTTGTTGACAGTTATCAAAGTCCTAGTTGTTCTCCACATGGAGTTGGCTCACATTGAACAATGATTATGAAAGAAAAACTAGGCATTCTTACCCTCTGCTCACATCCTCTAGGGTCTTTAAGGGTTGGGAGTTGTTGCTGAAAACACCCATATTGTATTTAGAGGGAGTTGTTCTAAGTTGGAGAAGGCAATGGCACCCCACTCCAGTACTCTTGCCTGGAAAATCCCATGGACAGAGGAGCCTGGTAGGCTGCAGTCCATGGGGTCGCACAGAGTCGGACACAGCTGAAGTGACTTAGTAGCAGCAGCAGCAGCTGCTAAGTTACCTGAGGTCAGGCCAATGACTAAAGGCTTTGCCACAGAGATAGTGCACATGTGGATCCTGTCCACAGATGATTCCTGTCTGGACCAAGGAGTGTGATGCCCGAAGGTGCCTCCATATTGATTACAGACAGTTACTTTACTGAGTGTGAACTTGGTGAGTTTAAATGCTAACGTTATGGCTGTTGTTCCTCCCACATTCCTCATGTGTGGAATGTGGAAGGAAGAGTATGTCACCTCAGGTGAGAAAGTCTACTGAGGGCCTTCCTGCTTTTCCCTCTGGTGCTGGATTCCCTCGGGTCATCTAAGGGAAGAGCTGTGACTACAGCACTTCCCACAGAGCTGACACTCATAGGGTTGCTCACCCATCTGTGTTCTCTCATGCCTTCTCAGGTTTGCATATTGACTGAAGGTGCTCCCACACCGCTGACATGTATAGGGTTTCTCTCCTGTGTGGGTCCTTTTGTGCCGAGTCAATCCAGAACTCTGACTGAAGGCCTTCCCACACACAAGACACACTTGAGGTTTCTCTCCAGTGTGGATTCTCTTGTGCTGACTAAGGCCAGAGCTTTGGCTAAAGACTCCCACACTGACAACATTCATAGTGCTTCTCTTTGTGATGGAGTTTCTCGTGTTTTCTAAGGAAAGAGATTTGATGAAAACTTTTCTCACACAAACGACATTTATAGGGCTTCTCTCCTGTGTGTTTTCTTATGTTCCAGGTAGGAACTTTGAAGAGTTTCCCACACACGTGACATTCGAATCGTTTCTCTCCAGTGTGGACCCAATTGTGGTTTCTCAGAAAATAGCCGTTTCCACAGAGACCGCATTTGTTTGGTTTCTCTCCAGTGTGAATCATCCTGTGTCATCTGAGGCTAAAGTAATTATTAAGACTTTTCTACATAGAGGACATTCACATGATTTTCCTCTAGTGTGAATAGGACCGTGTGCATTAAGAAATGATCCTTGACTACATGATTTTCCACACTGTTTGCTGACATGTTTCATTCTTAAGTGAACTGATGAATGTTGAGGTGAAGATCTAGAAGCTAATTCATCTCTCAAATTAGTGCATGCAGCAGGATCCTCTTGCTGGTGAGAAACCTGTTTTGGGAAAGGAGATATGAGGCTGTTACTGGTTTGCCCATGTCCAGGCAGACACTTATTCTTCTACATGTTCACCCTAGAGCATCAGCCAGGAATAGTCTCCTGGTAAAATGTCTCCCGTGTTAGTTGCAAACATGTTGCGTTACTCCCCTTCAGGCACAAATATTCTCTTTTATAGTTTCCAAACCCCAGATATCAGATTAATTTTGAAACCTTCAGTGTGTTCTAAAGACTAGGAAATGAACAATGTTCATGCTATTGACTTTTTTCCTTACATTAGTTTTAAGCTCATATTCACTTAACCAATTTCAGAATATCCAAAAATTTGCTCTGAAAGAGCTTTATCTTAACTTACACACAGGCAACTGTGCTCAATTACCAACTTATCACACTGCTGGGTCTTTCTTTTGTATGACTGAGGTTCCCACCCCTGAAACTTACTACTGACATAGTAGAGGATATGTGCTTTCTATAGACACTTTGCATAAATATGATTTCTTATTTTTAAGGGATCTTTCACTGCCTAAAAAATGGAAAAAATATAGATTTTAGAATGGCATTAGGGAAATTAAATGTAGACAACCACCAAGGTCCATGTATGTTTCAAAAATTGGCACTCAGTTGGAGAAACTGTGTATAGCAAGGAAATACTCAATGCAGCATTTGAAAGAAATATTTTAAAAGTCATTGTCTATTAGAAAAGAAAACCAGGATTGAAATATAACAATGTAAAGTGGTCACGAGACATTGGGTCAGAAAATGGTGGAAAAAACATGAAATGGCAGGATCAGGACAAGAATCACTATGTGAAAATTTAAGTGGGATAATTCCACAAGAACCCTTTCCTTAAAGAAGAGAAAATGGCAGGAAGTAATATGAATTGTGGTGATAGGGGCTCAGAATGATGACAACATGAGGAATATGCCCCAATGTCTTCACTTCCACTTTGGAATATATCCCTGCCTTCATCAGACTTTCATCTGGTGTCTCGAAGGACTTAACACACCGGCTGAAACTGTTTTGCTCTGAAGCCCAGGCCCCTGACGCTCACCTGGACTCTGACCTTGGAGGCCTCCTGCTGCTTCAGTCCACAGCTCTGTTCCTTGTTCCAGCTATGAAATCATATCTGATTTGCTAATTTGATAGCTTGTTTGGTTAAAAAAAAATACACGTGGATTTTGAGTGTGGGCTAATTATGCTTTGCTGTGCTCAAGTCATGGGTAAGGTAGTGAAGACAATAAAGAGATAATTAAAGGTCGGTGCAAGGTAACATCTTCACCAGACAGAACAGTGAAGGTCCTTCAGCGGACCAGGAGGAAACCCAGAGCAGCAGCAAAGAACAGTGAGGCTGTCTAGGGGCTGATGCCCGTACACCAGTTTAGAGAAAGGCCACAGAATCCTCAGTCTTTTCCAAATGGGAAAGATCAAGAGACTCTACCGTGGGCTGAATATTTCTGTCAAACAAGATCCAGTAGTGATTCACCTTGCAGGAAGAATCAAAAATTATGTCATATACAGGACTCTGGTGTTAAGCCTTCATGAAGTGATTGGAACAAAAGAATTATTTTTTAAAATATTTGATCCTTTTATTTATGCATTAAAATGGCCATTGGATCCCCAGTCCTGTTCTGAACATTGAGACTAAGTATCAATAAAGATACTAAACCTGGCCAAGGTGCCCTTTCAGTGTGGTAATGAAAAGTGCCATGAAAAGGAATGTCTTCCTTTAAGTAATTAGGAGGACTATCAGAGAATCAGGAAGCAGCCAGAGTGGGACACAGGGAAGCTGTTCTAAATGCTTGTTCAGTGAGAGAATGAACAGAATGGACACAGGTGCAGGCACATCCCTGTTGACAGACTCACCTACAGAGACCAGGTGGGTGACAGTTTCCAGCATCACATTTCTGAACAGGTTTTTCTGGGACTTGTCTAGCAGGTTCCACTCTTCTGGGTAAAGTTGACTGCTACATCTTTAATGTCACCAAGTCCTAAAAAACTATGGAGGTTCTGGTTTAGACAGAGCAGCCCTATCACTGTCCAGAGTGGGCGGCTGAGCTGAGGAAGGATGGGGACTGGGTGCAGCTTCAGGAGGAAGCATCACTACTTACCAGGGGCTCCATCCTTGAGCTCAGTCACCGTGAGCCTTTCTTGGGATCTCACTCACAGCTGATCAAGCACTAGGCAGGCCAACCTGAGGATGGAGAAGCCACAAGACCCCAGTCCTGTGCTTCTCGACCCTCCTGAATTCAAGCCCCCAACCTTCACCTGGGCGTAGCCTCAGCCCAGCACTTGGAAACCGGTGGTACATCCAGGGAATACTATGCAGCTTCTGATCTCCCAGATCCCATGTGAAGAGCTAGAGCTGCGGTTGCTAACACAGAAAGTCAGAGTCTGCAAATAAGAACGTGCTAAGCATTGACTTTGTGTTCATCAGCCCATGGCACCCAGAATCGCTCAGTGTCCTCCCGGGTTCCCACCCTCGGGGACCCTGACTCTCGCCAGAGTGGATGGTGGTTTACAGCTGTAGGTAAACACTCTGGAAGCCCCCAGATCATCTCCTGCCTTATGCGCCCACAGTGCTTCTCCAACAGCCCTGGCAGTCCTCTGGAAACACACTGCCTTCCAGCTCCCCTCAGCCCTGACATTAGTCTGTCCCACATGCACATGAATATCAGTCACCT
>NW_011495067.1:208400-208918 GCF_000754665.1 Bison bison bison | reverse complement strand
GGGCTGCAGTCCATAGGGTCGGCTAGAGTTGGACATGACTGAGCAACTTCACTTTCACTTTCCACTTTCATACATTGGAGAAGGAAATGGCAACCCACTCCAGTATTCTTGCCTGGAGAATCTCAGGGATGGGGGAGCCTGGTAGGCTGCCGTCTACGGGGTCGCACAGAGTCGGACACGACTGAAGCGACTTAGCAGCAGCAGCAGTCTACTTTCTGAGCCACCACTCAACCCAGGGAGCTTTCAGGACTCAACCTTTAGATTCAGTTGAGTTTGCCTGTCTCAGTTGTGCAGGCAAGGGGGGTCTTTCCCAGGGCCTGTGTTTGCGGGGGCGGGGGAAGGGGGCCTCCTCTCTGGCCAGACCCGTGTCCCTTCTTCCCTGTCGATCATTCTCTGGGTCCTGGTGACCCCAGAGTTACTGATCACCAAGAAGAAAGCACACTGTCTCCGTGAAGGAGTGCAGGAGACCCTTGGGGTGATGCGTGGTCTGGAGGGTATGACGAAAGGGAGGGGGTGCC
>NW_011495067.1:201907-208300 GCF_000754665.1 Bison bison bison | reverse complement strand
CTGACTCGATGGATGTGAGTCTGAGTGAACTGCGGGAGTTGGTGATGGACAGGGAGGCCTGGCATGCTGTGACTCATGGGGTCGCAAAGAGTTGGACACGACTGAGCGACTGAACTGAACTGAACTGAAGGACCTATTTTAGATAGAGTTGAATTGAGAACTTATTTCATTTGGAGAAACCATAGCACCTATCCGGCTAGCCTCGTCCTTAACATCCTCTGAACCAGAAGGTAGCCGGCATCCAGGAGTCACAGTGTTACTGTCATAGACTGTTGCAGTTCTCTAGATCAAGGATGTTCAAAAATAATGAAAAGCTGAGGTTTGCGAAGAAATTACTTTATTTGCCAAATTACCAATGACACCCAAAGATTCCAAAAACTTTTATATGACAGAGTTACACTAGAGGAAGGAGCAGCTGTCATTCAATTTTGCTCAGTGTCCTGTGATCAAATTCCTTTAGGGTAACAAAGGTCTCCCTGGTTTTACCTGTAATATGAACTCTAACATTAGCAATCAGAAGAAGCTCCCTGTAATCTCTCTTCATGTTTATCACCCAGTTTGGGAGGAACCTCTCCATATATCCACAGTCGATCCCTTCATCACATCCCCTCTGTCTTGAAACAGAAATCTCCCTAAAAATATTTGCTCTCAGGCTCCTGCTTTCCAGTCCTCCCTTCACAATCAAAGTGAAAGCCTCGGGATCATTTCCTATCAGAAATGAATTCCTGGATTCATGCCTCTGCTAACTGTGGAGAGGAATCAAGTGTCTAGGAGAAAGCACAAACCCCAAAATCCACTGAAGAAAGTGACTGAATCACTGATTGGATTATCCCTGGGATGGACTGTCCCTGTGTGCTTGCTAAGTCACTTTAGTCGTGTCCAACTCTGCAACCCCATGGATCATGAGGGGCTGTCCAGGAAAACTGATCAAGATTTGCCTTTCATTTTGACTTAAAGATAATTTCAGAGTGAAGTGACATGTTCTTTTCCACTCTTAGAATTTTCCTTCTACTGATAAGAGGAACAGGTAAATTCCTATGATATCGAAGGAAACCCCAGTCATATGCAAAAGGGCAGTCACACCAGTGGAGACATTTCAAGAGACCTTCTGTCTTGAAATAATTATTTCAACATAAAAATCTATCTCAAGTCACATAAGAAAGGAAGAAAATCGCTTGATGAAACCCATAAAAGGAGACTAATTCAGAGAGGCAGAAAATGAAGTATTTAGAAACAAATTAGTAAAAACATCAGATGGAGATCAACAGCCAGTAGAACTTTCCAAGATGAAGGGCATGCTCTATACCAGGGTTGTATGATACAGAAACTGCTGTGCCACATGTGTATCATGACAAGAGACTTGAAATCTGGATGGCACTACCAACGATGTGAAAGTTAGCTATTCGGTTGCAGGAATTTAAATATTCCAGCCACATGGGGCGTATTGGAGAGCACATGGCAAGGATCTTTGGTTAGGCAGATGAAATAATTAAATAGATTTAAGACAACAGTGTTGGAGCTGAAAAAAAGGGATGTGACCAGTCAAAGTTTGGAAATGAGAGTGGTAAAGAAAATGTTGACACAGTATGAGTCAGAGACCATAAGAGGCTGCTTTGACACCAGTGTCTAGAGACAGATAAGACATAACATTTAAGGGAAAGAAACACACTCCTATCTCAGTTTGGAGGACTCACTAAAACCCCAAATTGCAGGAGCCGGTGAAGCCAAGCGGATTCTGAGGACTCCACAGCAAGCAGCTGATTTCTCTTTCTTCAAGGTCCCAAGCAGTGCAGCTTCTTCTTCTCTGAACAGACACCTCCCTCTGTCTGTTTGACTTCCTTTTATACCTGAATAACAGCCTATAATCCAATCTAGGCTATGGTTCACCTTATCAGGAACCCTCTTCAATTTGATTATTGCTTTAGCTTTGCCTTGACTCAGTCGTGTCCAACTCTTTGCGACCCCATGGACTGTAGCTACCAGGCTCCTGTGTCCATGGGATTTTCCAGGCAATAGTACTGGAGTAGATTGCCATTTCCTTCTCCAGGGGATCTTCCCGACCCAGGGATCGAACCCAGGTCTCCCGCATTGTAGACAGATGCTTTACCGACTGAGGTACCAGATTAGGTTTCCCAAACTAATAGGAAAGTATAACCCTCAAGCATGTTGAAGAGCAAGGATGTAATGATATTGTCCAGGGACAGTGAGAAGATCCATCATTTCCTTCTTCATCCATAAATATTTTGAGTGCTTTTCTGTACCATGAACCATACTATGTCTTCAAAACAAGCAGGATACACTGGGATTCTGGGGAAATGAAGCTGGGATTCTCTGGGAGAAATTAAAAATAAAATGCAAGATGAAGCACTACGAACACTTGAAAGATAAATACTGAGGTGACCGTATAGGACCTACTGCTGGACTGCAGAGCATGACTCATTAAAGCACTGGCCACACAGGGTCTTCAAGAACATGTTAAAAATTTATTAACTGTGCACAGAAAATGGGAAGACAATTTTATCCTCTATTTGTTGGTTAGTGGGGAAATCAACAAAAAATTTTCCTACATAGTAAACTATTGTAATTTATTTTACTTCCATGCCATGCACAGTTGATTTCTATATTGGAGTAGAAATATTACCAGTGTGGCAATGGTTCTTTAAGCTAAAAGTTCCAGGTTCCCAAATGGAAAAAATTAAAACAGAGGACATAGTATTTCATTGTATCTGAGGACATTTTGCTTATACCCCATGTAATGCCTGGGAATCCTATTATTTCATGCATTTCAATTCCATCTCCCATGTTTATTAAAGAAATTTCATCTGAAGCTAGTATATTAAGGTAAATCCACTATATTTTAATTTTTTTAAAAAAAGAATATTTTAAACTTTCCCCATTACCACTTCAATCTTCAAGGGCTCATCCTTTCCTCTATGGTTCATCAGATTTTGTGTAGACCATTTCCTAAATTAAATAGATCGTTTTGGGAGTGGACACTTTCCACCACAAGATTTAAAGAACTCTTGAAGGATTATTCATTATTAATGCCATCTCCCACATAAAAAGAAAGGAGTTGCCTTTCATCTCACTCCAGAATTTATTTCTCTACCTGTGTTTTTCCCTATTCTCTCCTGCCACATCAGAATGTATGCTATGATTTAAAATGCATGCACTGTATTTTATTTTCATCTAGTTTTTAAAGATAGTTGATGTAAAATATGATATTTGTTTCAGATGTAGCATGGTGATGCAGTATCTTATAGATTATGCCCCACTAAACTTACTATAAAATATCATCTGTATTCCCTGTGTTTTGTAATATATACTGGCAGCTCATTTATTTTATACAAGGCAGCTTGTTCCTCTTAATTTCCAACCCCTAACCTGTGCCTCCCAGCTCCCCTTCCCCAGTGGTAACCACTGCTTTGTAGTCTATATCTGTGTGTTTGTTTTATTTTATTTCAGATTACACACATAAATGATAAAACAAGTGTTTGTCTTTCTCTGAGTTATTTCACTTGGCATAATATACAGTGCAATGATACTCAGCCATAAAAATGAAAGCAGTTTGTCATTTGCAGCAACAAGTGTGGACTGGAGGGTGTTATCGGTTCATCTGTGGATGGACACTTAGGCGCTTCCGTATCTGGGCTCTTGTAAACAATACTAATGTGAACATGAGAGGTGCATGTATCTATTAGAATTCATGTTTTCCTTTTCTCAGATTTTACCCAGGAGAGGAATTTTGGATGATACAGTAGTTCTGCTTAGTAGTCTGAAGAACCTCCATACTGTTCTCCACAGTGGCTACACCAATTTGCATTCCCACCAACTGTGTAGGAGGGTTCCCTTCTCTCCATATTCTAGCCGACACCTGCTAGCCGTAGAATTCTGATGATAACCGGGACAAGTGTGAGGTGAAATCTCATTGTGGATTGGACTTCCATTTCTTTGATTAACATTGTTGAGCATCTTTTCATGTGCCTGTGGCCAAGTGTATTTCTTCTTTATAAAAATGTCTGTTCAGACCTCTGCTCAATTGTTATTTGGCTTGTTTGGTTTTTTTGATATTGAGTTGTATGAGTTGCAAACCAGCCATATACACTTTAAACCACTCCTTCTCTCTGAACCCTCCTCTTTGCATTTAAATATGTTATGGCATCACCCAACCTGAAATTTTAAATGAAACAAAAAAATATAAGCAAACAATTTGGATTCCTTTTATTTCTAATGGTTTCCCTCTCATACCCTCTTTAATCCAGGTTGAGGGTAGAGCTTATTAGCATTTCTCCCCACCTCAAACAATCTTGTGTTTTTCCTCATTAATTCATAGACATGATTCTTGCCAGCAAAGCTCATGTCCGATCAAAATTCAAGTCTCATGAGATGCCATCAGTCTTCATGTTATTTCCATCCTGAGCAGAAGTTGATTCCTTCTGTTGTGAGCCCCATTTTCCCTGGAATCTTATCACTTTCATCACAGTTTTGGATACCAGAGGGCAGAGGAGATGAAGTTTTCTGTGCTGAGTATTTATTCGGGAGTGATCTCAAGATAACCATGTTGGGAAAGGATGAGGAGGAGGAAATCCATGCAGTCAGGAAGCCCGGCTTCATCTCAGCCTGACAGCAAGTGCTGGCCAAGCACACAGTGACCACTGCACCTACACGGCCCTGCGTGTGTGTCCTTAGTCGGACCACAATGTCCAGGGCTGGACGTCCATCCCTGTGGTCAGCCCCACGAGGGAGGGTGTCACCTTGAGACAGGCACCTCTTTGCTGATGCGTCCTCCGCTGCGCGTGCTGACTGGTAAAGTCCCCTGGGGAGTGTGGGCCCCATCACCCTGCAGCTCAGAGAGCTGTGAGGACAACACCCTCCATTCTCTGTGGCCAGAGTGGGCAGTCTCGAAGTCAGACCCTTGCAGGCCCAGTCAGGGCAGATGGCCGGAATTCAGCCACAATTAGCGGGACAGGGGGAAACAAAACTGGGAACTGCACATCCCAGGAGGCAGCCGCCCTGCCAGCCAGCTGTCCTCACTCCTGAGAGCTGGTGGTGTCCTGTGGGGTTCCCGGACCAGGTCTCTCTGTGCCCAGAAGCCCCTCCTTCCATGGCTGGCAATAGGGTTAGTGCCCCCATGCCCTCCTGTGGACATGGACTCCTTTCCCTTCCTCCTTTGCCCCAGAACATAGTTCCCTGTTAAATCTAGACCTCTGCTGCCTCGAGGACTGATATCACGACCTTGTCATGGACTCGGGGAAGCCTGTCCCTTCATCCCCTTTGCTACAGGTTTATCACCATCATTAATATAATAAGCACATCTCCCTCCACACATTCATCATCATCCTCACTGTTATTTTGTTAATCTGCATTATTCCCATTATTCCCATTACTGTCTATTATAGTCCATTGTGGCTGTTAATATACAACACTGAGGGGACATGCTCTTTGGGGAAGTGTTTCCAGGAGCTTCCTGAAATACTCCAAACTGGCCTCCAGGAGCAGAATCAACACTCGATACTACTAACAGATAATCAAGGTATGAAACAGGGATGCAATGCACAGCATGGGGAATATAGCCAATATTTTATAATTATTTTATATGGAGTATGATCCATTATGGACCTCTCAGAGTCCCTTGAACAGCAAGGAAATCAAACCAGTCAAATTCAAGGGAAATCACCCTGAATACTCGTTGGAAGGACTGATGCTGAAGTTGCAACTCCAATATTCTGGTCATCTGATTCTAACAGCTGCTGCTGCTAAGTCGCTTCAGTCGAGTATAACTCTATGCGACCCCATAGACGGCAGCCCACCAGGCTCCCCTGTCCCTGGGATCCTCCAGGCAAGAACACTGGAGTGGGTTGTCATTTCCTTCTCCAGTGCGTGAAAGTGAAAAAATAAAGTGAAGCTGCTCAGTCATGTCTGACTCCTAGCGACCCCATGGACTGCAGCCCACCAGGCCCCTCCATCCATGGGATTTTTCAGGCAAGAGTACTGGAGTGGGTTGCCATTGCCTTCTCAGAATTCAAACAGCTGACTCATTGGAAAAGTCCCTGATGCTGGCAAATATTGAAGACAGAAGGAAAAGAGGGTGTCAGAGGATGGAATGGCTGGATGGCATCACCAATGCAACGGACCTGAACTTGAGCAACTTGGGGAGATGGTGAGGGACAGAGAGGCCTGGTGTGCTGCAGTCTATGGGGTCACAAAGTGTTGGACATGATTGGGTAACTGAACAACAACATGACCCATTATCATCATCCAAATATCAAAGTACTAAATTGGACACCTGAAAGTAATATCCTGTAGGTCAATTGTACTTCTACTTTTTAAAAAATCAATAAAAATAAGAGGTTTAAAAACAAACCAAAAAAAAAAAAACAAAACCCAAAAAAA
>NW_011495067.1:201663-201807 GCF_000754665.1 Bison bison bison | reverse complement strand
GCATCACTGACTCGATGGATGTGAGTCTCAGTGAACTGCGGGAGTTGGTGATGGACAGGGAGGCCTGGCATGCTGTGACTCATGGGGTCGCAAAAAGTTGGACACGACTGAGCGACTGAACTGAACTGAACTGAAGGACCTATT
>NW_011495067.1:201027-201563 GCF_000754665.1 Bison bison bison | reverse complement strand
TGTTTTAAGAGTCTGCAGGTGGCCGTGATTAAGGCCTCACACAGAACCAGCCTGCAGGCTGACTGAGAGGTCAGTGCCTAGTGTCCCCTGGGCCAGTGTAGACAGCCAGTGACACACACTCAGCATGGGGAAAGAAGCCTGGGATTGGGAGGGGAAATCACACACACACACACATGTACATATTCACACACACACAGTCCTGCACACAGAGACATCTGTGCATGTATACCCACACTCACACACATACCTGTGCACACATGCGTGCGCACGCGGGCATACACACACACCTGGAGCACACAGATACCCGTGTCTGTACATACACACACACATGCGCGCACACAAACACATGTGCACACACACACCTGGAGCACACAGATACCCATGCCTGTACATACACACACACACACACATGCGCACACACAAACACATGTGCATACACACACCTGGAGCACACAGATATCCGTGCCTGTATACGCACACACACACATGTGCGCACACACACATGCACACACCCTGAACTTACTTTTTTCTATTGA
>NW_011495067.1:200113-200927 GCF_000754665.1 Bison bison bison | reverse complement strand
GTACTTCTACTTTTTAAAAAATCAATAAAAATAAGAGGTTTAAAAACAAACCAAAAAGAAAAAAACAAAACCCAAAAAATGAATGAACTTTATAAACTGGATTGTATCCCTTCCCCCAAATTCATATGTTGAATCCCTCACGTTGAAGAGACCAGAATGTGACATCCCTTATGGGGGATCTAGTGGTTAAAACTTCACTTTCCCATGCGGAGACAGCAGGTTTGATCCTTGGTCAGGGAACTAAGATCTCACATGCTGCAGGGTGTGGCCAAAAATTAAAAATAAATAAATAAAGATTGAAGGGACCAGAATGGGGCTGTCTATGGGGAAGGGGCAGATAAAACACTGATTAGGTTAAAGTCATCCCCAGAGGGTGGGTCCCTGATCCCAGCAGACTGGTGCCCTTAGAAGAAAAGCAGGAGACCCCAGAGCCTGAGGAGGGGCAGGCCGAGAAGGACACAGCAGGTGAGTGTTGTCCACACTCTAAGGATGGCGGCCTCAGGAGAAAACAAACCCACCTACACCTTCATCTGGAAACTTCCTGCCTCCAGGTCCGAGCCTCTGGCAGCAGTTGGAAACTTTTTCATGCTACGTGCTAAGTTGCTTCAGTCACGTCCGACTCTTTTGGACCCCATGGACTGTACCTGCCAGGCTCCTCTGTCCATGGGGATTCTCCAGGCAAGAACACTGGAGTGGGCTGCCGTGCCCTCCTCCAGGGGATCTTCCGAACCCAAGGATCAAACCCGGGTGTCCTATGTCACCTGCACTGGCAGGCAGGTTCTTTACCACTAGTGCCTCCTGGGAGATCCACTTT
>NW_011495067.1:199423-200013 GCF_000754665.1 Bison bison bison | reverse complement strand
TTTTCCAGGTGTTAGTCTCTACTGTACAGCAAAGTGAATTAGCTGCATGAATACATGTATCCCTTCTTTCCTGGATTTCCTTCCTACTGAGGTCACCACAGAGCATTTTCCCTTTCTTTTTCTTTTTGCTAGACTGTTTTGAAGCAAATCCAGGGTACCCTGTCATTTCACTGCTCAGCCCTTCAGTGAGCTTCTTTAGCTGATGAGGCCCTTTCTCTTCCAGCATAACTGCCACATTGCTGGTACCCTAATCAAGTCAATAAGAAGCCTCTGACATTACCCAGTCCATATTCAAATTTATCTGGCCCTCTCAAAAATGTTTTCTTGTAACTGGTCTGTTTGATACAGAATCCAAACAAGGCCCACCCATTGGTTGTTTTGCCTCTTTTCTCTCTAATCCTTTCTCCTCAGGCCATTGTTTTTGTAAACAAAAAATAGTTTGTTTTTCCTGTGCAGCATCTCATGTTCTGACTTTGACTTATTGCTTCCTTGAGCACTTGTTTTACTTGTTTCTCTTAACTTTTGCATTTCCTGTAAATTGTTAGTATGTAGAAACTTGATTAGTTTCGGGTTCAACTGCTGGTGAACCC
>NW_011495067.1:198653-199323 GCF_000754665.1 Bison bison bison | reverse complement strand
TGCTGCAGGCCCCTAGATCCAGTTTAACAGGTTTTTCAACTCGCTCTAGAGACTGCAGACAGCAGGGTACAGAAAATGGACAGAAATGTCTGTCAACCTCTTCTTTTAAGAGTCTGCAGGTGGCCGTGATTAAGGCCTCACACAGAACCAGCCTGCAGGCTGACTGAAGAGGTCAGTGCCTAGTGTCCCCTGGGCCAGTGTAGACAGCCAGTGACACACACTCAGCATGGGGAAAGAAGCCTGGGATTGGAAGGGGAAATCACACACACACACATGTACATATTCACACACACACAGTCCTGCACACAGAGACATCTGTGCATGTATACCCACACTCACACACATACCTGTGCACACATGCGTGCGCACGCGGCACACACACACACCTGGAGCACACAGAAACCCATGCCTGTATACCCATATGCACATACACACACACACATGTGCGCACACACACATGCACACACCCTGAACTTACATTTTTCTGTTGACTAGTAGCAGGGCTGAGACATCTCTTGTGGGAATCTGTTTCCACTCAGCTGGATTAGGGTTAGATAGTCTACTTTCTGGGCCACCGCTCAACCCAGGGAGCTTTCAGGAGTCAACCTTTAGATTCAGTTGAGTTTGCCTGTCTCAGTTGTGCAGGCAAGGGGGGTCCTTCCCAGGGCCT
>NW_011495067.1:196613-198553 GCF_000754665.1 Bison bison bison | reverse complement strand
CCTATGTCACCTGCACTGGCAGGTGTGTTCTTTACCACTAGTGCCTCCTGGGAGATCCACTTTATTTAGATGGAAACTAGAGCGTGCACCTGTAAATTCAGCCTGGGGGAAGGTGCAGTTTCACATCAAACCCCTCAGGATATACTTTCCATTTCTCTGACCCAGAACGATCTGGTTCTCACTGGCCTCTCCTTCCCAGAACTCGTGTCCCAGGACGCACAGGTACAGTGACAGAGGAGACTGCCCCATGTTTGTCATGGTCTTCAAGCTGACAGTCGGGTTTTCCCACAGTCAAGTAGCCAAACAGACCTATTAGCTTCAAAGAGCTGGAGGAAGGTGAGCTCTCTATTACATTCATTGTTAAACAGCCTCCAGGAATACCAGCAACTGTATTTTTCCCCTTTGACCATGTGTAAACGAAAGGTGTGTTTCTTGGGTGGGTAATTATGGTAGCACAAGTTTTAAAGTGAAGTGAAAAGTGATCTCAGTCCAGGCTCACAGAGGAGGATTATACTGTCAAGGGCAGAGCAAGGTCACCAAAGGCAAGGGCACGATTTTTACATTCTTTGCAACTTCACGTTTCATATAATAAGGTCTCAGGCTTGCTGTATGGAATGACAGTCATCCTCACACCTGGGGTTTCTGCCCTGAAGTCTCCACCCCAGCAAGAATGGGGTCACTTTTCCCCACTAAGAGGAGCAGCTCAAAACTGCTGCATCAGGCAAAGAGCCCAAGACACTTCCTTTTGGGCAGGTCTGTGGGGCCTCACCCGGCTCGGGTCAGGCGTCTCCACGTGGGAGGAAGCAGGTGGCCCAGGGTCCAGAGAAAAGTGGCTCACCTCTGTAAGGGTGAAGGGTCAGTGCAAGAGGGAGAGGTCTGGGTATGTCTGCATTCATGCCTTTGGCTTTCTGGAATCTGCTAGAAAGTCTCTTAGTGAGCATGTAGATTTGTAGATAAGTTTCCTCTAAGCAGCAAAGCATGTTTCTGGTCAACTGATGTGTGGACCACAGCGGGGCATGGCTGCGGGTGGGCTAGGTTGGGCCCCGGGCCTGCCCTGGATCTCTGCGCTCCGAGGCCTCCCCTCCCACGTCGGGTGAAAGCATCTGGACAATAGGTTCATATCACAGTGTGGTTTGGAAATTAAACCAGGAAAAGTGAGGGGTGAAAATCCTTTGTAAAGTCCTTCTATAGGATAAAAAAAAAAAGACTCAAATAACAGACCTGGGCTGCTGCAGGCCCCTAGATCCAGTTTAACAGGTTTTTCAACTCGCTCTAGAGACTGCAGACAGCAGGGTCCAGAAAATGGACAGAAATGTCTGTCAACCTCTTGTTTTAAGAGTCTGCAGGTGGCCGTGATCGAGGCCTCACACAGAACCAGCCTGCAGGCTGACTGAAGAGGTCAGTGCCTAGTGTCCCCTGGGCCAGTGTAGACAGCCAGTGACACACACTCAGCATGGGGAAAGAAGCCTGGGATTGGGAGGGGAAATCACACACACACACATGTACATATTCACACACACAGTCCTGCACACAGAGACATCTGTGCATGTATACCCACACTCACACACATACCTGTGCACACATGTGTGCATGTGCATGCACACACACAGACACATCTGGAGCACACAGATACCTGTGCCTGTACATACACATACACACACATGCGCACACACAAACACATGTGCACACACACACCTGGAGCACACAGATATCCATGCCTGTATACCCACATGCACACACACACACTGTGCGCACACACACATGCACACACCCTGAACTTACATTTTTCTGTTGAATAGTAGCAGGGCTGAGACATCTCTCATGGGAATCTGTTTCCACCCAGCTGGATTAGGGTTAGTTAGTCTACTTTCCAAAGAAGGCAATGGCACCCCACTCCAGTACTCTTGCCTGGAAAATCCCATGGACAGAGGAGCCTGGTG
>NW_011495067.1:195384-196513 GCF_000754665.1 Bison bison bison | reverse complement strand
AGTCTATGGGGTCGCACAGAGTCGGACACGACTGAAGTGACTTAGCAGCAGCAGCAGCAGCAGCAGTAGTCTACTTTCTGGGCCACCACTCAACCCAGGGAGCTTTCAGGACTTAACCTTTAGATTCAGTTGAGTTTGCCTGTCTCAGTTGTGCAGGCAAGGGGGGTCCTTCCCAGGGCCTGTGTTTGCGGGGGTGGGGGAAGGGGGTCTCCTCTTTGGCCAGACCCATGTCCCTTCTTCCCTGTCGATCATTGTCTGGGTCCTGGTGACCCCAGAGTTACTGATCACCAAGAAGAAAGTGCACTGTCTCCATGAAGGAGCGCAGGAGACCCTTGGGGTGATGCGTGGTCTGGAGGGTATGACAAAAGGGAGGGGGTGCCAGCCAAGACATCTGCACTCCTGTCCTGGCCCATCCAGAGGGACTTTCAGGAGTCCTAGGACTCTGTCCCACCTGGCTCTCCTGGTTGCTGTGGATGTGTCTTTGTTCCGGTAGGGGGAAAGGACAGGACATAGTTTATTCAGCTAGCTTATTTGACAGTTTAATTTATAAAAGTAAGTATTAGTCACCTGTCACAGGAGCCTCTGTCTGTGCTCTTCCCAGAGCACAGGAATATTTGGGGCACTAGGTTTCCTCCAGGGAAAGTGACTCACCTCCAGCTGGGGCAGGACTCAGCTTCCTGCCAACATCAATGCTGGGACACAACTCTAAGAAAATCGTGGGCTCCAATTGCCTAAGGCTGCGAACCTCAGGCCCTGTTGCTTCTCCTACAGCATCTCACTCCTCCCTGTGACCGGCTGCCAAGGGCCAGTGGGAGAGCGGCTTCCCACACCCCCACCCAGGATACCGCATTTCTGCTGGTCTGTCTAATCTCTGAACGCAGCTCTGTCCAGAGAGGCAGACGGTCCCGCCCGGAGCAGCCCCAGCCCTCAGCCCTTGTTCCAGGGGACTCAGCCCCTGTCCTGCGGGGCCACCATGAAGGGAGGCTCGGATCTCCTCTTGTTCAACAAAAACGCGGCCCACGACCACACCCCCGGAGGCTGGAGCAGAACAGACCCGGCGAGACCACCCTGACGGCGGAACCGTGGTCCAGACAAGTCTGTGGCCTGCAGACCTGACATCTGGGAATCC
>NW_011495067.1:195077-195284 GCF_000754665.1 Bison bison bison | reverse complement strand
TTTTTTTGACTGAAATGGGAAGTGTTTACTCTTTAATTTTCATTTATGTATTCATTTATTTTTTAATTGGACTGTAGTGGCTTTAAAACGTTGTGTTAGTCTCTGCTGCTGCTGCTAAGTCGCTTCAGTCGTGTCCGACTGTGCGACCCCTGAGATGGCAGCCCACCAGGCTCCCCCGTCCCTGGGATTCTCCAGGCAAGAACACTG
>NW_011495067.1:193710-194977 GCF_000754665.1 Bison bison bison | reverse complement strand
GAGAATCCCAGGGACAGAGGAGCCTAGTGGGCTGCCGTCTATGGGGTTGCACAGAGTCAGACACGACTGAAGTGACTTAGCACCAGCAGCAGCAGCATAGAGCCACTGTAATTAGACCAGATGATGAGGATACAAACATACCAACGGAACAGGGCAGACAAATATACAAACAGAATAGCAGAAGATGCCCAAGGAGATCCATGCAGATACTGAAAGTTGAACAACAGTGGCTCAGCATAACAGTGGAGGAAAATGGTCTCCTCCATGCTTGGTTCTGGAACAATTAAATATTCATAATGGAAAAAACAAACCCTTTACCCTTAGTCACACCATACACGGACATTAAAAATCACTGCCAGATGATTATAAACCTAGATGTAAAAGGAAAATCAATAAGCCCTCAGAAGACAACACTGAACACTCTTCATGCCTTTAGGCTAGAAAAAGATTTCTTAAGGCATCAAAGTACTAACACTAAAGGAAAAATGTGACATGCTTAACCACCTTAAAATAATGTGGAAAATTCAGAGTGAAAAACTAAGGCACAAAGTGAGGGAAGATATTTGTCATGCTTACAACTGACACAGCTGCTATGTAGAATATATAAAAAATTAGTCCGGATTACAGGGCCTCTCCTCCAACCAGCCTCCACACCCAGGAGACCAATCACTTAAAGGAGCTATGTCTGGGGCACCCCTGGTGGTCCAGTGGTTAAGAATCTGCCTTGCAATGCAAGAGACATGGGTTTGATCCCCAGCCCAGGAACATCCCACATGCCTCAGAGCAACTGAGCCCCAGGTGCCACACTACTGAGCCTGTGCTCTAGAGCATGGGATCCACAACTACCGAAGCCCACGTTCCAGAAAGCCCGTGCTCATCCCCAACAAGAGAAGCCACTACAACAAGAAGCCTGTACACACAACAAAGAGCAGCCCCCGCTGCATAGCTAGAGAAGGTCCTCACATCAGCGAAGACCCAGCACAGCCAAAATGAAGAAATAGATCCTTACAAAGAAGAAGAAGCCATGTTTGATTCTGTGACTCTGGTTTGAAAGCCTCTGGGGCCCACCTGAACACAGATGGGGTCTCCTGCTGCCTCAGGCCTGATTGACCTGTGCTTCCCTACATCCCTGGCTCCTCTCCTGACCCCTCACCCAGGTCCTGGTACGCTTTGTGCCTTGACAGCCCTGCAGTGTTGGAGCTGATGGCCTGGGTTTGACAGAGTTGCTGCTCTGTCTGTTACCAATCATGTGACTTTAGCCAAGTTA
>NW_011495067.1:191878-193610 GCF_000754665.1 Bison bison bison | reverse complement strand
GAACTACAAGAGGTTTTGGCAAGTTGGAAAACGGAGACTCGAACAGTCAGAGCGCTGGCTTTGAGCTACTGAGAAGGTCCTGCGCCAGAAGGTGCCAGCGGCCCTGGAGCCCGCCCTGCCGTGCGCGCCACGAGGCGGCGCCGGAGAAGGGACCGGGCGGTCCACCTTCCGGGCATCAGGCGGAACCGGACTGCTCTTGAACGCGAGTCTGCAAAGAGCCTAGACAAACGGACTGTTAACGGAGAGACGCAGGTGCTCACTGACACGGCGGAGTGAGCGCCAGGCGGAACTTGAGATCTGCGGTCCTCTTTTGAAAAGTGCGAGAGGCGGGCGCTGTACACGGGCGGACCGGACGGGGTGCACGCAGAGCCGCGGGGTCGGCCAGACGCCCCGGACGCGGGGCCCACACACTGCGGGCTTCCCGGCAGCCCTCAGCTCCCCTTGTCCTTTTCTTGGTGCAGTGGAGCCTGGCTGTTCACTGGGAAGAGCAGAGAGCAGGAGAGGACTCGGAGACTCACATCCAAACCCACAGGGACGTCTTGGCTCCAGGGAGCAGGCTCCGCGAGCAGACTTGCGCTCCGCTCCTGTGAGACGGGCGCGCCCGGACCTGCTCCCAGACGGACCTGGGCGGCCCTGGGGCTCGGGGCGTCCTCCTCACACGACGGCACCTGAAGGACAGGGCTGGGGGTCGGAGGTGACCCTGCGGCTGAAGGGGCTTCAAATACACACAAACATACGGAATCCCAATATTCCTATTTCCTAGCTTTGGTATTTCTCAACATTTTACAAATTTTTCACTTCTGTACGTTTCATGTCTTTCTCTCTCTCTTCCTTTTCTTTCTTTTTTTGACTGAAATGGGAAGTGTTTACTCTTTAATTTTCATTTATGTATTCATTTATTTTTTAATTGGACTGTAGTGGCTTTAAAACGTTGTGTTAGTCTCTGCTGCTGCTGCTAAGTCGCTTCAGTCGTGTCCGACTGTGCGACCCCTGAGATGGCAGCCCACCAGGCTCCCCCGTCCCTGGGATTCTCCAGGCAAGAACACTGGAGTGGGTTGCCATTTCCTTCTCCAATGCATGAAAGTGAAAAGTGAAAGTGAAGTCGCTCAGTCCTGTCTGACTCCTACCGACCCCATGGACTGCAGCCTACCAGGCTACTCCGTCCATGGGATTTTCCAGGCAAGAGTACTGGAGTGGGGTGCCATTGCCTTCTCCAGAAAATGATTATATATAATTACATATGTAAATATAATTGAATCACTTTACTGTTCACCTGGAACTACCACAACACTGTCAATCAACTATATTTCAATAAATATTTTGAAATAAATAAAGGAATTTATTTAGGATAATAAAAGAATGAGTTTATAAGATAAACAAGGCCTTTCTGTATAGCACAGTAAACTATGTTCAATATCTTATAATAACCTATAATGGAAAGAATCTGAAAAAGAATATATACACACATATGCATATGGGGCTTCCCAGGTGGCACAGTGGTAAAGAATCCACCTGCTCATATAGCCCCAGGAGAGCTCATTTCCATCCCTGGGTCAGGAAGATCCCCTGGAGGAGGAAATAGCCACCAACTCCAGTACTCTTGCCTGGAGAACCCCACAGACAGAGGACCCTGGTGGGCCACAGTCCATGGGGTCGGTAGGAGTCGGACATGACTGAGCGACTTCACTTTCACTTTTCACTTTCATGCACTGGAGAAGGAAATGGCAACCCA
>NW_011495067.1:186355-191778 GCF_000754665.1 Bison bison bison | reverse complement strand
TCAGCCCTTCAGTGAGCTTCTTTAGCTGATGAGGCCCTTTCTCTTCCAGCATAACTGCCACATTGCTGGTACCCTAATCAAGTCAATAAGAAGCCTCTGACATTACATATTCAATTTTATTGAATTCAGTCCATTCAGAATATTCAGTCCATATTCAAATTTATCTGGCCCTCTCAAAAATGTTTTCTTGTAACTGGTCTGTTTGATACAGAATCCAAACAAGGCCCACCCATTGGTTGTTTTGCCTCTTTTCTCTCTAATCCTTTCTCCTCAGGCCATTGTTTTTGTAAACAAAAAATAGTTTGTTTTTCCTGTGCAGCATCTCATGTTCTGACTTTGAACTTACTGCTCTTGAGCAGTTGTTTTACTTGTTTCTCTAACTTTTGCATTTCCTGTAAATTGTTAGATGTAGAAACTTGATTAGTTTCAGGTTCAACTGCTGGTGAACCCTGAGGGAACTCAGGAAGGAAACAAGAAATACCCACTATCTAGTAGCCATCAGACTGCAGCCACCCCTGATGGTGCAGCTTGAGGAAACTCAGGATGAGAAAACATAGGATCCTGGCCCCAGAGAGCCGAGGAATGATTTCAGTGAGCCCAAACTCTTGCATCTTCCCATACCTAGAAAAGTGCTAAATTCCTTAACTGGGGATATCGGTTTTTCTTTTATTACCAGTAACCTTTTGTTCTCACTATGTGTTGTTATCGCAAAAATTCCTGTATATCCTGGCATATATACTGGGTTCACCATTTCTTTTTCCAAACACTCTTATCTGAGAGGCTCTCTCCCTAAAACTGCCAGCCGAATAAACGTAACTCTCAACTTTTAGGTTGTGCATTTTTTTTTCAGTGGACATGCTTTTGGCCAGAATATTTCTTGGGTGGTGGTGTGTGCTTCTTTGAATCACAGTAGGAGGTCCATGAACTTAGAGTCTTGTAAGCTTACAGTGAGGACAAGGTTGATCATTGAGTTTAGTTGGTCTCAGCCTTAATTTTCTATCATCAGATTCCCTGCCAGGCTTTCCAGTGCATGTTTTAAAGCCATCCAATGACATTGTTTTAGTTCTATGATTTCATTCAGGGGTGCAAAGTGGTGATTTTCCAATTCTATTATCCACTCTTCATTTATTAGCTGGAATTTTCTATAAATATTTCACTTATATAATGGTGGTTTTTTGACTGCAGCCATGAAATTAAAAGACGTTTACTCCTTGGAAGGGAAGTTATGACCAACCTAGACAGCATATTAAAAAGCAGAGGCATTACTTTGCCAACAAAGGTCCGTCTAGTCAAGGCCATGGTTTTTCCAGTGGTCATGTATGGATGTGAGAGTTGAACTATAAAGAAAGCTGAGCACTGAAGAATTGATGCTTTTGAACTGTGGTGTTGAAGAAGACTCTTGAGAGTCACTTGGATTGCAAAGAGATCCAACCAGGCCATCCTAAGGGAAATCGGTCCTGGGTGTTCATTGGCTCAAGCTCCAGTATTTTGGCCAACTGATGCAAAGAGCTGACTCATTTGAAAAGACCCTGATGTTGGGAAAGATTGCAGGCAGGAGGAGAAGGGGACGACAGAGGATGAGATGGTTGGATGGCATCACCGACTCAATGGACATGAGTTTGGGTAAACTCTGGGAGTTGGTGATGGACAGGGAGGTCTGGCATGCTGCTGTTCATGGAGTCACAAAGAGACACGACTGAGTGACTGAACTGAACTGAATGGTTGTTTACCCTAAAATACAGTTTCTACAAGAAGGGCACAGTAAATGCTTAATCTTTTCTCTTATATACCAGTTTCCAGAGTGATAAGTTGGCACCTGAACAAACTCCAAGTGTAAATAGTATTGTTTTTTAAGTATCAGTATGACCTCGTGGATTTTTCTATATTTGGTGTTTAAAATATAATTTACTGTTATATTTTTGTGTATTTAATGTGTTTCTATATTATATATTTAATCAGATATAGTCATAATTCTCTGCCAGGATGGAAAATGCTCCATCCTAGCCTAGGGAATCCCTCTCAGATTGGAGCCAGTGTTCTCCGGACATTCAACAGCCTTTGGTAGCTTCTCTACTATCTAGCACAATGAGACTCCAGACTCATCTTGTCCATCTCATGCTCCGTACTTGGAACCTGCCGCTTCTATAAGACATCGTGGTTCTTTCTAGTGGCAAAGGTAACGACCCATGGCCTGTGTGCTAGGGGTGCTCATTGCTACTTCACTGTCTCTGCATTTGTAGGGGTGGGGCTGAGAAATATACACTTGTTAAGAGGGGAAAAGTCCGGATTTTATACTAATACATCCAATTCAAATTTAAGGCTATAGGATTTTAATATAACCTTTTAATTTTATATGAATCTTTTCTTATGTCAAAGCTCTTGGTTCTGATGATGTTTTTCATCCTCCCCCCCAACCTTACTTGCATCTTGAGAAGCTTCAGATGGACACACAGGCAAGATTAGTACAGTGCGTACTCGTACACCCTCCCTCCGGATCCACCAGTTGTAATCGCTTTGCAAATTTAATTTGCTTTGAGCGATTATAGAGGAAGTTGCCAGCTTTGTGACATTTCAGCCAGCCCTAAATGCTTCAGCTCGTACCTCCTAGGAATAGGCCATTCTTCGGCAAAATGTCAGTGCAGGAAACAACTCAGATGCAAATCTCATAGATACTGCTCTGAGGAGGGGCACTGGTCATGGTGTGTTCAGATGACTTTGGCTTTTCCACTGGACAACAGTCATGTTTTGCATCTTCAAAATATATGTTCTGCATGCAAACTCTGCATACATTTTACACAAATATACATGTATTTTGTGAAAACAAAATTCTTCAAAAGTACTTAACAGGAAGCCATTGCCTTCCACTGCACCACCAGGGAATTCCCCCACGTTTTTATACTGCTTGATTTTTATGTGTGCTTATGATTGATCGAAGTGGAATGTGGACTTGTTCTTGCCAAATGAAGGAGAGGACAGCATGTGTATCATCAGGAGTTGTAAGAAATTTATTGGAGAAAAGGGAAGGCAACACTCTCTCTCCCAGCAGTGGGTGTCTACAGGCCTCGTGGTGCAGAGATGACAAAAGGCAGGGGCAGTGGTCCCGGAGATGCTTCTGTGAGTGATGTGTAAGTAGATCATGTGACTGTGCCGGAGTTAGAAATGGTCCTCCAGGAACCAGCTATTAGGCCTCCTTACTCGAGATAATTTTATGGTCCTAATGAAAGTTCTCAAATGCTAAGGTTAACCAACCCACAGCCCACTGTCAAGGCCCAGGGAGGAGCAGGGGCAGCAGTTCTGGGCTCAGCAGATGGACAGGCTGCTGAGATCGCTGGGTCTGGGATGAGCTTCTGCTACGAATGAGGGGAGCCTGAGGCTGTGTCATTTATCACGTGCTCTCAGTCTCACCTGGACCCCCTGCATTGCTCACCTGTAGATCTGGTGATGAATCAGAGCGGAGGTGGCACGGCTCATGGCCTCGTCAGCATCCCCCAGTCCCATACTCGGTGGGCTTTGCGCCTGGCCTTTCTGTCCTTTCAAACTTCAAACTTTCTTAATCTCTTCCAAAAGGAGACACAAGACCCATTCTAGTCTCAAGGACGTCCGCCTCACAAAATCCTTTTATTAAAACAATGGTTACAAATACTCCACGTGGCTCCTGAGTGCCCTCTGCCGTCGCTCCCAGCTCAGAGTCAACGGATGCAGCACTTGGCTTTGCCCCTGTAGCAGGTGCCTTCCATCCTGTTGTAGAGGGGGCAGGGCGATAGGTTGCAGGTCCCCCCTTTCCTGGCACATATGTAGCTGTCAGACCGCTGGCCGAGAGCCGTAAGCTCGCTGGCACCTGAGAGGAGGGAAAAGCAACCATGTCAGACTCCTGGCTTGCGGCCACAGGGATTTCAGGATAAAGCAGGACAGACAGCCCTTTGCAAAGCATGTCACAGGGGTTTCCCTTACAAGAGCCTCACACTAAGATGACCTGTGGAGCTGCTCATGAAACACGGCATCTGAAGAACCCCCTCAATGCTGGTGGGTTATGGTGTCTCTACCCTTAGCGAGCCCTCATTTTTTGGCATTATCTTTGAAGATTCAGTACATTGTAGGGCCAAAAAGGAATAGCAACGTATCTCATCAGAGTGCTTTGATTACGTTCCTTATTCTAGAATGAGTCTGTGTGATTTTCAGCAAAGCACTCAAACATTCTGAACCCCAGTTCTCAAATTTAAAATTAAGGAGACTAGATTATGTGATCTCAATCATTTTCAAGATTCTGAGGCTGGTCATCTTTCTTTTGGTGGGGAAATAGGACTTTTATGGTTACTTTTTTTTTTAATTTAAACTTTTTCTTTTATATTGGAGTATAGCTGATTAACAGTGTTGTGATAATTTCAGGCAGACAGCAAAGGGACACATTGATGCATATACATGTATCCATTATCCCCCAAATGCTCCTCCCATCCAGGCTGGCGTGTAACATTGGGCAGAGTTCCATGTGCTATACAATACGTCCTTGTTGGACGTATAGTACTTATATATACCATTTTACATAAACCATTTTATATATAGCAGTGTGTACATGTCCATCCCATTATGGCCGCATTTAATTCTCCAAGAAATGTATCACTTTTTCCTAACTAACTGACAGAAGAATAGAGATTAAATGTTCTCATTATCTAATCAGTCAATGCTTATATTATGTTAAAAGATGCAGGAAAATATTGGAAAAAATTCAACATTGATTCATGATTGAAAAAAAGAAAGAAAGAACTCCTACCAAATAAGGAACTGGAGGAAACGACCTTAACCTGAAAAAGAGTATTTACAGAAGCCTACAGCACACTGTACACTTAATGGTCAAGCACTGAAACATTCCATGAGATGGCAATCAGACGAGCGTAACTGCTAGTCATTATCATTCCACATTGTACTTGAGGCACTAGCTACGGGAATAAGATAAGAAAGAAAGAAACAAAAGGTAGAAGCGTTGGAAAGGAAGAAAAAAAAACTGTCTCTATTTGCAGATATTATGGTTATATGTAGGCAGTCTAAAAGGAGTTAACAGGAAAGATTAGCAAATTTGCTGTCCATGAGATCAATATACAAAAAGAAAACAAAGAATTTTACTTCTGCAATCAACAGGAAAAAAAAAGAAAGAAAGAAAGAAATAAAAACACCTTATAGAAGAGCATAAAACATGCCTGGTTACAAATCTAAAAAATAATGTGCAATATCTCTATCTGTAAAGAATATAGTATTTTTTTTTTTTTTTTGTAATTTAAAGAGGCCTTAAATAAGTAGAAATGCTATGCTTAAGCATTGGAGGATTAATTATTTTTAAACTTTTAATTTTCCCCCAATTAAGTGACTTCAGTTTCACTTTTCACTTTCATGCATTGGAGAAGGAAATGGCAACCCACTCCAGTATTCTT
>NW_011495067.1:183867-186255 GCF_000754665.1 Bison bison bison | reverse complement strand
AACACAATTAAGCGACTTCACTTTCACTTTCATGCATTGGAGAAGGAAATGGCAACCCACTCCAGTATTCTTGCCTGGAGAATCCCAGGGATGGGGGAGCCTGGTGGGCTGCCGTCTATGGGGTTGCACAGAGTCGGACACGACTGAAGTGACTTAGCAGCAGCAGCAGCAAGCTGGGGTGCTGGCCCAAAACCATGAAAATCCCAGGAGATTCTTGCAGTGAAACTTGAAGAGCTGATTCTAAAATTTTTGTGGCAATTCAAAGGATCAAGAATAGTTAAGGCAGTATTAGCAAAAAAGGCAGGAGAACTTGCTTTACTGGATTTTGAGACTAATTATAGAGCACAATGGCAACCCACTCCAGTATTCTTGCCTGGAAAATCCCATAGATGGAAGAGCCTGGTTAGGCTGCAGTCCACAGGGTAGCTAAGAGTCGGGCACGACTGAACGACTTCACTTTCACCTTTCATGCATTGGAGAAGGAAATGGTAACCCACTCCAGTTTTCTTGCCTGGAGAATCCCAGGGACAGAGGAGCCTAGTGGGCTGCTGTCTGTGGGGTTGCACAGAGTCAGACACGACTGAAGTGACTTAGCAGCAGCATAGAGCCACTGTAATTAGACCAGATGTGAGGATACAAACATACCAACTGAACAGGGCAGACGAATATACAAACAGAATAGCAGAAGATGCCCAAGGAGATCCATGCAGATACTGAAAGTTGAACAACAGTGGCTCAGCATAACAGTGGAGGAAAATGGTCTTCTCCATGCTTGGTTCTGGAACAATTAAATATTCATAATGGAAAAAATAAACCCTTTACCCTTAGTCACACCATACATGCACATTAAAAATCACTGCCAGATGATTATAAACCTAGATGTAAAAGGAAAATCAATAAGCCCTCAGAAGACAACACTGAATATTCTTCATGCCTTTGGGCTAGAAAAAGATTTCTTAAGGCACCAAAGTACTAACACTAAAGGAAAAAATATGACACCCTTAACCACCTTAAAATAATGTGGAAAATTCCGAGAGTGAAAAACTAAGGCACAAGGTGAGGGAAGATATTTGTCATGCTTACAGCTGACAGGGCTGCTATGTAGAATCTATAAAAAACTACTCCAGATTACAGGGCCTGTCCTCCGACCAGCCTCCACACCCAGGAGACCAATCACTTAAAAGAGCCATGTCTGGGGCACCCCTGGTGGGCCAGTGGCTAAGAATCTGCCTTGCAATGCAAGAGACATGGGTTTGATCCCTGGCCCAGGAAGATCCCACATGCCTCAGAACAACTGAGCCCCGTGTGCCACACTACTGAGCCTGTGCTCTAGAGTGTGGGATCCACAACTACTGAAGCCCACGTTCTGGAAATCCCGTGCTCATCCCCAACAAGAGAAGCCACTACAACAAGAAGCCTGTACACGTAACAAAGAGCAGCCCCCGCTGCATAGCTAGAGAAGGTCCTCACATCAACGAAGACCCAGCACAGCCAAAATGAAGAAATAGATCCTTACAAAGAAGAAGCCATGTTTGATTCTGTGACTCTCTGGTTTGAAAGCCTCTGGGGCCCACCTGAACACCGATGGGGTCTCCTGCTGCCTCAGGCCTTATTGACCTGTGCTTCCCTACATCCCTGGCTCCTCTCCTGAGCCCTCACCCTGGTCCCAGCACACTTTGTGTCTTGACAGCCCTGCAGAGTTGGAGCTGATGGCCTGGGTTTGACAGAGTCGCTGCTCTGTCTGTTACCAATCATGTGACTTTAGCCAAGTTATTAAACCACAGAATGGGGGTAATGATTCTTCCTCCCCATAGTGGAGCTGGGAGGACTAGAGTAAGAGTGAGAGCTCTGTTTTGTTTTTTTTTTTTTCCTCCTTCAATGCAGGAGACCAGGGTTCAATCCCTGGGTAGAGGAAGATCCCCTGGAGAAGGAAATGGCGCCCTACTCCAGTATTCTTGCCTGGGAAATCCTATGGATGGAGGAGCCTGGCAGGCTACAGTCCATGGGGTCACAAAGAGTCGGACACGACTGAGTGGCTGTGCCTACCTCCTGGGCTTTGATCCCAGCTCTCCTTCCCATGTGGTTTGTCCTTGCCCTCTCTCATTTTGACAGAGGCAGAGTGAAGAGACAAAATAGATGATGAAATAGTTAATCCCACTAGGGGATTGAAAGCAGAAAAATATTGGAGAGCCCTGTAAGTTAATGATCACTTGAGAGCAGGCTTGCTTAACCATAAAACCAAGCAGGCTTCAGTTCAGTTCAGTTCAGTTCAGTCGTTCAGTCATGTCTGACTCTTTGCAACCCCATGAATCACAACATGCCAGGCCTTCCTGTCCATCACCAACTCCTGGAGTTCACTCAGACTCACATCCATCGAGTCAGTGATGC
>NW_011495067.1:178910-183767 GCF_000754665.1 Bison bison bison | reverse complement strand
AAGAAGAAGCCATGTTTGATTCTGTGACTCTGGTTTGAAAGCCTCTGGGGCCCACCTGAACACAGATGGGGTCTCCTGCTGCCTCAGGCCTGATTGACCTGTGCTTCCCTACATCCCTGGCTCCTCTCCTGACCCCTCACCCTGGTCCCAGCATGCTTTGTGCCTTGACAGCCCTGCAGTGTTGGAGCTGATGGCCTGGGTTTGACAGAGTTGCTGCTCTGTCTGTTACCAATCATGTGACTTTAGCCAAGTTATTAAGCCACAGAATGAGGGTAATGAGTCTTCCTCCCCATAGCGGAGCTGGGAGGACTAGAGTAAGAGTGAGAGCTCTGCTTTTTTTTTTTTTTTAAATTTATCTGGATGTCTGGGCTTTCAAGGGGATCCCCTGGTTTCTCAGTGGTAAAGAGTCTGCCTGCAATGCAGGAGACCAGGGTCCAATCCCTGGGTTGGGGAAGATCCCCTGGAGAAGGAAATGGCACCCTACTCCAGTATTCTTGCCTGGGAAATCCTATGGATGGAGGAGCCTGACAGGCTACAGTCCGTGGGGTCACAAAGAGTCGGACACGACTGAGCGGCTCGCCTACCTCCTGGGCTTTGATCCCAGCTCTCCTTCCATGTGGTTTGTCCTTGCCCCCTCTCGTTTTGACAGAGGCAGATGAAGAGACAAAACAGGTGATGAAATAGTTAATCCCACTAGGGGACTGCAAGCAGAAAAATATGGGAGACCCCTGTAAGTTAGTGATCACTCGAGAGAGCAGGTTTGCTTAACCCCAAAACCAAGCAGATTGCTTAGCAACCAAACCGTGCAGCAGAGGCATGAGGCATGGCTCAAAACAGTAAAACAACGGTGGCATGAGACCCACATCTGCCCAGTGAGCTCAGTGAGTCAATGACCCCCAGGACATGCTCTCTGCACACATAGTAGAACTAATTTGTGGACTTAGCTTGACCAGGAAGAGACGAGAAAATGCCCCTGCTCGATCTGGAGGAGGAGCAATGTTGGAAGCATGATGTCCACTTAAGAAAGTCAAAGAAGTTCTTCTCCCCCTCCCCACTTTTCCATTGCTTATAAAAGAAGGCTGTAAGTTTTTTGGGGTACAGTACCCCTTTGCCTGCCCACTTTTAAATCTCATAAATGTCATATTCTAATAAATCACTTCTATCACTTTGCCTGTCATTGAATTCTTTTCTGGGCTGAGATATAAATAACTTTGGTACCAGAGCTCTTCAAAAACACCCCCGGGCAAAAATGACTCCAGTTTCACTTTCACTGGTTTAGTTAACCTGGGGCTGAAAATCCAGATTCCCACCTCGGCCAGGCAGATAACACAGCTCTGTGAAATGGGCTGAGGTGAGGCAGTAGGGACTGGTGGGGTCTGCGGTGTCCTGAGGAGTGCATCCTGTGTGGAGAAAAAGCCACTCTTGAGCTGCAGCTCACTGCTGCCATGCAGGAGTCTGCCACATCTGTTGTGTCTTTAGGAGAAGATAACATGTACACAGTGCTATATTTGATGTGGATAACCAAAAGGGCTTCCCTGGCAGCTCAGCAGGTAAAGGATCTGCTTGCAATACAGGAGACACAGGAAACTTGGGTTCAACCCCTGGGTCAAGAAGATCTCCTGAGGAGGGCATGGCAACCCACTCTAGTATTCTTGCCTGGACAGAGGAGCCTGGCAAGCTACACTCCATGGAGTCACAGAGACAGACATTGACTGAAGCCACGGAGAACACAACCAAAAGGACCTACCAAATAGCACAGGGAACTCTGCTCAATATTATGTAACAACCTAAACTGGAAAAGATTTTGAAAAAAGAGTAGATACATGTATACATACAACTGAATTATGTTGCTGTGCACTTGAACATAACACATTTTTCATCAAGTATACTCCAATATAAAATTAAAAGTTAAATAAAATTTTAAAACTTTTTTAAGGAAATAAGATAAAAATCTGATTTTTTGTGTGACATATCCTGACTTTTAAGTGGGAGAGAGTTAAAAGAAATATTATTTTGAAAATTCCATGAGCTCAAAAATGACTTTCATCATTCCCTCACTTCTCAGCATCCTCAACAAAGCCTTCCTGGCTCCTCGAGGCCCCGTCAGCTCTCATCATCACGTGTTCCCCTAGCATTGTGCCCTTAACAGCATTTCACAGCACAACTGTCATTAGCTAAGGAATTCTGTAATCGGTTTGCTTGTGCTCTGCTTCTCAAATGTGCAGCCATGGATTCCGGGGCTGTTCCCTGACGCGTCCCCTCATCCCAGGGCAATGCCTGCCTGCAGCAGCTCTTCGCCTGATACTCCTTGAACAGCGAGGACACAGCCTCAGCCTTTCTCAGCACCTCTGCTGGGCTCCCGTCCAGCTTCTGCAGGAACCTGGGTGGTCTTGCCACTGTGACATTACTCCATGTTCACACAAAGACCATCCGAGTAAGCTAACAGTGGGCGACACAGGCCTTTTTCTCTGACCGGGATAAAAACTGCTCAAGAACACCAAGTCTTAGGATCTCCTGCAGTGACCACAAAGCGCTGGTTCCCCGGGGCCTCACAGGCCTCGATTCCCTACCAGTGAAACGACCCGGTCTGAGGGCTCTTCCAGAAAAGGAGTGAACCAACCCTGTAGGGGTTCGGGGTGGCTGAGCAGTGCCGCCTCCCTCCCTGCACTAGCCCCAGGCCTCTGGCATTGGGGCAGCCTGCTGGCAGGGCGGGTATTGCAGGGGCAGCTGCAGCAGCTGCAACAACCAGCACACAGCAACGAACACGCAACCACAAGGAGGGGAAACACCCCAGCTGGCAGCTGAGCACGGGGCACCTCAACCCTGGGACACAGGTTGGGGACCCTGGTGTGTTCTGATGCAGAAAACACCTGGGGTCTTCCTCCCCTCCAGAAGTTTCACATCCCCCAGAAAACGTGGTATCGAGCTTGCCCTTCCCTGCAGCCCCTTTCCTGGTGTGAGCATCTCAGGGCTCAGAGGGGGTGCTCCATCTGCAGGGACCCTGCTGCTCAGGCCCCCCTAGCTCCAGCCCAGAGGTGGGGAGGACCTCACTCCGCCCCTTCTAGAAGAGGAGTTGGGCTCGGCGAGCAGTCCTGAAGGTCCCCATCCTGAGGCCCTCTTTGCTGCTGCTTCTGTGCAGACAGGGCTTGCCTGTCGTCCAAGGGCAGTATCTAAGCCAGTCCAGTTTACGCTGGGCACGCCATCAGATCAGCTGCCATTTCTGGAAGGAGTGATTAGTAAGCGCAATTCCTCCTGCGTGTCCCCAGGAACACGCTTTTTCGAGGCTTTGGATGAGATGCCTGTAATCCTACTTAGATGTCACAGACTGAAAACAACTCTTCATGTTAATATCGTGGCTTTCAAACATTTTCAGTGTGAACTGAGCTGCGGTAAGAGACTTTGCACGGCTGTTCATGAACTCACGTGCTGTGAGATGAGTATGATAACAGCAGGACACTGCATGGATTCTCTGCCTCTCTTAAGGGTCCCGACTGGAAACATTAAAGCTCTGCATTGGAATACTTCGGAACCCAGCTGTCTGAGGGGAGCTCTGAGGAACCCCTGGAGTAAGTGAGGCACAACTGCACAACGACGTGCTGCCTTGGAGGAAAGCACAGCAGGGCTTGCAGGGAATTCCAGAGCTTAATGCTCTTAGAGCCCTCTGCCGCAGCCCACTCACTCTGCCAATGTGGAAACTAACAGCCAGAAGAGGTGACTGGCTGGAGATGACCTGGGAGTGAGTGGCAGGGCTGGGATAAACTGTGTTCTTGATTCTTCTGGCAGGCAGGGGATCACCTTCTCTTACACCAGGGGCATTGCTGCTTTGACCCTGAGGAACTGGCATCCCCTGGCCTGACACAGAGCTCCCCTGCGGTGCACTGGGGAATGGGCCACCCTGGAGGATATGAGAGGATTTCTCAAGGAAGGTGGATCCCTGAGTGTCTGCACACGTGAGTCAAAGACTCTGGTGGAACTGGTCTTGTGGGCAGGTGGCACCTGCTTGCAGGAGAACACCTGGGAGGGCCTACCCCGGGCCCTGGCAAGAGACGGGGTGCACCTCTGGGCTGGCTGGACGCTGCACCTCTCGGGGGTAAGGGGGCATATTACAGATGGAGTAGGGGTCCCCTTCACAGAGGATACTTTCTGGAATCCCAAGACAGAGACAGGGCTTGGGGTGTGGGGGCTGCCTGGCACCTGACATCCCCGCCAAGGGCAGAGGGAAGGGAGCCCTGAGGGAAAGATGAGAGAGAGACAGGAGGGCCCTCCTGCCGCTCAGCTGCCCTCAGGCTCCTGGGAGAACTAGCCCAGGGAGGCTCTAGGCAGGCAGGTGCACTCAGGACGGCCCCACCCCTCGGTCAGACCACCCCATGCCATCTGCCCCTGACAGGCTGCTTAGCCCTGGAGAGGCCTTCCTGCTGCCTTGGGTTTGGGTTGCAGAGAAGGTCAACCTCAGATGTGTCCCCGAGTTCCAGCCCCGGGCGCTGCAGGGTCCCGGCTCACCTGGGCCCAGCTGGGAGAGGAGCAGGCCGAGGGCCAGCAGCAGCAGGCGGAGGACCCTCATGGTGGCCGCCGGTGGCTGGAGGCCTGGGGAGGGAGGCTCAGGGGAGGCCGGGCTCCAGAGGCTCCAGAGGCGGCAGGGTCACCGCCTTTATAGGGCTGGAGGATTGCACAACCGCACACACCGACGTGAAGGGCGGCGTCCAAGGCCAGGGAGAGATTCGAATAAATAACCCTTCACGTCAAGCCCTGAGTCGTCGGGGAGTCACGTGGACGCGCGTCTCCCTCCGGCTGCAGCTGGATCCGGCGCTTGCAGGCCTGGAGGCGGCTCCTCCCGCCTGCTCTGCTCAGGGTCCCCGC
>NW_011495067.1:177272-178810 GCF_000754665.1 Bison bison bison | reverse complement strand
AGAGCTTCCTGCAGGTCTCATGGCCTCCAGAGTTCCTGCCGGGCTGGCAGCGTGAAGGCAGCATTTGCTCTAAAGTTGTGGACTCACAAGGCCCCCAGTTTTGCTACTGGACAGGTGAGGGCCCTGTGCGGGCATCAGGATGGGAGGGGGGTCGCCTGGCCCCCACACACACCCCCTGCTCCCACCCAGATCCACCTGCGGATGTCACCATCTGGCTTCCTTGCAAAGTACTCAGAACTAAAGCAGGTTTTACTTTTTAACAGCATCTACAGTGAATGTGTCAGAAAGGTAATGGAGCAGCTGTCTTATCAGGAGAAAAGGGGGTGCACTGCCCCCAGCACCCCATCCCCACACACCTGCCTCCCCATTTATCAAGCCCATGGAAGGCCAGGGTGGGTATTAACCCTGGGTGCTGGGTCCTGTGTAAATCATTACATGCCCGCAGTCAGTGCCCTGGCTCTGAGCCAAACTTTTTTTTTTTTCCTCCTTATTTAACAAATATCACAATATCTGCCTGTGCCAGACGTTATGCCTGAGCATAAGGAACACCTTGCTGGTCCTGACAGCCCTCATATTATGTGTTGCTCATCCGTAGACAGAGATGGAAAAATGACCAAATTCTTGTTATTTGAACATATATGTCCAGATTCCTTGTGCACCACCTGCTTGTTACCCAGGAACTTTCTCTTCACGGGAAACTGCTTGTATTTTCTCCAGACAGATGCTGCTGTGTGCTCACTGCCATTCTAGAAAACCAAGAGGCCTCTACAACAGGGGCCCAACAGGAGTCCTCAGCAAGTCCCTTCCTGGGCCTTGGTTTCTTGCTTATTAAGAATGAGTTTATAAAATAGAAAACAAATTTATGGTTACCAAAGAGGAAGGAGGGAAGAATAAATTAAGAGTTTGAAATTAACATATAGAAACTACTATATATAATAGATAACCATCAAGGACCTACTGTACAGTACAAGGAACTATACTTAATATTATATAATAAGCTATGAGAATGTAAAAAATGATTGTGCTGTTGCTGTTGCTGTTGCTGCTGCTGCTAAGTTGCTTCAGTCGTGTCCGACTCCGTGCGACCCCAGAGATGGCAGCCCATCAGGCTCTCCCATCCCTGGGATTCTCCATGCAAGAACACCGCAGTGGGTTGCCATTTCCTTCTCCAATGCATGAAAGTGAAAAGTGAAAGTGAAGTCGCTCAGTCCTGTCTGACTCCTACCGACCCCATGGACTGCAGCCTACCAGGCTACTCCGTCCATGGGATTTTCCAGGCAAGAGTACTGGAGTGGGGTGCCATTGCCTTCTCCAGAAAATGATTATATATAATTACATATGTAAATATAATTGAATCACTTTACTGTTCACCTGGAACTACCACAACACTGTCAATCAACTATATTTCAATAAATATTTTGAAATAAATAAAGGAATTTATTTAGGATAATAAAAGAATGAGTTTATAAGATAAACAAGGCCTTTCTGTATAGCACAGTAAACTATGTTCAATATCTTATAATAACCTATAATGGAAA
>NW_011495067.1:172780-177172 GCF_000754665.1 Bison bison bison | reverse complement strand
GCAGAGAAGGTCAACCTCAGATGTGTCCCCGAGTTCCAGCCCCGGGCGCTGCAGGGTCCCGGCTCACCTTGGCCCAGCTGGGAGAGAAGCAGGCCTAGGGCCAGCAGCAGCAGGTGGAGGACCCTCATGGTGGCCGCCGGCGGCCGGAGGCCCGGGGAGGGAGGCTCAGGGGAGGCCGGGCTCCAGAGGCTCCAGAGGCAGCAGGGTCACCGCCTTTATAGGGCTGGAGGATTGCACAACCGCACACACCGACGTGAAGGGCGGCGTCCAAGGCCAGGGACAGATTCAAATAAATAACCCTTCACGTCAAGCCCTGAGTCGTCGGGGAGTCACGTGGACACGCGTCTCCATTTGGCTGCAGCTGAATCCTGCGCTGGGCTTGCAGGCCTGGAGGCGGCGCCTGCTCTGCTCTGGGTCCCCGCGGAGCCGCTCAGATGGAGTTCCTGGGACGGGAGTGCACGCTGCAAACCCCTCCCGCCAGAGGCTCAGGGAGCCGGAGAGGTGGCCCCGGGGGCACTGAGTGAGATGGCCGCCTGGCTGGCAGCCCGCGTCAGGCCTTTAGCTGAGCTGTGCTTTCCATGCGGTGCCCCGGACTTCACCCTCGTCCCTCACAAAAGCCGGGCTGTTGCCTTTCCTCCAACCTTTAGGGATTGAATTTTCTTCCTGCCCAAGGTTGACTAATACTAGTCTTTCTAGTTTCTGGCTGGTGTTGCTTTTTTTAATCAAAATATCTCTCAAATCTTTTATAATCTATGAGCTCCTTCTGTCACTTAAACTTTTTTTTTTTTTTTGTCAAGACAGATTTTTTGGAGCAGTTTTAAGTGCACAGCAAAATTTAGGGGAAGGGACAGAGTTCATCGTATTCAAACATTTCTCCTTTCACTCACTGACTCAAGTGTGTATATGTGGTTTCTGTTATGTGCTGGGTGATGTTTAGGGTCTTGGGGTGCAGTGACGACCAAGATTTATGTTGGTTCCTGCAAAAGTCTAGTTGAGGAGATGGACGAGCAGACAGGCCGTTGCCATGGCACTGGATAGGCCCTCAGATTGGCAGCAAGTGAAGACCACGGAACAAGGCAGGGATCTGAGGGAGTGTGTGTGAGTTTGGCTTTGGTTTCTTCCTTAGGCAATAGGGAGGTCTGGGAAGATTTGAATCAGGAGAAATACACAAGCCAGTTGCCATTTTAGAAACCATCTCAGGGAAGTGTGGGTGGAGAAAGAGAAGACTGGACTTGTGAGGCCAAGGGAGGAGCTGGTGGAGCAATGAGGGTCTTAACTAAGGTCATGAAGAGGGGAAGAAAGGAGACATGGATTCAAGGGATCTTAAGAAAGAAAAGTCTCCCAGACACTGGAGACAGATTGAGCTCGATTCCTGGCTCTGTCTAGGTAAAAGGTGATGCCCCGGACCAAGGTAGCATAACCAGGAGGAGGAGGTGATTCGGGGAAGTGGTGGTGAGTTGCATAGACATTTCCGCAGAAGCAGTGTCTCGGTTTGGGTTTCCCGAGGTGCAGAATGTGAGCCCAGAACGTGACTGAAGGTGGAGAGCTGGGAGAGTAAAGAGAGGGGAGAGGTGACTGGACGAGAAGGAAGCAGACAGAGACGTGCGTCACCAGCCCGAGGTTCCCTTCCTTGTCAGTGGCAGGGCTCCAGGCTCCCGCTTTCTCAGTGGAGCTGCCAAGCCTGGCACCACGGCTGGGACAACCTCTTGGCTGGACTTGCCCCGTCTGTGAACCAGGGAGATTCAGACAGAGCCCGTCAGGTCTGCACAGCTGGCATGTGTGGTGTTTACACAGATCAGGGGAGGGACTGGCGGGGCACCTGTGTGCGGCGCTCCTGAGAGTAAGAACAGCCACTTTCACTGACAGCTCACGGGCCCCGGGCCAGCCCACGTGCCCTGCGTGACTACTGAGCATGGAGCACTCTGCAGCAGAGATGGACTCGACTGCATTTCAACGATATTTATGACATAACCACCATGTGCTGAGCGCCGCAGGAGGGAAGAAGGCGCCCTGCTCCTGGGGGCTGGCGGCTCCTGTGGGTGAACCTCTCTCTTGTTTGCCAGCCACCTCCTCTGAGAAGTCCTCCCTGACCTTCCCTTGTCCTAAAAGTGGCTGGTACTTCTGGGCTGCCCCTTTTACAGCCTCCTTCCTGTCATGTTCTTGGCATGCTGGCTGCTTCCCCTGACATCAGTGAGGTCTGAGGGAGGGGCCGCATGGAGACCCCCATCATCTCCCCTCCCAGGAGAGTCTGCTGTCGGTATAGATGACCAGTCGCTGGAGGAAATGAATGAAATGAGTGCTGCCATGGACTGAATGGTGTCCCCCAGTTGCCCATGTTGAAGCCCTGTGTTTGGAGGTGGGGCCTTTAAGGAGGTAGTTAAGGCTGAAAGAAGTCACAAGGCCCCATCCCTGTAGGACGGGTAGTCTTATAAGCAGAGGAAGAGATTCATTGCTCTCTTTGCCACATGAGCACATGGTGAGAAGGCCACCTCCAGAACCACGAGACAGGAGCTTCTGCCCTTCAGGCTCCCAGCCTGTGTGTTTCGTTACAGCAGCCATCCCGACTAACACACGTGTCTGCACCTCGGTTAACTCTCCGTCTCCTAGGACCCCAGAACTCCCGGGACTCCACTCCTGAGAGCTCCCCAAACTCTTGACACCCCAGCGATGGCCCTTCTCTAAATGCCACAGCCCACGTTTGTGAAAGGATTTCAATCTGAAATGGAACCAGAAGATATAAAATGGAAAATCTTATGCATGTGCCCTCAGAAAAATAAAACTTCAGGACTAGAAACAGAATTTCTGTAAATGCCTGGTTCACAGAAAAGTGATAATATTACAGTTTTCTTAAATGAGAGGGCCTTGGTCATAGGTTGCCTCATATCAGCCTTGGAAGGTTTGCTTACGGTTCCAGAGGTGAGAAAAAGAAATGACCTGGGTTAGGCTCATCTGAGCTTTGTTTGCCTGCCTGGGCTGGTTTTGTCTGCTCAGGGAACTTTCAGGCCTGGTCTTTGTACTTTTTTAAACTGATTTTTAATTTAATAGACTAACTGGACTCTCCCTTCTTTACATTTCCTGGCCATAAACATAGCCTACTCCACACCTTTGACTGACTCACTTATGGCTTCTACAGTTTGTGTGCCCTGATGCAATTACTGCTGTTCCTGAATAAACTCATCTTTTCGGCAATTTTGCGCTCGCCTCAGTTTACCTCTTCACGTGGTCCACGGTAGCTATTTCCACTCCGCTCTGCTGTGTCTGAAAACAGACTCAAGGCCTTGTTTATAGTTTGGGGCCACGTCAGGAGGGCCTGCATCCCTCACTGCTTTCCAGAGGGTGGAGATCATTAACACTCTTTGCCTGAGAAAGCTCGGGTCAGGGTCTTTTCAGGGAGAAACTTCAGATTTAAGCACATTTGTGTGGGGAAAAGAAAAAAAATCTACGTGCGTGCACATCCACATATGGAAACACAGGGGAAAGCCCAGAGACTAACAGAAAGTCACCGAGTGGAAGCAGTATTTGCTTCTGAGAAGGGGCAGGGGTTTGGAGGGACAGGCTGGGGAGAGACCCTCTGTGTTCCCATGGCAGGTCTGCATCCTGATTATTCGGTTAGTGGAGCTCACATGGTGGTCAGGGGTGGCACATGCCCCGGAACTCCCTGCACTTGCTCCTGTTCTCTCCCTGGTGCCTGACCTTGGCTGCAGCTGGCTGGGTCCTGTCCTCGTCTGCTGGTCTCCAGGGCACGTCTGCCTCGCAGGCTGCGTGGCCAGCCGCTTCCCAGAGGCAGGAGTTGTTTGCATCAGGTGTTGATCACACCTCCCTCCTGAATCAGGGCTCAGGTGCCGCTGGGTGCAGATGACCTCAGGTGTCCCAGGCCACCTGCCACCCTCACGTTCCCATCCAGCAAAAGAAGGCGGTGAATTCTATGGGGTTTTTTAGTGGCCAGTTTCCAAACGAGGCAGCCCATCAGAATCACCAGGGACACCTTCACGAAAAGCTCCTGCTTGAAAATTACCTGCAGTGAAACTCTAGAATCTGTCTTTTATTTTGGGCTGTGCTGCACAGCTTTGAAGGATCGTAATTCCCTGACCAGGGGCGGAACCCTTGCCTTGGCAATGAAAGCACCGAGTCCTAACCACTGGATGCCAAGGAATTCCCTGGAATCTGCCTTTTCAACACGAAAAAGACTCAGGCGACGCCGTGGCTCTGTGCACAGAAGGCAGAGCTTCCTGCAGGTCTCATGGCCTCCAGAGTTCCCGCCGGGCTGGCAGCGTGAAGGCAGCATTTGCTCTAAAGTTGTGGACTCACCAGGCCTCCAGTTTTGCTACTGGACAGGTGAGGGCCCTGTGCAGGCATCAGGATGGGAGGGGGGTCGCCTGGCCCCCCCACACA
>NW_011495067.1:172346-172680 GCF_000754665.1 Bison bison bison | reverse complement strand
TCCTGCTGCCTTGGGTTTGGGTTGCAGAGAAGGTCAACCTCAGATGTGTCCCCGAGTTCCAGCCCCGGGCGCTGCAGGGTCCCGGCTCACCTGGGCCCAGCTGGGAGAGAAGCAGGCCGAGGGCCAGCAGCAGCAGGTGGAGGACCCTCATGGTGGCCGCCGGCGGCCGGAGGCCCGG
This sequence comes from Bison bison bison, assembly GCF_000754665.1. NCBI lineage: Eukaryota > Metazoa > Chordata > Mammalia > Artiodactyla > Bovidae > Bison > Bison bison. The sequence continues at coordinate 172,502 of NW_011495067.1, read as the reverse complement.
GGAGGGAGGCTCAGGGGAGGCCGGGCTCCAGAGGCTCCAGAGGCAGCAGGGTCACCGCCTTTATAGGGCTGGAGGATTGCACAACCGCACACACCGACGTGAAGGGCGGCGTCCAAGGCCAGGGAGAGATTCGAATAAATAACCCTTCACGTCAAG
>NW_011495067.1:170500-172246 GCF_000754665.1 Bison bison bison | reverse complement strand
TTGTCCAGACTGTTATCCCTTGACTCTTTCTGGTACAATTCAGCCAGTGTTTTCTGAGTTCCCGCGGTGTGCCTGAGAGTTGGTCACTGAACAAAAGTGTCTCAGGAGCAGGAACGCGCTTTCAGAAACAGCTCTGCTACTTCTCCGCCTTCAGGTGAGGGACTTGCCAGCAGACCTCAGGTTTGCTGATGGCTTAAAAGGCCACATCAAGGTCAAATAAACTAAGTGATTTAGAAAACTTTGTTTAGCAAAACAAAAACAAAAACAAAAAAACAACAGAAGCCAAATCCAGAAAACACATCTTACGGATTTTATGCAGGCAGGTGGAAAAGCAAAATGATGACATAGTTTGAAATTTTCTTTTTAAAGAAGGTAAAAAGAGCAGTAACCTAGAAACTCTCAAGAGAGGTTATTTAGTGAAGAAACCTGCCTTGTGCTCTGGAATCATGTATGTTTGGTTATGTATATGGTCCTCAGATCAGAGAAACAAGTCAACCTGACATCACTTTCCAGAGTTAATAATGGCATTTTTCTTACATTAAATGAACGATTCCTCTTTCCTCAATGGCCAAGAGTTGCACTCTCCCCTTCAGCTCCCTGAGAGGTGATGCTGGCCTGTCCAAAGTGGCAGAAGGACCCACTCCTTCCTCTCTGAAAGGAGGTGGGGTCCCCTCTCCCTTCAGGAAAATCTGCATTATTTTACTAGAGATGCAGCCTCATCAAGACCAGTGTGGCAAATTTGAGATGATGATTTTTACAATCTGAGAATCTCAAAGATCATGAACAGCTGTCACTGCATGTGAATCACAGGAAAAGTACTGTCGGAAACGTTTCATCAGCGACACTTCACTTTTCTCTGAGTTAAAAAGCAATTTTAGTCACAGTATTTTACAACTGCCCATTGACCAGCCAGAACTGCTTCTTCCTGGTTCAGGCAATGTTCTCAACGACCTTAACACTTTCAGGTGATAAAGTCATGAGACCAAAGGGCAGAGAGGAAAGTTACACACTTGCAGGACAGAGTTCTGCAGACCCTGATGGCATGTGCCACAAGTTACCTGCCCAGCAGCAAACAGGGATCACTGAACAGCTTCTGATGGAGGTAGAATGCTCACATCCTAAGTTCCTTCAAAGAAAGTCCATATGTACGAAGTGCAGACCCAGAGTCTGTTTCTTTCATAGAAGAATAATCTGCATGCAACCATTGCTTGAGGAAGGGATGAAGACAAAATCTAAAAACATAGACTCATTTCCTTCATTTTAAATAAAAGATAAGAACAGATTCTGAGTTAGTTGAAGAGTTTGTTTTTTCTTTTAACAAACTCTTCTTTCCTTTCTGTGGCTATCCAGGTAAGACTGTTTTGCCTCATTAAGAGTCACTGAAGCAAAGCACAAAAATAGCTTACATGTTATACACAGTTATACTGTGTATAACACATGTTATACACAGTTATACACACAGGGTGGCAGCGTCACCACCCTGGTTTGGTGGTAACAAGCGAATGGCAAACTAACTTCAGGAGACATGTCCTCTCAGCATGGTCACAGGCCTCTCCTATGGGGTAATCATGTTACGCATGTAATTTCTGTTATTAAGGAAGGACAGAAAGACCAAACAGAACAGCGATTGTCTGTGTTCAGTGCCTGTAAGCGCACCTCCAGTGGACAATGCATGCAGTTCATTTCCCTTTTTATTCTGTGTGGTTTGTTCCGACTATGTTTATTGAAATGAAATGTTATGTTTGT
>NW_011495067.1:167710-170400 GCF_000754665.1 Bison bison bison | reverse complement strand
CACTTTCATGCACTGGAGAAGGAAATGGCAACCCACTGCAGTGTTCTTGCCTGGAGAATCCCAGGGATGGGGGAGCCTGATGGGCTGCCATCTCTGGGGTCGCACAGAGTCGGACACGACTGAAGCAACTTAGCAGCAGCAGCAGCAGCAACAGCAACAGCATAATCATTTTTTACATTCTCATAGCTTATTATATAATATTAAGTATAGTTCCTTGTACTGTACAGTAGGTCCTTGTAGGGTTGGACACGACTGAGTGAGCACACACAGTGCACCCACACACACGCGTTTAAAACGGAATCACTGCTGTTTTAGGGAAATGAAAATGGAGTCTTGTTCAGGCTTCAGAGGCAGGAAAGCAGGCCTCCAACTGATGTCTGGTCAGCCTGGACTACATGCTTGCTCGCAAACACACCAGTTGTCATCAGCAAGTCAAGAAGCACGTTCACTAAGAGAGGGAGTGGGTCTTGGAATTTTCTCAAGCCCCTGGAGACCTGTTCACCCCCCAGGGTCCAGAAGAAAACTCACAAGATGAAACAAACAGCCTTGTAAATGTTAAAGTTAAGCCAGAGCTGCATTTTTGTGGGCAAACTGATGATGGTATCAGTTGGAGGCCTGGGATTATAATTGGGAGCACCCAAAACTGCCTTCTGAAGCCTCGCCCTTGGGGTGGATGCACCACGGCATTCTGAGTCCACTGAGGTTTTCCTCCAGGCAGCCCTGATGTTTCCTCTCCCCCCTCAGAGCTTGTGTTTCCAGAAAAGCTCGATGGGCTGGTTGGACCTGGCATCCCCCTGCCACCCCCCCATTCCTGACCAGGGGGATGTTCGGAAATGTCTGGGGAAATTCCTGGTGTTTTTCCTAACCAAGGTGAGGTGGCCATGGCATCTGGTACATGGAGGCTGAGAGGATGGCTAAGTATCTGAGTATCATCCGGCGCAGGAAACAGCCCTCTGGACCAAGGACTGTCCTCCCAAAGGTCCCGAGGTGCCGAGGCTGAGAACCTAGGTGAGAGATGGTCAGACCTTTCTGCCCTACTGCTTATCATCCTGCTCCTGTTGTTGCTATGACCACAACACCTGCTGTGGGCCTGGGTTCCAGGAATGAGTATTTATCGTGAAATCAGTGGGAAAAACTGGTATGCTGTGGGCTTGATCTTATCAAAGATAATTGGCAGGAGAGCGGACCACGCTCGGGTTACTCATCAGGCAACAACTGCAGAGCCTCTAGTCCCGGGCGGGGCCGTGCGGTGATCCAGCCCTGCAGTCTGACACCCGCGAGCGGTGAGCGGGGGTGGGGGGGTGGTAGAAATCAGGGTCTGCGCAGGACTGAGCGAGATACGGGCCGGGGATGCCCTGCTCTGCTCCGAAGTTCTGAGTCATCACCAGTTTCACAAGCAATCCCAGGGGGAGGCACTCCAGGGCAGGCACAAGAAGCTTTCTGTTAAGAATAAATGTGCCCTAAATTGCTCTTAAATAGCCAACACCATTTTGAGTTGTTGGAGGTTTCAGTTTCCCAGTGCACTTGGATCTAAATATCACCGGTCCCTTATGGGGTGCTCCGTTCCTCCCACAGGGTGACTGCTTGTCTGCTGTGTGTCTGGGACCCTCTTGCTCTGGGGTCGGCCATGGTAGACGTGCTGGTCTCTCCAAGGGCACCATCACCCTGTCCCTTCACACGTGGGCCTAGGTCAGCTTGCCACCTTAGAGAGCTAGTGTGAGACTTGGGGCTGGAACTCTGGAGACTGTGACTCTAGGAAGATGGGGGACCTTCTCAGACTCCCATGAATGAGGCCTCTCACACCCCCAAGTCCAGGCTTGCAAAGGAGCTGAGGCTGGGGTCGTGGGCTACAGCCCAGCTGGGGACACCCCTGCAGGGCCCGCTGTTTGGACAGGTGCTGACTCTGTCTCTCTGATTCGACTCAGATGATTCAAGGACTGCTGGGTCCTTGATGCTAGAACTTTTACTTCAGTGGATGAGGGGGAGATGGACAAGAAATACAAACAGTACACACACGTGTGTGAGTGTTTGTATGAACGAATCAGCTCATGAGGAAAAGGAGGCAGCAGAAAGGATGAAGGGGGTAGTTCAGAGGGCGGGTGGGGGGAAGTGTCTGAGGAGGGAGCCTGAGGCCTGCACAGGATGAGGCAGCAGCTCTGTGCGTGCCTGCGGGCAAGAGTCCTCTCGTTACTAGTTCCCAGTGAGGCATGCGTTCCCCCGGGGGGGTACACACAGGTGCACACACATGCCTGCATGTGCACACGCACACACACACACCACACAGACATGCACCACACATTTTACAAGAGGTAGAAATAAAATTGTCCAGACTGTTATCCCTTGACTCTTTCTGGTACAATTCAGCCAGTGTTTTCTGAGCTCCCGCGGTGTGCCTGAGAGTTGGTCACTGAACGAAAGTGTCTCAGGAGCAGGAACGCGGTTTCAGAAACAGCTCTGCTACTTCTCCGTCTTCAGGTGAAGGACTTGCCAGCAGACCTCAGGTTTGCTGATGGCTTAAAAGGCCACATCAAGGTCAAATAAACTAAGTGATTTAGAAAACTTTGTTTAGCAAAACAAAAACAAAAACAAAAAAACAACAGAAGCCAAATCCAGAAAACACATCTTACGGATTTTATGCAGGCAGGTGGAAAAGCAAAATGATGACATAGTTTGAAATTTTCTTTTTAAAG
>NW_011495067.1:167127-167610 GCF_000754665.1 Bison bison bison | reverse complement strand
GTAACCCAGCTCCAAGCTTGTGTAGATGGTGGTTCCAGTGAGCTACCTGTACCACCTCATTTATTTTACCCAGCAGCTTCAGGCGGGAGGTAAGACCTTAGAAACGGGAGCTCTGTCCACTCTGCTCAGAGGGGATCGGGGGTGGAGGTCTCTTCTGATGGACCATGGGAGGAAGGAAGCAATGGAAACCAAGTGGCCGCCGGTCGGCGGGGCTTCCCAGAGACCCGCCATCATCACCCAGGGTCTCTGCAGAAGCTCTTCCCTGAGCCCTGTGCTCCCTGGGAGTGGCTGCCTCCTGAGCCTTCCCGGCTCCCCAGTCCTCTGCCCACTCCCAACCCCCACTCCTGGCTTCCCGGCTCTGGCATTTGGGGCCACCCTTCTTGCTGTGTTTCTTAGCTTCTGTTCATTTCTCCTACCAGCTGTGTCTCTGTGTCAGTTATTGCAGGGTTGCAAAAACACGTTGTCCACATCATGCTAACACAA
>NW_011495067.1:165752-167027 GCF_000754665.1 Bison bison bison | reverse complement strand
AGGAAAATCTGCATTATTTTACTAGAGATGCAGCCTCATCAAGACCAGTGTGGCAAATTTGAGATGATGATTTTTACAATCTGAGAATCTCAAAGATCATGAACAGCTGTCACTGCATGTGAATCACAGGAAAAGTACTGTCGGAAACGTTTCATCAGCGACACTTCACTTTTCTCTGAGTTAAAAAACAATTTTAGTCACAGTATTTTACAACTGCCCATTGACCAGCCAGAACTGCTTCTTCCTGGTTCAGGCAATGTTCTCAACGACCTTAACACTTTCAGGTGATAAATCATGAGACCAAAGGGCAGAGAGGAAAGTTACACACTTGCAGGACAGAGTTCTGCAGACCTGATGGCATGTGCCACAAGTTACCTGCCCAGCAGCAAACAGGGATCACTGAACAGCTTCTGATGGAGGTAGAATGCTCACATTCTAAATTCCTTCAAAGAAAGTCTGTATGTACGAAGTGCAGACCCAGAGTCTGTTTCTTTCATGGAAGAATAATCTGCATGAAACCATTGCTTGTTGGAACTGAGGAAGGGAGGAAGACAAAATCTGAAAACATAGAGTCATTTCCTTCGGTTTGTATAAATGCTAAAAACAGATTCTGAGTTAGTTGAAGAGTTTTTAACATTCCTTCTTTCCTTTCTGTGGCTATCCAGGTGAGACTGTTTTGCCTCATTAAGAGTCACTGAAGCAAAGCGCAGAAATAGTTTAGATGTTATACACAGTACTGCCTGCAGGTGGCAGCGTCACCACCCTGGTTTGGTGGTAACAAGCGAATGGCAAACTAACTTCAGGAGACATGTCCTCTCAGCATGGTCACAGGCCTCTCCTATGGGGTAATCATGTTACGCATGTAATTTCTGTTATTAAGGAAGGACAGAAAGACCAAACAGAACAGCGATTGTCTGTGTTCAGTGCCTGTAAGCGCACCTCCAGTGGACAATGCATGCGGTTCATTTCCCTTTTTATTCTGTGTGGTTTGTTCCGACTATGTTTATTGAAATGAAATGTTATGTTTGTTGAATCTAATAACAAAACATAGGACTAATAATTTGTACATCTTTTAAAAATGTACACAGGCTGGCATACACAAACATAATAAAAGTTTTCACCAGGAAACATTTGGGAAGCGTTGCTCTGAAGGATGTGGTTGTGTGTGTGGGGGGCGGGGGGAGGGGAGGTGAGGTGATGGGCAGAACCCCAGTTCTGACCACAAGGGAGATGGGGTAGACGTTGCCAGCTCCGTGTGCATATTTTGACCAACTT
>NW_011495067.1:165145-165652 GCF_000754665.1 Bison bison bison | reverse complement strand
GAAAAGAGACTGAGTAGCTTGGTTTACGCGAAGACCAATCAAACTCAAGACAAGAAGTTTGCACCACTTACGTAGGCCGCAGGCGCCCTCTCGAATAGCGAAAGGTGCCTCAACCTAGACACCTTCTCGAGTTGGTCTTAGCAGCCCAGGCACAATTAGTAAGCGTGGTGGGTTCCGCGCTCCAGATGGAGACTCAGCTGGAAGTTAAAGGGAAGAATGACAGGAACTTTATGAATTGGAGCTGTACGTTAACTCTTTGACAGAGAGAGCGAGATGGTGGTGGGGGACAGCCCCCAGTGAAATCAGAGGTGAGAGCACAAAGCAATACAGTAGGCACACTCCGGTTTTTTTGGGGGGGAGATGCTCGAGAATATCCGGGTGGACTCCTGAGGCTCGATCCCGCATTTGCGTATGCCGAGCCTCCTTCCTCATGACCTTTGTCCAGAGTGGAATGCCTCCCCGGCTCCCGGCACATGATCAGTGCATGCTCAGTCATGGTATCAGTGC
>NW_011495067.1:162748-163489 GCF_000754665.1 Bison bison bison | reverse complement strand
TTCTGATAAGTTCCCATAGTTTAATGCCAGTAGTTCTCAACTCACATGGTTTTTCATTGTAGTTTACCTTTAAATAACATTTACCCTCATCTTCACTGAATGGTGGGCATTAGTCCCTTGGACTACAAGGAGATCCAACCAGTCAATCCTAAGGGAAATCAACCCAGAATATTCATTGGAAGCCTAATACTGAAGCTCTGATGCTTTGGCCACCTGATGCAAAGAGCCAAGACATTGGAAAAGACCGTGATGCTTGGAAAGACTGAGGGCACGAGAAGGAAGTGGCAGAGGACGAGATGGTTGGATGGCATCACAGTCTCATGGACATGAATTTGAGCAAACTCCAGGAGATCGTGAAGGACAGAGGAACCTGGAGTGCTACAATCCCGTGGGGTCACAGAGTTAGACATGACTGGGAAAGCAACTGAACAATAACAAGAACAATAGTGACCTCTGGGAGGGGGAAGGGACCACGAACTTGTCTGTGTTTGGCTCCTGACAGGTACTCCATTAAGTCTGTTGCCTCAGTGAGTGTGGAGCCAACACTGAGAACCGAGGAGGGCTTGGTCGTTTACTGGGCTCAGATTATGCATGTGGCCTATGCAGCAGGGAGCTGGAGGCACCACCGGGGTGGCAAAAGGAGCCCAGGGTGTCCTGCACTATTTTCTGCTATTCTCAGCCTGTGAATCACCGCCCCCTGTGGGTCTGATGCACTCCGGAAGCTCTGAAAACAGAAAAAAA
>NW_011495067.1:151786-162648 GCF_000754665.1 Bison bison bison | reverse complement strand
TAGAGTACTGAGGAGAGTTGGCCTATAGAGTTCCCTGTGCAGCGCAGCAGGTTCTTATTCGTTATCTATTTTCCATAAAGTAGTGTGTATATGTAGTGTGCAGTGTGTATATGTAGCTTGTATATGTAGTGTGTAGTATGTATACATACTGTGTAGCTTGTATATGTAGTATGCAGTGTGTATATGTAGTGTGCAGTGTGTATATGTAGTATGTATACGTAGTGGGTAGCTTGTACATGTAGTGTGTAGTTTGTATATGTAGTGTGTAGTGTGTATATGTTAGTCCCAATCTCCTAGACCTTCCCTCCCTCAACCCCACAACAGCCTGGTAACCATAAGGCTATCTTCCACATCTGTGACTCTTTCCGTTTTGTAAATTAGTTCATTTGTACTCTTTCTTAGATTCCATTCCTTTTGATAAACAAGAAAGCCCCACACTTACAGTCCTCCCCTTTTCCACCCAAAGATTCCTGGGGATGCTTGCCAAGAATTCATTCAACTTGCTACATATTTTCATCAGCTAGGAGTTGGTCCAATCTTTCTTGAAGCTTGTAATACAAAAATTAAAGTTGTGCCCCCATATGTCAAATGTAGATAATATTGTAACCCTGAATATACTCAGGTAAACAACTCCCCTCACCTCGGCAAGATTCCTGTTCTCTCCTTGAGCTGCATGTTCCTGAATGATGCCCCTTGCTTTAGTTGCTGCTGAAGATCCCAGCCCCTTTGAGCTTTCCTGTAATTTTCCTGCATGTTTCAGGGGCAGTGATGCAGGTTCTATGAGCAGGTTTCCATCACTCTGGCTCCTTTTGCTTCCCTCCCTTTCCCTCCCCTCCTCTTTCTCACCCTCTTTCTATATCCTCAGCCTGTCTCATCTTGTGGAGGGAAAACTGCTAAAGGAGAGGTAACCCAGCTCCAAGCTTGTGTAGATGGTGGTTCCAGTGAGCTACCTGTACCACCTCATTTATTTTACCCAGCAGCTTCAGGCGGGAGGTAAGACCTTAGAAACGGGAGCTCTGTCCACTCTGCTCAGAGGGGATCGGGGGTGGAGGTCTCTTCTGATGGACCATGGGAGGAAGGAAGCAATGGAAACCAAGTGGCCGCCGGTTGGTGGGGCTTCCCAGAGACCCGCCATCATCACCCAGGGTCTCCGCAGAAGCTCTTCCCTGAGCCCTGTGCTCCCCGGGAGTGGCTGCCTCCTGAGCCTCCCCGGCTCTCCAGTCCTCTGCCCACTCCCAACCCCCACTCCCGGCTTCCCGGCTCTGGCATTTGGGGCCACCCTTCTTGCTCTGTGTTTCTTAGCTTCTGTTCATTTCTCCCACCAGCTGTGTCTCTGTGTCAGTTATTGCAGGGTTGCAAAAACACGTTGTCCACATCATGCTAAGGCAACTTCAGCTGCATGCTGTGGCCAAGTTTTGGTGAAGAAATTGAAATTTTCCAAGACTGTCTTGTGTCTGTTTCCTGGGGGCGGGGGTGTTTGTGGGGGGGAAGTGTGTTCTCAAAGGTTCTGCAACCCAGGAAAAGTTACTTCAGAGTGTAGACACCCACAGCCCATCCCTGAGGGGCTTTCTGGGAGTGCCTCCCATTTTTTCCTCTTCACTTGTCCACATTTGGTTGTGAGTCAGTTAGGGTTCTCCACAGAAACAACCCATTTCTTTAAGGAATCATCTCACACCATTATGAAAGTAAGTCTCAAAACAAACAAACGCTTTGGCAAGTCCCCAAACAAACAAACAGATCCAGTGCCAGTTCGGTAGACCAGCAGGACTCAGGGAGGAGCTGATGATGGAGTTCAAATCTGAACCTGGCTGCTTGCAGAATTCCTTCCCTTTGGGGGGAAGTCAGTCTTTGTTCAGGCCTTCAACTGATTGGATGAGGCCCACCCATGTCACACAGGGGTAATAATAACCTGCTTTACCAAAGTCCACTGATTTAAATGTACGTCTCATTTCTAAACATCCTCACAGGAACACCCAGAATGACGTTTGGCCAAATATCCAGGCAGCAAGGCCCAGCCGCGTCTGTACGTAAGATGAGGCATCACAGGGAGGTTCTCAGGTTCGCTCTTCTCTGTCTTGTCTCCCTTTCCCTCACAGTGTGGGTTTCCAGCTGTGAGGAGCTTTGAGATGGACAGCATGTGTGGTCCCTTAGAGGTGAGAGGACACATGGGAGTGGTCCTCCGTCCCTCCTGTCCGGCCCGTTTACCCATTTTAAAATGATACCTAAAGAGCTCTTTTTATTACAAACCCTGCATTTTGTCTTTGCTAATTTTCAATTGATGCAGAGCTTGCATAGAGTGAGGAGCACAGATCCTGAGTGTCCAGCTGGAACCCGCATCCCTGTCAAACTATAGGACGGCCCCATCCAGCCCCAAGTGACCTTGACCCCCTCCCCTCCTCCTCTCTGACCCTCTCCTGCTCATCTCATCTGCAGAACTCTGTGGAATCTGGGTGGTGGGGTCAGGATACATTCTCAGCAGTGCAAGGACCTCTGGCTTTGTATTCCAGTAGTTCTGATAAGTTCCCATAGTTTAATGCCAGTAGTTCTCAACTCACATGGTTTTTCATTGTAGTTTACCTTTAAATAACATTTACCCTCATCTTCACTGAATACTGGGCATTAGTCCCTTGGACTACAAGGAGATCCAACCAGTCAATCCTAAGGGAAATCAACCCAGAATATTCATTGGGAGCCTAATACTGAAGCTCTTATGCTTTGGCCACCTGATGCAAAGAGTCAAGACATTGGAAAAGACCATGATGCTTGGAAAGACTGAGGGCACGAGAAGGAGGTGGCAGAGGATGAGATGGTTGGATGGCATCACAGTCTCATGGACATGAATTTGAGCAAACTCCAGGAGATCGTGAAGGACAGAGGAGCCTGGAGTGCTACAATCCCGTGGGGTCACAGAGTTAGACATGACTGGGAAAGCAACTGAACAATAACAAGAACAACAACAGTGACCTCTGGGAGGGGGAAGGGACCACGAACTTGTCTGTGTTTGGCTCCTGACAGGTACTCCATGAAGACTGTTGCCTCAGTGACTGTGGAGCCAACACTGAGAACCGAGGAGGGCTTGGTCATTTACTGGGCTCAGATTATGCATGTGGCCTCTGCAGCAGGGAGCTGGAGGCACCACTGGGGTGGCAAAGGGAGCCCAGGGTGTCCTGCACTATTTTCTGCTGTTCTCAGCCTGTGAATCACCAGTGTTGTGATCAGACCGACCCCTGTGGGTCTGATGCACTCAGGAAGCTCTGAAAACAGAAAAAAATAGAGGCTTTTTGTTTAGGACACCTAAAACTTAACAGCATACTCTCCCTACCATGGTGTCGGGTAGGGAGAGAATGCATGGGGGACCTAGGCTTTTGCTTTTGTTCAGGTATAGGGTTGGGGTCTGGGTTTTCAAGGATGCTACTGCTGCTGCTGCTAAGTCGCATCAACCATGTCTGACTCTGTGTGACCCCATAGAAGGCAGCCCACTAGGCTCCCCCGTCCCTGGGATTTTCCAGGAAAGAATACTAGAGTGGGTTGCCAGTGCCTTCTCCATTCAAGGATGCACTATTGGTGAATTGAAAACATACGAGGGAGAATTTAAAGTGTAGGAAGAGAAACCAACAAACAAGTGACCCAAATGGTCAGTTACAGAAATCAACCAAGGTTTGTAAAACAAAGGAGCCTGGGGAGGCAGCCTTGGCCTGGCCCTTCCTCTGGCATTTTCTGGAGTTCTGTGAGTCAGTCTAGCAAATCATACAACCTGAAGGGGGAGGTACTGGGATCTCTGAGTTTGCACCCAAGTCGGGCAGAAGTGTGGGGGAGCTGGGGACCCAAGAGTTGGCATCTGAGGTGGGGACAGTCTTGTGGAACTGGGATCCTACCTGTGAGGCTGCCCCTCCTTCTGGGGTGGTTAGTGTCAGAACTGAGCTGAAGCCCTGGACACACAGTTGGTGTCAAGAAGAGAAAACACACAAACAAAACCCTCTCAGCCAGGACCTGCGAACCCTCTGTAAACTCAGTTTTAAGCAACCACTCTCGACTTCCACCTCCTGTCTTTCTGGCTCAACCCTTTGTAGATGAAGAACCTAGAATCCTTGACCCTGATGCTGCTAATCCCCTTCGCATGCCCCCGGGTTCAGCCTGTTTTCAGGATGCCTCATGCACAGAGGGTTCTGTCTCCCCACTGGCCCTGCTTGGACGCCTCCTTCCCCTCCGCTTGCCTTCACTCCCCACGACTGCTTCAGGCGGCATCTTCTCCTCCAAAGCTCCTGTCAGCTCACCACGCCCACTCTCAGCTGAGAGATGTCATCCCAGGTTTTCAAAGAAAACCAAAGCAACCAGAAATGAATTTCCCCAGTTGGGGCCCCCAGGTGTGTCCACGTCTGTGCCCACATGTGGCGTGGGATTCTATCCAAGCTCCCTGCACACCTTCCTGTCTCTTCTCCCTGCCCCCCCTTCCCCGGTCCCCACCATCTCCTTTTTCTTTCAGCATCTTTGAGAGATTCAGAGTGGTTTCTGTTTGATGATGACTCATCTTTGTCCAGGTGAAATATTCCTTTCTATTTTTCTTAATTTATTGTATTTAAGTGCTTGCTTTATACTGATTCTATTTTGTTGTTTTTTAATTTGTGCTGGCTCTTAGCTGTTGCATGCAGAATCTTAGTTGTGACACGTGAAATCTTAGTTTTGGCATGTGGGATCTAGTTCCCTGACCAGGGATCGAACCCATGCCCCAGCATTGGGAGCTCAGAGTCTTAAGCACTGGACCACCAGGGCTGTCCCTGTACAATCTATTTTAAAGAGGTTTTGTAGGGGGGTAAACAGAATTGGGTTCCAGGCTACAGAGATTTCTCCCTATGATGCATGATGATTCATGTACTATGAATACCTTCTTTCAATGGGTAACCAATGAGAATAACATCCCCATTCTCATAACCGGATTCACAACTGCTGCCTCCTAAGCAGACTGCTTCCTACCAGTGTGGTCCCTCATGTGATGGTTAAGTTAGCACATCTCTTCTCCTTCCTGAAGCTGAGCTTCCTGTGTTATAAAGCAGCTTCCCACTAGCTAGCTGTTTTATATATGGTGGGATAACAGTCCTTTACCTTCGCTTCCTGAATCCAGTCTATATATAGCTACCGAGTTATTTCCAGATTACAAGCTTGACAGTGTTATTTTCTCATTTAAAGTCCTTCAGTTTCTTCTCTTTGCTTATAAGACAAATTCCAATATCCAAACCTGAGTCTACATATCCTACAGTGTTTCCTTTTTCTTTAGCCAAAGGACACATGACTTCCCAAATTCACATTGCAATCTACACCTTTTTATCTTTGCCTATGATCTTCCTTTTTCCAGGACTGGCTTCACCACTGTGTGTGTGTCTGCCTCATAAATACTGACTCATCCCTTAGACCATAAATCAAAAACTGACCTCACAGCAAAGTTTTCTCAACCTCTCCCCCTGCTCCCACCCCCACACCATAGGAACAGGAATAGCCATTCCTTCCTTTAAGACCCCTCCTCCTCACTGCAGTGAATAGTGATGAACTGTTACAGTGTGGATCTGTTTGATCCAGCTGAAAGCCCCTGCATTCTGGGAGCACATTTTGTACCTGATTCTGCCTAGGATCTGGAAATCCTGGGAGCAGAGGAAATGGGTCTCAGGAAGAATGGTGCTGAGCCAAGCTGCCCTGTGCCTGGAAAGGGGGCCAGGAGAGTGCTAGAAACTAAGAACCAGGTGATGCCCGAAGGGACCCATCTGACTGTTTCCTATCTTTGTGTAATTCCTCTCACTTGAGTGCTTTGCCCAGAAACTTCAAGGATGTTAGATTACTATACTCGTGTAACATGAAGCAGGTGGATAAGCCTACATTCTAAATAACTTACTTCCTTTTAGTAAGCAGGAGGGACAAACATATTTTCCCCAGAGGCAGATAATTAGTGCAGGAAGTATCTTTTTGCTAAGAAACCATCCATCAGAGCCTAGTGTCAGCAGGTGGGAGCCCTGGGCTCTGATGCTATAGCCTCTCAGAGTTGGAGGGACCTAAGTGTTCATCACATTTTCCAGATGAGAAAACTAAGGTCCAGAAGAGAGTGGGTACTTCTCAGGGGTCCAGAGGCAAGTGGCATCTCTGGAGTCACAGCCCCGGTTTCCTGACTCTAAAATTGGTGTTTTCTCAGTTAATCCTAAGACTCATTAATGACACTCTTTCATGGAAGAAATGTCTAGAGTTCTGAATAATAATCAGAAGAGAAATCAGAAAATTAAAGAAGATTAAAAAGGTGAAATTAAGCAATGTTGTGCTATTTCCTTTTATGGACACTTTTTAATATTATTGTCAAAGTATTTTTGTCATTTTCAACCTAAACCATTTTTTTGTCTCCCTGTTTCAAATGCACCTGATGAAGCACCCTCCACAGACCAAGGTACTGAAGACCCCAAGACTCCTGCCTCTTAGCTGAGTGCCTTGCTTCCCTGCCCCTGCCCCCTACTTCCCCGCTGATGCAATGGTTAAAGTGCACATCTAGGTATGATTTACTGCGTTGTCTCCCCAGACAGGTTTTCTTTTTCTTGCTGGCATGCCGGCCTATTTCCTCTTGATTTCCTCCCTTCTGCAGGGGGATCTGACCATCTGAGCCCTAAGGCCATGCCACGGTGTCACAGAGAGCTATTCTCCTCCTTCTATCTCCTCCCGTCCTCAGTGTTCCTGGCGCTGCAGTAGCGCTCGGACCCTCCAACACCCTCCACTCGCCCAGCAGCTCAGCTCTCGGGGGTCAGCAGTGACTGGCGCCCTGAGCTTGCTGAGGCAGGGGCAGTGACTAGCCCCCCGCATTTTGCAGCCTTGCGTCCCCTCCAGTCTCTAACAATGAGCCAGTCCCGGGTACAGAGTCCCCGGGCACCAGGCACTGGCCCTTGGGTCCCTGCCAGGAGGCACCGCCCCTCTGCCGGTGCCCATTCAGTGATTTCTCTGGTTCACTAGGGCCCGGTGATGGGAACACTGCGGGCCGTCAGGGCGCCTCCAGGAACAGGCCCTGAAGGACGAAGGAGAGGCTCCTCAGGCCCCACAGGAGGGAGAGGAGGTGGGTGAGCGAAGCTGAAGGCCCAGGCGGACGGGGTCTCAGCTCGGGGGACCCCAGGCGGGAGCCCGAGGACCAGGCGAGTGGCCATCCTCCCGCGGTCCCCACTCTGTGTCGGGCCCCCATGCCTCTCGGAAGCGCCTGGAGCCACGGGCCTCAGAACCACGCCTCAGCTCACCCAGCTCTGGCATCTCGGTGATGAGGGCACGGAGGCGCCGCGAAGGGATGTGACCTGTAATCAGAGGCGGAGCCGGGGCCGGAGCCAGGGTCCGAAGCCTCAGTCCAGCGTCATCTTTCCACACGACATCCCAGAGGTGTCTGAGGCAGCTTCTGAGGGAGCGAGGGGGCTGCGGGACGGGTCACGCGCGGTGGTGGGGCCCGGCTCTGTGTCCTCCGGGGACTCAGTCCTCCTGCCCTCCGTGTGGTCCTGCTCCCGCGGAGGGAACGGCCACTCGAGGTCGCTCTCCGGGGGCTGCAGGGAGGGTCCTAGCGCACTCCTTACGGAGAGGGTCCCGGGGCCCTCCGCACGAAGCCGGCATGGTGCCGCCCGACGCCCGACACACTTCCAGGCACAACCTATGCTCGTGGCGGGGGACCCCAGGCCCAAGACCCAAAGCCGCCCCTGCGCACGTGGGATGGTGCTTCCCCCAGACTGACCTGAGGCAGAGCGTCGGGGGCTTGAAGGGCCCCTTCTTATTCTCACTGGAAGCACGACCCTGAGACTGGAGGGTGTGCAGAGGCGAGCAGTCCGGGGTCAGGGGTCCTGAGCCCCTGATTCAGGAGCAATGAGTGAGGCCCCTCGGGGTCCAGCGCCGAAGGTGTGGGAGCCCGGGCTCGGATGGGAGAAGTCTGGGCACAGGCGAAGAAGGAAAAGAATCCCACATTCCTATGGTTCTGTCAAAGGTGCTTCCTGTTTCCAGGCTCGAGTTATTCTTCGTCTGGTTCACACCTAAGGGCTCAATGCTGAGGAGACTCAGTCTTGGGTTTTCAAGACCTCGGAGTCTTGTAGGTGAAACAAGGGCAACAGGTAACAGGACTCCCAACTCATTCATGACTCAAGGACGTCATTCTGTTTCTCTAGGGAGAGAACGAGGGCTCAGAGTGAGGCCTGTCCTGTCAGAGTGCAGTCAGTAAGCTCCTCAGAGCAGAGCCGGGTGGGAACAGAGCTGCCAGCACCTGACAAAGAAGAGACGTGCTAACCCAGGGCCACATGCTCCCTGGCCTGCTCTGCTGGAGGAGCACGTGGGGAGCAGACTGGGGCCTTTTATGGCCCCAAAACTGAAGGAATTTTATGAGATTCTTGTGACTGCTCTCTCTCCCTCCCTTCTTCCCTCCATTTCTATTTTCTCTCTTTTGAAGTAGCAACCGTCCTTGCCTTGAACAGTTTCTCTCACAGCTCATACATCCTCCAGAGATTTCACTCAGGGCCCATGATCAGAATTAGCCCACATTACTAGACCCAACGTGGATTTTTATTTTGCTTTAACTTTTCAAACAGAAATCTTGACATGAACTCAGTCATCTCCATTTTGACCCTGCAAGAGTGGTAGACTTAATCCCAGGGTGGCAGAAGCATTGGGTGTTGGTGTTGTCATTAGGATTCCCTCCATTTCTTCACTGGACACAGTCATTTCTGACCACCCAAGGACATCTTGGCTGAAACTAAAACTTGTGCTTCATGCATGAGTTGAAATTCTTCATCAAGCCCTGGAAGAAAAATCAAAGGTTTTTACAGAAGAAATTACACATAAAGAAAAAGAGGTGGAAGCATCTATTTAAAAAACACCAAGTGTCTTTAAAAACTGTTTTTGAAAAACCTTGTTTCATTTTTGGAGATTGAGGAAGTTGATCTTTGACAGGAGAAAGAAGGGATAAAAGAAACAGGAAAACAGGGGAAATGGATAGAAACAAGTTAATGTTTGCATTGTCATAACTGAGAAAGATTTTACAGCATAAAAGACATTTACCAGAGGATAAACCCTAAACATGATTTTGACCTTGTTTGGCCACAATTTCCTCTTCTGTGAAGTAAGGAAGTTGGCTTTGAGGATCTCTGCCAGTTCCAGGCATTGTGAGTCAATGTCTTTCATTAAGAGCAGAAAGGAAGAATCCTACAATTCAGAATCAAGGAGGTTAATGATAATTTTTAAAGACCTATAATTTTAGAACTGCAAAACCACTGAGAAGTAACCACAAAAAATCTAAATGAATAAGAGTTCAACTTGTGGGCTAGTGATGCATTATTATCCCAGATCCACAGCTTTTCTTATGCAGACAGTAGCAGTTATAAAATGTAATGAAAGAAGAATGTGGCTCAAAAAGAAAACCATGAAATATCTAGGAGTCAAGTTACAAAAACACTCTGAAAGACCCAGAAAGAAACTTACTGAAGGTAAGTTTCTTAGTACAAAAGGTTGTACTAAGAGGAGGCAAAAACATCTAAAGGGAAATCTAGTTCTTAGACTCAATCACCCACATATCATTTTTTTTTCTTTAGTAAAACCTGTAATTTCAATGAAGCAGTAACATTGTGTTTAACTTGATGGAATAATTTAAATGTTATTTGGTAATAGAGAATCAGTGAGTGTAGCCATGCCCTCCTAAAGAGACTAAAGAGGGAAATTTGATTATCTTGTATTCGAGGAGCTGTTATTAATAGCTCAGATCACTTAGTGCTGCCTCCAGCAGAGACAAACAGAAGAGCAGAAGGAACAGAACAGTCTCTGACCAGGACTAGGTAGGTGCCAGGCAGGCTGTGTGGTTTAGGTGCTCTGATGGGTGTATAAAATGTGTTCCCCTGTCCTCCCCCGGATGGCCTGCTGTACTTGGATCACCCGGGTGGCCCTGATCATTTTCAATTCTTCCAATCATATATGAGCTTGTTTCTCTTCCATGCAAGACTAGGTTTCCTAAGAGGACAGAGATGTGAACTCAGACATCAGCCTTCCATATGAGACATGTGGGAGTGAGGGCATGTCTGTGGGCTCAGGAAATTCATAGTGCTGGATGGTGCAAGCAGCAGTTTTCAGGTCACTGCTGGGAACTTGTCTGTCATAGGTTTTCAGAAGAGCCTTCATTCAAGGACTGAATGAATTAAGGATGAAACTAACCAGGAATACAGACAGAAGTAGATAAACATACTAATAAATATCTTTGAAGAAAACCAAATGTAATCTCTAAGGGTAGCTATAAATTTCATCTATTAGATGAGCAAGCACACAGCCAAAAGCAAGCCAGAAACAATTTTTGCAACACATATAATATAGGATTAGTGACCTTAAATATACATGGGATTCTGAGAAGTCAGCAAGGAAAGATGAATAGAAAAGTGGATAAAGTGTAAGACATAAAAATAACCAAAAACATTTTTCAAAATGTTCAACCTCAGAAACAATTTTTTTAATATATTAAAACAAAAAAGAAAATATTATCCCCTCATTCAATTTGGAAAAATTGAAAAAATTCTTAAAACCACTAGTAATGAGAATATTAACTGTCAAATATACTTTTTAATATTGTCAGCAAGAGGATAAAGTGGTACAACAGTTTCTAGCATGGGCAATTGGGAAAAACCCATTAAAACTTGAAAAATGCATATATATATATGAGATTCCACTTGTAGGAATTTATACAAAAGTAAGTGTTAAATTTCTCAAGATATATATATATATATGTGTGTGTATATATATATATATATAGTCATACAAATTTATGAGGCAAATTCATTTGAACAGATATAAAATTTTTCCAAGATAATATTTAAGTGGTAAAAACACATTGGCATTGAATG
>NW_011495067.1:148771-151526 GCF_000754665.1 Bison bison bison | reverse complement strand
TATATATATATATATATATATATATAGCCCGTCGCAGCCGCCTGCGCTTAGCATGACAGCACAGGAACCACCGAGAAGAGTTACCCTGCATCCGAGATCAGGGGCGGCGACGAGAGGATTTACCCACGTCCAAGGTCAGGGGCAGCGGCGAGATGAGTTACCCCAGGTCCAAGGTCAGGGGCAGCGACGAGAGGAGCTACCCCACATCCAAGGCCAAGGGCCGCGGCTGGGAGGAGCATCCCTACGCCCAAGGCCAGGGGCGGTGGCCAGGAGGACCAACCCCACGTCCAAGGAGCCGTGGCTGCACAGGCGCAGGAGGGCCTAGAGGAGCTATCCCACGTTAAAGGTCAGGAAGGGTGGCAGTGAGGAGATAACCCTCCCCCAAGGTAAGGAGCAAAGGCTGCGCTTTGCAGGAGCAGCCGTGAAGAGATACCCAACGTCCAAGGTAAGAGAAACCCAAGTAAGATGGTATGTGTTGCAAGAGGGCATCAGAGGGCAAACACACTGAAACCATACTCACAGAAAACTAGTCAATCTAATCTCACTAGATTAGATTGACTGATAATCTAATCTCACACAGCCTTGTCTAACTCAATGAAACTAAGCCATGCCCATGGGGCAACCTAGGACAGGCGGGTCATGGTGGAGAGATCTGACAGAATGTGTCCACTGGAGAAGGAAATGGCAAACCACTTCAGTATTCTTGCCTTGAGAACCCCATGAACAGTATGAAAAGAGGGCACAATAACAGGCTGTAAATGTCAGCCCAAGAGAGCTGTTTACAGGCTCTGATCCTAGTTTCCAAATTACAGCATACAATTTCTATTCACAACAAATTTGAAATTCAGCCTTTCTCCTACTGAACAAGCAAGTATAATAGGAGGGACAAAGTGAGGGAAAAGAGGTGCATAAGACAGAATACTTTCCTGGCAGTGTATTTTGGGGATTCCTGGTTGAACTGAATTATTTCTTCCCCCGGATCATGATCTCAAGAGTTTCTTCCAAAAACAGACATTTTTGTTCTTTCTTTAGGTTGTAGAATGCTTAATCTGTGTGACTCTCACACAAGTGTCTGTCTGGGAAGAAAATGAATGGTCTTCATCACATGGTAAACACTTCTGCTGTATGATGAACTCATGTTTGATGGAACTTCCTGAATTAAGTAAACTGAGGAATTCACATTTAATGGATCATCCCTGAATTACATTGGAAAGCTGAAGCCTGATTCTATCGTTTTCTTTATTCATTGACTATTCTGTCAACATCTGTTGAACACCTACTGTGTGCAAGAAACTGTACTGATAGCTGAGGCCATGGAACCAAAGTCTCTTCTCTTACTCAAGTTGGGTGAATGAAGGATGTCTTCCCAGTGAAGGCCATGTGTGAGCTGAGACTATAAAAAGCGAGTACAAATCAGGCAGGGAAAGTCCGAGGACAAGTAGCATAAGTGTGTTTCAGCGTGAGGAGAACAAAATATGACAGAAAGACGACTGACACTATGTCAGGGGTTAGTTTGAGAACCAGGCTGAGATAAGATGAAACTTGAGAAAGTATGGCCAACCGGTGAAGGACCTGAGACACTAGAGAATTTGTCCTTTATCCTTTTACAGAGTAACACTGAAAATTTTACATGGAGGTGTGACGAGGGATGGGAACATGGAGAGACTGGGAACTCAGAGGCCACTGAGATTATCAGCAGCGACCACAGCTGCTTCAGAAAGCAGTCTGCTGTCTCTTGTGACGTTAAGCACATGTTGACCATGTGGAAACTCATATGCCAATGGGAACACAGATATCCTTCCACAAAGGGACACAAAACCTCTGTGACTTTTCACACTATAACACCCACACACACACACTCAAAGCTCTTTCCCTCAGTCCATACATTTGTAGACAGAGATTAACAGGTTGGCTTTCCTGGGGCTCAGTGCTAAAGACTCTGCCTGCCAATGCAGGAGACACAGGAGATGTGGGCTTGATCCCTGGGTCAGAAAGATCTCCTGAAAAAGGAAAGGACAACCCACTCCAGTATCCTTGCCTGGAAAATCACCCGGACTAAGTCCATGGGGTCACAGAAGAGTCAGACATGATTTAGCAACTAAACCCCACCACCAACAAATGAGGTTGTGGAGAACATCCATTTCAACAGTCACAGAAGCAGAGGCTGGGACCTAGGAAAGGCAAGGCCTGTCCAGAGTTAATCAGCTAACGAGTGGTGTGACCAGACTTCCAACTGAAATCTTCCCATCCAGTTCATGACCTCATGCAGTTAGAAAGACCCCACAGGACCCGAATGAGCAGTGTCTCTTTTTAAACAGGACTCAGCTGTGGGGAGTGTCTTGTGTTGCTGAGGATGCTCCGATGCTGAAACTAGACGATGCAGCAGTGTTTCTTCTGACTCTTGCATTCTCCAGGCAGGATGATGCACCCATGGGTGTTCTGATACTTGCAGGCACCACCCATTTTCTCACATTCAGGGTTTTTCATTTTTCTTTTCCCTATAAAGGAAGGGGAGGTGAAAAAGAAACAATAAATAAGGCATGTGTAACTAAAGCTACCAGAATTCATCTTATATAGCAAGGAAATCCAAATTACAGTCCACAGGGACACAACTGGAACTCTCCTTGGTTTGGTGTGACCTATAAGCTTAGAATGTTTTTCCACATTTTTGTAAAATTATAGTAAGAACTGAGAAGGGGCCTTAAATTGTTCTATAGGAAGGTGATTGTGCTCATTCATTTAAACAGTGTCTATG
>NW_011495067.1:147664-148671 GCF_000754665.1 Bison bison bison | reverse complement strand
GGGTCGCAAAGAATGGACCACAACCGAGTGACTAAACAACTAGATCTGTTTGATTAATGAATTATGAGCGGAACTGACATTTCCCTTCAGGGTTGGGGCCCTTAATCGCCAGCACAACGGTCCTGAGAGTGCCTTGCTCGGACACAGGACCAGCAGCACCCACATTGGTGGCTGCTCCTCGGGGGTGGGGAGTCGGATCAGAGCACCCGGGCCCTCCTGGGTTGGCCTCATTTGAACAAGAATTAACTTTGGCTCTTTGAAGAAGCTAAGACCTGGAGGCACTGTCACCACAGCACAGCCTGCAGCATGCTATAACCTGAGGAGGGCTGCAGGGAAAATTCAGGACACCCAGTTTAGCTTGGATTGCAGGTGAGCAACACATAACCTTGTAAGATAAGTATGTCCCGAGTGATACACAGATCACACTCGAGCTAAAGTATTTGTTGATTTCATGTAATTCAGTAAGTACATTAGTTTTCTGGGATTGTTGAATATTTAATAAAACAAGGTCTTTGGAGTCAAACCCACTTGGACTTGAGTTAAAGTGCTCCTTACATTCAATCTGCACTTCTTTGAACAAATTACTTCATTTCTTAATCCAATCTTGTAAAATGGCCTACCTCATAAATATTGCTAAGGAGGAATATATTTGGGATAAGACATGAAAAGTTTCATTGTTTTAGTTAAAGAGGAACTTCAGTTCAGGCGCTCAGTTGTGTCTGATTCTTTGTGACCCCAAGAATAGCAACACGCCAGCCCTCCTTGTCCATCACCAACTCCCAGAGTTCACTCAAACTCATGTCCATCAAGTCGGTGATGCCATCCAACCATCTCATCCTCTCTCGTCCTCTTCTCCTCCTGCCCCCAATCCCTCCCAGCATCAAGTTTCTTTTCTAATGAGTCAGCTCTTCACATAAGGTGACCAAAGTTTGGAGCTTCAGCTTCAGCATCAGTCCTTCTAATGAACACCCAGGACTGATCTCGTTGAGGATGGACTGGTTGGATCT
>NW_011495067.1:146273-146627 GCF_000754665.1 Bison bison bison | reverse complement strand
TCTGCTTTATGTTTTGTCTTTCTGACCACAAGGCATGTGGGATCTTGGCTCCCCAATCAAGGTTGGAACTCACATCACCTGCACTGGAAGGGCAAGTCTTAACCACTGGACTGCAAGGGACATCCCATCTATTCATTCTTATTTTTACTGTCATCATCATTGTTGTTCTCTTCTGGTCCTGCACCCATTAAAAGCTAACAAAAGAAACCCCTCCAGCTTTGCTCGGAACATTGTTAATCGTTGCTCCTGTTAATGTCACGTGGTTTCGAAGTCCAGTGAATATTTTAGTTAGTACTCAGATTAGAATTGAACACTGTCTTCCACATGCAGTCGCCCTGATTGGACCTATAAAAG
>NW_011495067.1:145828-146173 GCF_000754665.1 Bison bison bison | reverse complement strand
AGGAGGGACAAAGTGAGGGAAAAGAGGTGCATAAGACAGAATACTTTCCTGGCAGTGTATTTTGGGGATTCCTGGTTGAACTGAATTATTTCTTCCCCCGGATCATGATCTCAAGACTTTCTTCCAAAAACAGACATTTTTGTTCTTTCTTCAGGTTGTAGAATTCTTAATTTGTGTGACTCTCACACAAGTGTGTGCCTGGGAAGAAAATAAATTGCCTTCATCACATGGTAAACACTTCCGCTATATGATGGACTCATGTTTGATGGAACTTCCTGAATTAAGTAAACTGAGGAATTCACATTGAATGGATCATCCCTGAATTACATTGGAAAGCTGAAGCCT
>NW_011495067.1:145304-145728 GCF_000754665.1 Bison bison bison | reverse complement strand
GAAGGTGATCACACTGATTCATTTAAACAGGGTCTATGGGGCTTCCCAGAGGCTTCCCTGATGGCTAAGCTGGTAAAGAATATGCCTACCACTGCAGGAGACATAGGAGATGAAGGTTCGATCCCTGGGTCAGAAAGATCCCATGGAGAAGCAAATGGCAACCCACTCCAGGATCCTTGCCTGGAGAATCTCATGGACAGAGGAGCCTGCTGGGCGACAGTCCATGGGGTCACAAAGAGTGGACCACAACCGAGTGACTAAACAATTGGACCTGCTTGTTTAATGAATTCTGAGCAGAAATGTCATTTCCCTTCAGGGCTGGGGCCCTTAATCGCCAGCACGACAGTCCTTAGAGCAATCTGCTCGGACGCAGGACCAGCGTCACCCACGGCGGTGGCTGATCCTCGGGAATGGGGGGACTGAT
>NW_011495067.1:144357-145009 GCF_000754665.1 Bison bison bison | reverse complement strand
TTGCATCCCAAGAGACTCTCAAGAGTCTTCTCCAACACCACAGTTCCAAAGCATCCATTCCTCAGCACTCAGCTTTCTTCACAGTCCAAATTTCACATTGATACATAATTACTGGAAAAAACATAGCCTTGCTTAGACAGATCTTTGTGGCAAAGTAATATCTCTGCTTTTCAATATACTATCTAGGTGGGTCATACCGTTCCTTCCAAGGAGTAAGCTTCTTTTAATTTCAAGGCTGCAGCCAACATCTGTAGTGATTTTGGAGCCGAAAAAAGTAAAGTCTGGCATCGTTTCCACTATGTCCCCAGCTATTTGTCATGAAGTGATGGGACCAGATACCATGATCTTCGTTTTCTGAATGTTGAGGTTTAAGTCGAATTTTTCACTCTCCTCTTTCACTTTCATCAAGAGGCTTTTCAGTTCCTCCTCACTGTCTGCCATAAGGATGGTTTCATTTGCATATCTGAAGTTATTGATAATTCTCCCGGGAAACTTGTCCAGCCCAGCAGTTCTCATGATGTATTCTGCATATAGGTTAAATAAGCAGGGTGACAATAGACAGCCTTGACGTACTCTTTTTCCTATTTGAAACCCTTTTGTTGTTCCATGTCCAGCTCTAACTGTTACTTCCTGACCTGCATACAGGTTTCTC
>NW_011495067.1:143009-144257 GCF_000754665.1 Bison bison bison | reverse complement strand
TTCTATCGTTTTCTTTATTCATCGACTATTCTGTCAACATCTATTGAACACCTACTGTGTGCTAGAAACAGTACTGGTAGCTGAGGCTATGGAACCAAAGTCTCTTCTCTTACTCAAGTTGGGTGAATGAAGGATGTCTTCCCAGTGAAGGCCATGTGTGAGCTGAGACTATAAAAAGCGAGTACAAATCAGGCAGGGAAACTCAGAGGACAAGTAACTTAAGTGTGTTTCAGTGTGAGGAGAACACAATACGCCAGAAAGACGACTGACACTGTGTCAGGGGTTAGTTTGAGAACCAGGCTGAGATATGATGAAACTCGAGAAAGTATGGACAACAGGTGAAGGATCTGAGACACTAGAGAATTTGTCCTTCATCCTTTTAACAGAGAAACACTGAAAATTTTACATGGAGGTGTAACGAGGGATGGGAACATGGAGAGACTGGAAATTCAGAGGCCACTGAGATTATCAGCAGTGACCAGAGCTGCTTCAGAAAGCAGTTTGCTGTCTCTTATGAAGTTAAGCACATGTTGACCATGTGGAAACCCATATGCCAATGGAAACACAGATATCCTTCCACAAAGGGACACAAAATCTCGGTGACTTTTCATACTATAACACGCATACACACACACTCAAAGCTCTTTCCCTCATCCATACATTTGTAGAGATATATTAACAGGTTTGCTTTCCTGGGGCTCAGTGCTAAAGACTCTGCCTGCCAATGCAGGAGACACAGGAGATGTGGGCTTGATCTCTGGGTCAGAAAGATCTCCTGAAAAAGGAAAGGACAACCGATTCCAGTATCCTGCCTGGAAAGTCACATGGATTCAGTCCATGGGGTCACAAGAGACAGACATGATTCAGCAACTAAACCCCACCACCAACAAATGAGGTTGTGGAGAACATCCATTTCAACAGTCACAGGAGCAGAGACTGAGACCTAGGAAAGGCAAGGCCTGTCCAGAGTTGATCAGCTAACGAGTGGTGTGACCAGACTTCCAACTGAAATCTTCCCATCCAGTTCATGACCTCATGCACTCAGAAAGACCCCACAGGACCCGAATGAGCAGTGTCTCTTTTTAAACAGGACTCAGCTGTGGGGAGTGTCTTGTGTTGCTGAGGATGCTCCGATGCTGAAACTAGACGATGCAGCAGTGTTTCTTCTGACTCTTGCATTCTCCAGACATGATGATGCACCCATGGGTGTTCTGATACTTGCAGGCACCACCCATTTTCTCACATTCA
>NW_011495067.1:142231-142507 GCF_000754665.1 Bison bison bison | reverse complement strand
GTTGACCATGTGGAAACTCATATGCCAATGGGAACACAGATATCCTTCCACAAAGGGACACAAAACCTCTGTGACTTTTCACACTATAACACCCACACACACACACTCAAAGCTCTTTCCCTCAGTCCATACATTTGTAGACAGAGATTAACAGGTTGGCTTTCCTGGGGCTCAGTGCTAAAGACTCTGCCTGCCAATGCAGGAGATACAGGAGATGTGGGCCTGATCCCTGGGTCAGAAAGATCTCCTGAAAAAGGAAAGGACAACCCACTCCAG
>NW_011495067.1:140700-142131 GCF_000754665.1 Bison bison bison | reverse complement strand
AACAACAACAACCCAACACACATACAGCTTTACAATCGAAAAATGAGAAGGAATTTTCGAAATTAAAACGGTCTTCTTGCACTCTCATGATTTTTTTTTTATTTTTTTGCTAACATTTACAGAGAGAATTGATCCATCCTAAGCAAGCTATTGCACACACCACAATGAGGTGAGGCTTCATGGGCTAGAGTATTTCTTAATACAGGTAATTTGTCAATGTATTCTTGAGTGAAAAGCACCAAAGGATACCAGATAAGGGGCTTCCCAGATGGCTCTAGTGACAAAGAGCTCACGTGCCACTGCAGGAGATGCAGTTTTGATGCCTGGGTCGGGAAGATCCCCTGGAGAAGGGAATGGCAACCCATTCCAGTATCCTTGCCATGGACAGAGGAGCCTGGTGGGTGACAATCCATGGGGTCGCAAAGAGTGGACCACAAGCGAGTGACTAAACAACTGGACCAGCTTGATTAACGAATTCTGAGCGGAAGTGACATTTCCCTTCAGGGCTGGGGCCATTAATCGCCAGCACGAGAGTCCTGAGAGTGCTTTGCTCGGACATAGGACCAGCAGCACCCACGGTGGTGGCTGATTCTCAGGGGTGGTGGGTCTGATCAGAGCACCCGGGCCTTCCCGGGTTGGCATCATTTGGACAAGAATTAACTTTGGCTCTTTGAAGATACTAAGATCTGGAGGCGCTGTCACCACAGCACAGCCTGGAGCATGCTGTCACCTGAGGAGGGCTGCAGGGAAAATGCAGGACACCCAGCTTCGCTTGCATTACTGGTGAGCAGCACATTACCTTGTAGGATAAGTATGTCCCGAGTGATGCACAGATCACATTTGAGCTAAAGTATTTGTTGATTTCATGTAATTCAGTAAGTACTCTAGTTTTCTGGGATTGTTGAATATTTAATAAAACAAGGTCTTTGGTTCAAACCCACTTGGGCTTCAGTTCAAGTGCTCCCTACATTCAATCTGCACTCCTTTGAACAATTACTTCATTTCTTAATCCCAACTTGTAAAATGGACTACCCCGTAAATTTTGCTATGAGGAATATATTTGGGATAAGACATTAAAAGTTTAATTGTTTTAGTTAAGGAGGAAGTTCAGTTCAGTTCAGGCGCTCAGTCGTGTCTGACTCTTTGTGACCCCATGAATTGCAGCACGCCAGCCCTCCTTGTCCATCACCAACTCCCAGAGTTCACTGAAACTCATGTCCCTCGAGGCGGTGATGCCATCCAGCCATCTCATCCTCTGTCATCCCCTTCTCCTCCTGTCCGCAATCCCTCCCGGCATCAAGGTCTTTCCAATGAGTCAGCTCTTTCCATGAGGTGGCCAAAATATTGGAGCTTCAGCTTCAGCATCAGTCCTTCCAATGAACACCCAGGACTGATCTCCTTTAGGATGGACTGGTTGGATCTCCATGCAGT
>NW_011495067.1:138021-140247 GCF_000754665.1 Bison bison bison | reverse complement strand
AAAAAACAGAAATAGATGTTTTTCTGGAACTCTCTTGCTTTTTCAATGATCCACCAGATGTTGGCAATTTGATCTCTGGTTCCTCGGCCTTTTCCAAAACCAGCTTGAACATCTGGAAGCTCATGGTTCATGTACTGCTGAAGCCTGGCTTGGAGAATTTTATTTTTTTTTTAATTTTTAAACTTTACAATATTGTATTAGTTTTGCCAAATATCAAAATGAATCTGCCACAGGAATTTTGAGCACTGCTTTACTGGTGTGTGAGATGAGTGCAATTGTGTGTTCGTTTGAGCATTCTTTGGCATTGCCTTTCTTTGGGATTGGAAGCGGTCAACATGACTTCCTATTATTATTAGCGTTACTGTTAGTCACATGGAAATGATTGGTAAGCCGTAAAGTCCCCTGTAAATGTTTTCTATCACCATTACAATTTATGGGTTTACCACCAACTAGTTAAGGACAATCATGGGAGGCTATTTTTCACTTCTTTAAACTTGTCTTTCATTATGTGTAAAACGGAGCAGGTCTCATATGCTATGCTTCTCTCAGATTTGATATCATTCCCTTCAGCACCTCACTGGATGAGGAATCAACTTGACCTTCCCTACTCTAGGCTCCACGGTCATGCACCATATCACCCGACCAGTTGCATCTGCCACTTAACCCGATGTTGTCTGGATAAGACACACAAGTAAGAGGAAGAGAAGGTACAGTAGCTTCATAATGGGAAAGGAGTTTTCAGAATTCCAAGTAGAACCTGTGGCTGGTGGCACATCTGAATCGGGGCAGGCAATCTGGGAGAGAGTTTGAAAACTTCAGCTGGAAAGAAAGCACTTTTTTCCAACCAGAGATGTTCAGCGGGGCCTGGGCCTAATTTGAGGATGTTTCATCTATGAACACATGGTCCAAGTGTTTGCTTGTTGTAAAGGGAGAGGTTTGTAGGAAATCGGGGTTTCCACATTGATTCTCACTTCTACTTATGGCTCTTAGGTTTGGTGCATATTTGGAGAAAAATCATTAAACAGTGAATTATGTTAGACAATTATTCATTTCTTTTTTTTCACCTTTATTTCATGTCTCTGCATCTGTCCATTTCTCCTTTCAGAATAAACACCCTCAATCCATGGGTCACAGAGTTGAACACGACTGATTGACTGAACAAAAACAACGCAACAGTATATAGCTTTTACAATGGAAAAATGAGAAGGAATTTTGGAAATTAAAAAGACGTTTTTTTAACTCTCAACATTTTTTTTTTTTTATGCTACCATTTACAGAGAGAATTGATCCATCCTAAGCAAGCTCTTGCATAGACCACAATCAGGTGAGGCTTTATGAGCTAGATTATTTTTAATACAGGTAATTCGTCAATGTACTCTTGAGTGAAAAGCACCAAAGGATACCAGTTAAGGGGCTTCCCAGGTGGCCCTAGTGACAAAGAGCCCACCTGCCAATGCAGGAGATGCAGTTTTGATCCCTGGGTTGGGAAGATGCCCTGGAGAAGGGAATGGCAACCCACTCCAGTATCCTTGCCTGGAGAATCCCATGGACAGAGGAGCCTGGTGGGCGACAGTCCATGGGGTCCCAAAGAGTGGACCACAACTGAGTGACTAAACAACTGGACCTTCTTGATTAATGAATTCTGAGGGGAACTGACGTTTCCCTTCAGGGCTGGGGCCCGTAATCGCCAGCATGAGAGTCCTAAGAGTGCTTTGATGGGGCAGAGGACCAGCAGCACCCACGGTGGTGGCTCCTTGGGGGTGGGGGTCTGATCAGACTACCCAGGCCCTCCCTGGTTGGAGTCATTTGAGCGAGAATTAACTTTGGCTCTTGTAAGATGCTAAGATCTAGAGGTGCTGTCACCACAGTACAGCCTGGAGCATGCTGTCACCTGAGGATGGCTGCATGGAAAATGCAGGACACCCAGTTTAGCTTGGATTGCAGGTGAACAAGATGTAACCTTGTAGGATAAGTATGTCCTGAGTGATGCACAGATCACACTTGAGCTATAAGATTTGTTGATTTTATGTAATTCAGTAAGTACATTAGTTTTCTCGGATTGTTGAACATTTAATACAACTGAGTCAAACCCACTTGGGCTTGAGTTAAAATGCTCCCTACATTCAATCTGCACTCCTTTGAAGAAATTACTTAATTCCTTAATCCCATCTTGTAAAATGGCCTACCCCATAAATATTGCTATGAGGAATATATTTGGGATAAGGC